>NC_140546.1:267468-310883 GCF_057382185.1 Mchenga conophoros | reverse complement strand
AGAGAGATTTTATATTTTATTTTGTTGTGGTTTGCATTGTTTTGTGTTGTTTCACTTTAAATTTCTTTAAAAGGAAAAAGCTGAAAATTCAAATAGTTAAAAGTTGAAATATAAATAGTTGTTTTTGTATTTTATAATTTATTTATAACATTTTATGTGGAGTGAATAAATAAAGCATATTCACGTGGCCCCTAAAACACAATAGAAGTGCTCCAGGATCCTAGTGGCTACAAGCCAGGAAGTATAACAGGATTTGGTGTGTGGTAGTAACAGGTAAATGAACATATTTTTAAATTTATTTGAATATATATGAGTGTTTGTGTATAAAAATGCAAACAATACACATATGCTTTCAATTGTGTCATGTAAGTAATCTAGGTAGCTCTGTACGTGCTTTGGAGTTTGTACTTGTTTCGGAGTTTGTATGTGCTTTGTCTCTAGGGGCCACCGTATATATTTTTGTATAAACATTTATAAATAAAACCACTTTTGTTTACATTAGTAATTCCTTTTGTGCATAATTTTATATTGTTGTTGATAATAAATTAATTAAAGTGACAAAACAACCTGAAGAGCCGGTTGGGAGCTGAAAGAGCTGGTTCTCTTGTGTCAGAAGCATGTGGTGACGCGGGAAGAGTTTGGCTGCAGACGAATGGCAGAGTTTTCTGTTACAAATTTTACCTTTATGATTTATTTCCCTTGGAGATTTTTTTCTTGATCTTGTTCCACAATTTGAATCTATCAGCATACATATTTACTCCTTATAGGATGACTGCAACTAAAATACCCTTAATTAAATTCGTTTAGTCTGTTATTTGATGACTTTTCCAAAAAGTGGCCCAAAATACACATGACAAAAATGTTTACAATTTTACATGGGTGCACAGACCTTTGTACACTGAGGCTGTTCCTGGTCTAGTTGGACTTGTATCAATAGAGATGGACTTTAGATCCACTGGTGTGGGTCAGATAAAACAGTATGGTGATTATAGGGATTCTTGAGATTGTGAACTAACTGGAAACTGTCTGTTTGTATATTTTATGGAACAATGTTAATGTTCAAAGCTGACCTTGACACTGTCACAAGAACAGAGACAGAAACCTGCTGGTCTTTGAAGGATCATGGTGGAATCTCCAAACAATGCGATAGTAAAACAGCACAGGGGTGATCATATCTGATGCACATAAAGGATAGTGACCATGTGAAGATGAAGGAGAGGGTGCCTTGGCACAGACATGAAGCCTGACATGTGGTGGCATGGTGGACTGACAGCATGAAGCTTCCTGGTTCCTTTATAGGTGGAGTTTGCAAATGTACCACGTTACATTTCTCTTGCTTCCTCCCACAGTGCAAAGACATACACGTTAGGTTAATTTAATTCTAGAAAGGATGTGGATGTGAGGTAGATAAAGTGCTTTAGGTGCATAGGGTAAAGTCCTGTATTAATTTATCGCCTGTAAAAAATATAAAGTGTGACTTTGAGTGGTCAGTAAGAATAAAACATAAAAGTGAGTTTATTATATTACAGGTGGCAAAGGCCCAGCTCTAAACAGCACGGACAGATCCAGTCCTTAAATGCAACGCAGTAGTTTTAGAATAGAACAGAATTTAACTTTATTGTCATTGCACATGTCACAAGTACAAGGCAACAAAATGCATCCATCCAGAAGTGCTTTAGCCATAATATAGATATATTACAAAATATATATTAGCAATAATATAGATATACAGCTATATTACATAACAGTATGTTATGGGTATGTTATAATGTACACGGTATGAAGGTATGTTATGAATATGCTATAAATATAAGTATGTACAGGCTGTAGTGGGTGTACAAGCTATGTACAGGCTATGAACAGGATATAAGTAGGAAAACTACAGAGAAATATGAACTACACAAGTTATAAACAGTTGTAGAATGGTATATCGTATTGTTTTGCAGAAGCACTTCATTGAAACACAATTCTAATGCACTTTTACTTAAGTATTTGTACATTTTACTGTGTTATGCTTTGTTCTATATACTAATATATGAACCTGTCTCCATAGCCATGACCACACCCAGGTCATGGCTGCGTGTGTCAAAGTCATCTGGTCTTTCAGGTGATAGAGTTAACTGAGAGGAAGACAGCTGAGTATGGGAAGTTTGCAGGGGACCGTCTAAGCAGGAGCAGCTATTGCTACCCCACTGAGGTCCTGCTAAGGTTTTGCCGGGCAGACACTTCACACTTCAAGCTGTTGTGATTCAGGGGACTGCACAATAAGAAGTCCCCTAAATCAGGCGCATCAATATTGCAAAGAGGGCATCAAGTCTGCTGTGGATTAAAAGAGGCAACCCATGGATCACATAAGCTACCAAGACATGAGTCAAATATTCATCACTCAGGCTGGGCCACCTATGGCTTTATTTCCCATCAAATTGCAGCCACATTGAAAAAATTCTCTAATCATGTGTGAAGATATTACTGGACCAGAAGATGTCACCATTACACAGTTTACTCAACTTTCAAACCACCAAGTTTCTAATATGAGGCACTGCATGATATCAGGAGCTAGCCCAGATTGTAGCATCAGCACTCTTGGTGGTCAGACGTCATGACCTGCTGTGGTTATTTGAAGGTGATGAGATGACCTGCCACATCTGTTTGAGGTGATGTCACAGCCTGTGGAGCAGAGGTATAATGCCCTGTTTAGTTTTATCTCCATTGTACGGCTAAAAAAGGCAGCAAGTTTAAGCAGGTAACACTTTTTTAAAAATGTATTTTATTTTTGTTTAATTTTCTTTGACTTATTAAAAAGTTTAATAGTATCTTATGTTAGATTTTTCTAATCTAGACATGTACAAAATCATCCATCAATATATTTATGATATCATATGGTCAGTTTTCAAATGTATTAAATTAAAAAAAAGCTAATACACACAAAGAAAGTATAAAATAGAGAGGGTCTAACTTGCATCATAGAGCAGAAAACTTATTTATTCATAGATAAAATGGTCAAATCTGAGTAGACAATCACAAATGAATGGGAAAATTACTATACACAGCTGTAAGCACTGAAAGAATATCAATCAATATGTACCAGCGAGATTAAGTGACAGTCTTTTTAATAAAATGCATTAAAAAATTACACATGCAAAAGTTTCTGGTTTGCAGAAAACAAATAAAAATTACATTTTCAACCACTCTTTGATATGGTGTACTGATTAGCTATTAAATCATTACCTCTAGCATCACTTTTAAACTCTATTAGACAATTTAAAATAAAATCTTGAAATTGGAAATTTCTAAACATCTCCTTCCATAATACATTTGAATAATAAGTGTTCTTGTCATGTTTGTACAACACATGATGGCGCTGTTTACTCACAGAAGAAAGATTTCTGCATTGAAACGAACTGAGTTGTTATAGTGATGGAGACTGTGCCATAAATAAGCAGTAGTTTTGTGCAGTATTTGTCACTATTATTTATATACAACAGTTATCTTTTCTTTACAAGAGGTTAAGAAAATATTAAACAGTAACAAATCAACACACAGTGTAAAGATATCTGACTTTCAGTGTTTGAAACAGTCCAGTCTCAAACATCAGTTTCAAAAGACCAAAAAGTGTAATGTTTCATTTTGTTAACAGTTACAAGGTCACTGTTCATTTATTCTTAAATGAAGCTTTCTGAGATTCATTCTCTGATATTTTATAATCACTTAGTGGGAAAATTTCCTGATTCATTTTTTTTGCTTCTGTTTGCTTCAAATCCCACGAGAATCAAACAAAAGCATAAATCAGAGGCCACAATATTCAGATTCTATAGAAAACATGGAAACTGTAGAGTATTTACACTAAACATGTTCATTGGTTCCCTTCAATAAAAATCAATCAGTTCATCAAATAAAATCTGTTGATTGACTCGATTTGATTGACAGGACAGTTGATTAGAGGAGCTGAGTTTTCACCACCATCATTGAGACAGGGACTGAAGTATGGGTGGAGTTTCTGAATGAAGGAACAGCCAGTAAAGGAGTAGATAAGAGCTGCAGTATCCACATCATAAAAAGAGACCAGACCCTCCTCATAATCCACAAACACCCCCACCTTCTCAGGACCAGACTGAAGACAGAGACGGACTGAAGGGCTAGCAAAAGCTCTGTACTCATTTCTATTCCTCAAGCCTAAACTCCAGAAACCATCCTGAGGAGTCAGCGTGATTTTTCCCTTCCTGTTGACCAACTCGCTGGCCACTCCTAAATCCCAGGCAGTCTTTCCTTTAACCTGAACCTCGAAATAAAATCTGCCTGATGATAAACTCTGCTTTCCTAAAACATTAGGACATGGAGAGAATCTCTGTGGGATGTCTGGAAGATTCTTCCTCACATCACCACAATGCACCTGTTTTCCATCATCAGATAGGATGAGTCTCGAACTTGCTGTATCAGGATCAAGAGTCACATCCACTGCATACTGCTGGACCCTCTCCAGCTCAGCCTCAAGCAGCTTCTTCTTCATGCATTTCCTGAGTTTCTCCTCCAGCTGAGCCACAGCTCTAACCACAGTTCCCTCATATGAAGGTGGATGAACTCTGATCTCTGTCCAGTCCTTTGTGGGTAGAACAGTTTTCAGGGATGAGAAGCTTTGGAGGACGTGTAGGTGGTCTTCAGAGTGTGAGAGCTGCTCCATCTGAGAGCTTGTCTTCTTCAGCTCAGAGATTTCTTGTTCCAGGTCCTTGATGAAACCTTCAGCCTGTTTCTCTGTTGTCTTCTGTTTGCCTTCGATCTCCTTCATGAGCTTCTTCATTCCTCTCTCAGCAGACTCCTGCAGAGCAGTGAACACCTGAAAACCTTCTGCTTTCTCTCTGTCTGCAGAATCTTTACTCATCTTTACTGACTTTTTGATCTCCTGAATCTTCAGTTGTCTCTTCTGGATCATCAGCTGAATTTCAGCCTCTGTCTTCCACAGCTCTGCCTTCTTTCCCTCATATTCTTCTCTCAGAGGAACAAACTCATGAGTCTTGTGTTTGAAAACAGAGCAGAGCGTGCAGACACATGTCTGGTCAGTCTTACAGAACAGCTCCAGAGGTTTATCGTGCTTCATACACATCCTGCCTTCCAGGTTCTCCAAGGGCTCTACCAGATGATGTCTTCTCAGACGTGAAGCTGTCAGATGAGGCTCCAGGTGCGCCTCACAATAGGAGGTCAGACACACCATGCAGGACTTCACGGCCTTCAGTTTGCTTCAGTGCAGACGTCACAGGGAACCTCTCCTGGTATGGCAGCTTGTTGCTCTGAGCTGGCAGACAAACTCTGCAGCAGATCATTCCTGCAGATTCTTTCTAAAACCTTCCTGGTCACCTCCACAGCTCCAGGAAGAGTGTAGGTGTGCACCATCAGGTCCACGGTGTCCCGTCTTTTTGCCGTCTGCAGTCGGCTCTTTTTGATGGTTGGTCGACTGGCAAGGACTTCTCCCTGCTGCAGGCGCCACTTAAAGCCTTCAAACTCATCGTCTGTTAAATCTTCCAGGGTGTTTAGGAGCTCCTCTGGTCTCATCATGGCTTTCTGATGAAGTCAGAAGAATATTTTAGCAAATATACATTTGGGAATATCTCCCGTACACGTTAACAACAAGTATAC
Source organism: Mchenga conophoros (assembly GCF_057382185.1). Taxonomy (NCBI): domain Eukaryota; kingdom Metazoa; phylum Chordata; class Actinopteri; order Cichliformes; family Cichlidae; genus Mchenga; species Mchenga conophoros. Next base: position 305,255 of record NC_140546.1, on the reverse strand, counting down.
TTTTTTCCTTTTTTCTATGGGTCTTTTACATCGAATGAATTAAATTGTGTAATTTAAACTCTTTACTCAAAATGTGTTCGATGAAAAGCAAGGCAAGAAATGAAACCAGACTTCTTCCTGGTGAGTCACTTTTTCTGGCAGGGACACAAAGGTTGATGATTCAAATCCTGTGTTTTCATGACCTCACTGAGATCAACAAATGCAAATAGCTGCATATCCCCTGATGATGCTTGCAGATATACTTGAGTTTTGATTTGTTCTGTCTCTGTGTCACGGTCCCGGGTTTGGATCCACAGTTTTCAATTACAAACTTTAAATTCTTGTCTTTATTTAACATTCTGGTTCTCAGTCTCATTGTTCATTAATCTTTGAGTATTTGTTTCAGTGTTTGGCTGCTTTCAGCAGGTTCAACTTTTATTTTGTAGTGTCTTGTTGTTTCCTTATTCTTCTGTGTGTCCGGTCTGTCAGTTTTGTATCTTTGAGTCTTTTGTTTCCAATAGTTACTTCCTGTTTTATTTTGATAGTCTTTTGTCACCTGTGCTTTATTTTGTGTTCTACTTCTCTTGTCTCATCATCCCTGATTTGTTCCTGCTCCACCTGTTTCCTCTTACCTCTCTACCTTTTGTGTTTATTGTCTCAGTTTCCCATCATTCCTTGTTGGGCATGTGTTTCCTGGTGTTTTCTCTCCCTAAGTTCCAATAGTATTATTCCTTAAAGCTCCTGGTTTTGGGTTTTGTTTCTTGTGTTTTTTGGACTGTTTTTTTTTTTTTTGAACTAAACAGTAGTCAGCCCTGCGACAGACTGGCGACCTGTCCAGGGTAGCGCTGTACCTTGCACTATTTTATCAACTGATTCACACTATACCCAGGGTTTGCCTCTTATCTGTATTTTAATTTTATTACAGTACAGTACTCAGTTTTTGGTAACCATTGTCCTTCATGTAAATATGTAAAAATTGTGTATGTTTCTGCTCTGTGTCTTGTGTACTGTTTGTTTGTATATGTGTCTTTCTCGCTGCTGTTACACCCAAATTTCCCCTTGTGGGACAATTAAAGGATTATTCTATTCAATTCTACCCTGCCTCCCGCCCTGAGACAGCTGGGATAGGCTCCAGCACCCCCCCGAAAAGGATAAGCCGAAGCAAATAGATGGATGGACTAAACAGTATTAAAGACTCGCTTTATGTTCACCTCCATCTCTTGCATTCTGTATTTGCATCAGCAGACTACAAACTTCATTCAACAGACACCTGATCGTGACAACTTTATGTATTTATTGCCACATTTGGCAGATTTTACAGACTCAGCTAGCGAAAAGAAAACGACTTTAGGCTATAAAAACTGTAGTTTGTGACACTGACTTTCGCTACAAATAACAATAAAATGAATAAGCATAAATGAATGAAACTTCCTGTTTGATGAAAGCTGGAAGTTTTCTGTTAATTCTGGTTAAAACACAATAAATATCAGGTGTACTCACCAATAATCAGATTCAGGTCAGATGCTGGGAAATAAAATATGAACTCAGTTGGATTTTCTTCAGAGAGAAGCACAGAGATGTGTCTCGACTGCAGCTCTGTCATCCACAAACTTTAAGGTGAATCTCGTCTGTCTCGTCTCGCTCCGCCTCTTACTGCACCTCTGTTTTCAGGTTTGTTTCCTTCTGCAGGTTCAGACATGATCACAGATACATACATGTGAAACAAGCAGAGTTTAAAATGTTCTCATTTAATGGGATTTTTTTGCAGCATAAAAGAGCCAGTGTTGGTGAAAGCACTTTGGAAGCATGAACCTGTTAAACTGCAAAACTCCTCAAGTGAGAAAATGTAGCGAAAAAGAAACATTTGACATTTTTCTCCATGTACATTTTTATATTTGTGTTCTATATGATCACTTGGGGAGTAACTTTACAGCAACACTGCAGAAATGACTGACCAGAGAAAAAAAACCTGAACAGTCTAACTCTGCATTAGATTCCAGATGTTTTTTGATCTTCAGTTTTTCACTTTGAACACTTAGTGACTGTTAATGAAGTGACTGCTCATTATTGCTAGATTTATTTTTTTCCTTTCTTTTTGCCTGTCCCGTTTGGCTCTTTTGCCATCAGAATTATTGTCTAGAGGCAAAGAAAGATGCCCAACGGATTTACTTTACCAAATTGACCATCCCAGCCTTGCCATAATGGTCCATTTGATTCACCTTTTATTGTTTATTTTATTTTCACTTGCTGAATACGGGACAGACTTGACTGGAGGAAAGAAGGGGAGAAAGAAAGAGGGAAAGAGAAACAGCTGAGAAGAGGGACGGGGGAGAAGGGCAAAAAACAAAAACCAACAGAACGGGCAGAAAAAAAAAGAAAAGAAAAAGAAAATGCATATATCGATCACCTGGATCACCTGTTGAGAAAGAAAAAAAGAAAACAAGCAGAAGAGAACAAGAGTAATAGAATAAACAACATCACAATGATATATGGGAATATGACAGTAAATACTAAATATTAAACATTATTGTGCAGCACATAAGATCAACAGAACCACAGTGTGCTTTGAGGTAGGAGCCAAAAAGGGTGTAGTTTGTGGGTGTGATCACCCGTGTGTACACCTGTGAGCATGGACGCGCTTGTTTTTTTAAAAGGTTCCTTCATGTAATGATCTGCTAGAGGGTGTGGGGGGGCCACAGCCCCGTCCTCCAGGGCATGAAGCAGGTATGGAGGAGATCAAAACTCCAGACATCCAGAGGCCCCCAGAACACAAGAGACCAAGGAAGACTAACAGAGGGGCAGCCGCGCCACTGTCCCGGAAAGAGCTGAGGAGAGTCCCAGATGAGGGTTCACCCAGCAGCCGCGGAGCAGAAGCCAGGGGGGTTGCAGTGACGCGCCCGTGAGCTCCGCCGGCAGCCAGCCGTGCCTGAGTGACCGAGCCCCAGGCCGAGAGGCCGGGGGCACCCCACCTCCGAAGTGGTCCGAGCGAGCCCCAGGCTCCAGGCTCCGACAAGCGGCCGCCAAGGAGTGAGCCGGCGTGTACCTGGACGCCCATCCCCAGACACAAAGAACCACCAATGCACCGAAGTCTGAGGGAGTCCGCCACTGGCAGGGGAAGTGGTGGTGGGGGGAGATAGGCCTCCAAACCTTGGAGGGCCTGAGATGTCCCCAGAGAGGTGGCATCTGATACCCAACCTGACATATAGACACAGACTTACAGGCACACACAGATACAAACATCCATTCCCACCCTCATGCTCTCATATGCACTTGCTCCACACTCAACCAACGTGGAGACAGACATAGAGAGACGCTGTACACACGATCACACTCCCCAAGCGTACTCTACGAACCGGGTCTAGGTACCCTTGCCCCTGGAGGGGGGAACTGCACCCAGACCCAGGTGGTGTTTCCCTTTTCCCTGCGGTGGGGGGAGGCAGACCGCCCCGACTCCGCAGCAGCAGGGAGGCCCCACACTCCAGACCGCAGTCGGACGGCCAACTCCTCCTCCTAGCCCCCCTGCTCCAGCAGGTCGCAGAGAATGGGGGTGAGAGAAGACTCCAAACCTCCCTCCACCCGCTCATTGTAGTGTTGATGCATGTGTGTTCTAAGGTGCATTTAAAACCCAGGAGGGCATGGAGCTACCTGCCAGAGAGCAGCAGGTAAGCGCATAGTCCCTCCTGATAGCCCTCAATGTCTACGTGTATTTAAAATTGAGAGGTGGGCAACGATGCCAGGGGTGGGGTGTACACCCTGATGGTCTTTTGGAGTCCGTGTATCGTGCCCACCCCCAAGATCCTATATGTATGTGTTATGAGAGTGTGAGTAATGTGAATGTCTAAGTTGTGGGATAAAATTGAGGCAGAGGCAGCCAGAAGGGGACAGAGGGGGGGTTAGCCTCCTCTGCATCCTGGTGACATACCCCTACTCCAAGGCCCTGCATGTGTGGGTGGTTGTGGTGGAGCGGGAAGAGGGAGGCAGCTGGAGATGGGGAGGGAAGGAAGGGAGGGGCAAGTGACCCCTCCCTGGGGCCAGCTCCCCCGCTGACCCCAGTAGGCACCCCCACACTCCGCGACCCGCCAGGGAAAGGGGGCCCAGTCCCATCCAGACCGGATTTTGCCAGATTTTCTATCATTAAAATGAACTGAAATCCCAGACTTGAGGGTTGAAATAAAAGGAAATAAGTCACAATGAAACACTGGAAGTGAGGTGACTGATTAAAATCTTTAGCGCTGATTCATTTATTGTAAAGAGATGTGAAATTCTCAGTTTTCCTTCCCTGCTCTGTAACATTGTGAGACCTACACTGATGTTGAAATAGCTGTCGCCTCAGTGTTCAGCACTAACCTGTCATAATCTAAATTGCATTTACGTAGCAGAAGTAGTAACAGTACAACACATTTAACAACAGGAGGCGTCATCGTGACACCAACCTGAGACAACAGCAATAATGGAAAAGACATAATTTTTTGGAGAAGTCAGAGAGTTAATTTTCTGCTAATTTCTCGTGTAATTGTAAGTAAGATTTGACAAAACAAGTGTTTAAGATTACTAAAATTAAAATGCATTGTGGTAATATAAAGAACCAAAATTAGACCAAGGTTGTCCAAATATTTATGGAAGTAACTGTAGTTCCAGCTTTATGTAAATATTTCCACCTGCAAATAACTCCACTCGCAAAGCTTCAATGATTATGTGTTTTTAAAATTGTGTTCTTTAAATTAGTCTTAATGTTGGCCAACAAAATGGACAAACAGTGAATTTGTTTTTAAATTGAGACTGTGTGTTTATTGATTCTGTCTTCAGAGTAAAATCTTTGTCTCACTGGAAATAGAAAATGTAGAACTTAAAAAAAGGTTTATATTTGTTACATTTTCATAAAGGTTTTTTTTCTCCAAAGTTTTCAGCCCCCCTCTGTCCCAATGATTCACCTCTGACTCTTAGTCTTGCCCCACGGCCTGGCCTGCCTCCAAATAAACCAGTAGAGTTAACTTTATGGTAATGTTACCCAATTTTTCTGAAAGTTTGTTCGCTTATGGAAGCTAATTAGGTATTATTATCTTACTAATAAGGAGTAATGTAGTTGTTAAAACTATTCCAATATACACGTGACAATGATATTTTCTCAGCAGCATTTAGAAGAAATAAATAGTTAGCATGTTTTAGGTTAATCTTAACTCAGTGAGAGGATAATGAACATCTGAACTGTTAGCAACTGTTAGCACGTAACTAACTCTTTTTGTTGCTGTTGATGGGTTCAATAAACCCCCACCCCAACTTTGCTTTCCTAAAAAAAAATTTTTTGTTAATAGTTTCTTTTTTAGATAGATCAGCTTAGAAGACCTTTTTAAAAGTTTGTTCTAGTTATATAAGTGTATTTCACAGTTAATCTGGCAATAATATAAGAACAGTAGGTCATTTTGGTGAGCTTGTTTGCTTCAGAGTCAGAGAACCGTGTCTGTGAAGGGAGGTTTCTGTATGACTGTTTTTCACTGTGTGAATGAATACTGACTGTTAATGCTGTGTCTGCCCTGACAGTAATAAACTGCTGCATCTTCAGCCTGGACTCCACTGATGGTCAGAGTGAAGTCTTTGTCTGATCCACTGCCTGTAAAACGACTTGAAATACTTGATACTCGCCGGTTTGACCAGTAAATGAGTAGATTAGGAGGTCCCCCTTGTTTATGTTGGTACCATTCAACAGAGTCAGAATTAATGACAGTATGACTGATTTTACAATCCATGTTCACAGATCCTCCCACAGCAGAGCTCACTGCTCCAGGCTGAGTCACTGTGATCTGTCCTCTGGACTCTGAGGACACAGAGACAAAAACATAAAGCAGCTTCATGGTTTTGTGGGCTTCATTTCAGAGGGACAGATGTTGATAGAGGAGAGGAGTTTGATTCTCTGGACTTTACCTGTGAAGCAGCAGCAGAGGAGAGTCCAGATGAGGACGCAGATCAAAGTCATGTTTTTGATGAGGAGGATTTCTGTGGCTTCTGTTGTGATGAAGGACAGCTGTCAGTCATCCAGTGTTCAACTCTCAGGACTATAAACTCTCCCAGAGCACTGGAGCATGGTGCTGCTGATGCAAAGTGCCTCTCTATGGAAATGATCTGACTGACTCCAGCAGGACTTCTTTAAAAAATGTTTTTCACAGCATATTTAGCATGTGACACACATGAACCCTGTAGAATTTATAGACAGTTAACAAATGGTCTTTGAGCGCAAAATCTCCAATGGGAGATTGAGACACCCGTGATGGACATTTAGATCGACTGTAAAATTGACATGCAGTTGTTAGAACTAAAGGAAACCACCATCATTTCATGTGGCTACCATATCGGCGCCAGCTGTGGTCTCAAGGCTGGAGCTGACCAACAAAAAACTCTGTACCTGATTACAGACTCTGTTTAGACTTCCCATTCCCGTTCCCATCCTGTGTCCCCCATCCTGGATTCCAAACACCTTTGAACGCTTATCTCCAAGGCTGAGGTCGAACGGCGGGTCTAGTCCCAGCGCATGCTGCAGGACCGGATGTGCTGTCTACACTGACTTACTCTCACCCCTTACCCACACCTGTTGCTTGTCATGTGCTTCTATGGTGTATTAAGATTCATGTGCTTTTGTGCTGAGGTGGTTTTTTTTGTTCTCCCATCAGAAGCTCAGTCTGGGTGGAGCTTTTTTTTCCTCCTCTCGCCTCATGTTGTGTATTTTTGTTGTTTTTCTTATCAGCCTACCTCTCTGACCTGTCTCCCCAATGTGATGTTTGTTTTGAAGTATGTTTGGTCAGAGGGTTCCTTTGTGTGTGTGCTGTGAGATTATTATTTTATCATGTGTTATCCTATGTCTATAATCGAAATGAGTGAATCATTGTACTGCTGTAAGCCACACCATACTCCTTATTATAGAGAGTATAATTAGTATGTAGTTGTAGTTCTAGTTTGCACTATGCTTCTGAATTACAAAAGAATCATTAGAAAATCATTAGATTCATTAGATAGGTTTGTACTATCCTATACTTTTGATTTACTGTGAGTGAGTTACACTGTTTCATGGCATTTCATACTGCTGAGTTAAGAAGAGAATACTGTGTGCAGAGAGCACAGAGCACATTCCACAGGAGCTCACCCCCTTGTTGGAAGAAGATAGGCAGGGAGCCAAGGTCATAACACAGGCTCACTGAGAGTTAGAGGGTAAGTTTAGGCTTTTTACGACTAGGTGGGGGTCAACAGAGGCTATAAAAGCTTTGGGTAACGCTCCACCATTTTGAGACTTGCTGTGACCCTCTTCATGCATGTCTCCCCATCCGGATGGTTTGTGCTCTTAAAGTGTTGAATTGTATGGAATACAGGATTGTTGACTGAGCATTTATACACAGAGTATTGTCCTTCCTTCAGCCCATGCACAGTACTGGAATGTAAGCGTTTCAATGTGGATGCACAACTCTGTGAAAACGACTGAAAACCCTAGTGTGGACGCAGAGCGTTTTCAAATCTATCCGGGCTAGTGTGGACGTAGCCTAAAGATGAATAGCAGCCCTCTTTAAATACAGTCAAGAAGAAGGCATTTCCACAGTTGTTGTTCACACCCTTGAACCCTCAGAGAGAGAGTTTACAACCTTGTCTCCTCTTCCAGTGTCACATAGAGACTGCTCCTTGCCTCTTCACCCCATCCTCAAAGAATTGATTAACAAAAGACTTCACCACCTGTTGGATCCTCCCCCTCTGGGTGTCACCAACTTTCTCACGAAAGTTAACTCGCCTAACTTTGTGCAATAGAGTTAAAGCTGAACGCTTCTCCACATGTGAACCTTGAAGTGACCCAAAAGTGATATTACTAAAACATGTGACAAATTCATAAAATAAAAGAAATTTCCAGCACATTCCCACTCTTTGGATTACTCTGCTAATCACCTCAATAACAGACATTTCTTTTCTCACATTCTGTATATCACATCAACACCATTGTACACTCAAAGAGGTTTCACTATGTGCATCCTCACTTCACTATTCTCCTCTCCAACCTTTTGTTCATCTCCAATCATCCTCATAGCCTAAACTTCCATATGCAAAAGATAACAATAATGATAAAAGGAAAAAAACTTCCAAAAATATCAAATTACACATGGAAACATGATGTTCATTCATGAGAAACTGTGGCTAAGATAACTGGTGTACTAGAGAAACAGTCTAGCTGTCATACAAAATGTGCACAAGTAATTTGTCAGTCATTTTTAATCAGGATCACGACTCCCTGTATTTGTGATGTGTGGAGAATCATGTAAATGCATATCATTTGTAAAATGACTAGAAAAGTCACACCAGTGACCACCAGAACTGAAAAACACACTGAACCTTTCAGGCAAGACCAGCCTGACTGTTTAATCAGGTGTTATCCACATTCCATCGCTGATCCCTCTCTGCACGTTACTCAGTTGGAGCTTGGCACTCTCTCGTTGGAGGAGGGCGCTCTTTCACCCCTCACTCTCTGTTCCAACGCAGCTTTAGGTTGAAAGGGCAAAGTACATAGACCCTTGTTGTCTTCCTCAACATCAACACAAGAATCCTTTCCATCTTTGGATTATTACTGTGGTTCTGAAAACTTCTTGTGACAACTGCTAGGAACCCAAGTGGCACAACCTTCCACCTTAACCTCTGTCTGGGTTGTCAGCTGTGACTGGAATGGTCCCTGCTTCTCACTGGTTTTTTGAAGACTTCTCATCCAGTCTCAATCTGGAGTTTCCACCTTGGGATGAGTTTCTGCTGTAACACTATCTGGTGTTAAAGGTCCTTGCCATGCATCAATTTAACTTAATTAGCAGAACAAGAAAAGGGACAAAGCTAAGTGCATCATCTCTTAAATAATTTCAGGATTTCTCCTCTGGAGCAGCCTCGCTCCGGGCCTGTAAACCTGTGTTAGAAAAGTGAAAAGAAAGAAAATATGTCTGTGAAGGTCATCGTGGTCTAAGGAGCTTGGAAAGAAAAGCGTCTGGACTTCTTTGAGTTGCTTGAAGACGTTTCACCTCAAGAAAGAAAGAAAAGGAAAGTTGTGTTTTTCATGTTGACTCTGTGTAACACCTGGTTCCTCCACTGCATCCACACTATAGTATAATCAAAGACCACTGATCAATGGCCATGAAAATTTGCATATTAATGATCAAGGAACTGACCTCACAGCCCATTTTTCACTCAGTGGTGCTGGTTTCAGTCATTGTGCAAATGTCCTGTTCATAAGGTTGGGGAAACCTGCAGTCAGCTGAGACTTAAGAAGTCACTTGGATGAGTGACGCTATGGCCAGATGACCAGATTCAAATTTTGGGGATAAAGTCAACACAGCTTGATACCTTTTGTTTGTGTATTCAATTGTGTCTGTATTTCAATTATTTCAAGTTATATTATCTGTCATTACAGTGTGTGTGTGTGTGTGTGTGTGTGTGTGTCCTCAGTGAACTGTATCAGTCTCTGCAGTATCTTCCAGCTGCAGCAGTCACTTCAGTTTCTGTTCAGTCTGACTGAGGGAGGTTTTTGTACGACTGTTTTTCACTGTGTGAACACATACTGACTGTTCAACCAGTGTTCACTCTGACAGTAATAAACTGCTGCATCTTCAGCCTGGACTCCACTGATGGTCAGAGTGAAATCAGAGTTTGATCCACTGCCTGTAAAACGATCTGGAATCCCTGATTCTCGAGTGGTAGCATGGTAAATGAGCAATTTAGGAACTCCTCCATCTTTCTGTTGGTACCAGGCTAAAAGATGGTTGTTCTTCCAAAAATTAACATTCTGACTGGTCCTACACTTGATGCTCACAGATCCTCCCACAGCAGAGCTCACTGCTCCAGGCTGAGTCACTGTGATCTGTCCTCTGGACTCTGAGGACACAGAGACAAAAACATAAAGCAGCTTCATGGTTTTGTGGGCTTCATTTCAGAGGGACAGATGTTGATAGAGGAGAGGAGTTTGATTCTCTGGACTTTACCTGTGAAGCAGCAGCAGAGGAGAGTCCAGATGAGGACGCAGATCAAAGTCATGTTTTTGATGAGGAGGATTTCTGTGGCTTCTGTTGTGATGAAGGACAGCTGTCAGTCATCCAGTGTTCAACTCTCAGGACTATAAACTCTCCCAGAGCACTGGAGCATGGTGCTGCTGATGCAAAGTGCCTCTATGGAAATGATCTGACTGACTCACACAGGGAGTTGGGTGGATCTGATGATGTTGTTTTCCAACATATTTGGAGTTTTAGTGGATCAAAATCTTGTCTCTGGCATTGATACACAGATAACAGATTAAAAAACCTAACCCTAAGATGCAGTATAAGGATCTATTTTTTAGCTGCGGGGAGCTTTATTTCTTCACTGGTTTAGGAGCTGTAGAAACAATAGATTGTTTATTAGGTATTGAGGTCATAGGGAATGCAGTTTATTAGTGGGTGTCGTAGTAGGATTTTGTTGTAGGATGTAGGAATACAAAATAGAAAATAGTCCTGGAAGGGAAACAAAGAACTGGGGTGCAGGGCAGTGGGGCATTTAACCCCCACCCCCAGGACAGTAGCAAGAGTTACTGAGGGTGAGGGGCAGACAATGGTCAATGGACATTACCTTAAAAGGAGATGGGGGTCAGGGTGTCAGCACACCTGGCCACTGTACCAGTGTTTTACAATGCAATACAATATAACTTTATTTGTATAGCACGTTTAAAAGACCAGCGGTACACCAAAGTGCTTTACAATAAAAACAGGAAAATTGAGACAATAAAAAAAGACTATTAACAAAGTACCACATATGTCATCAGGTTAAGGGCACTAATTATACAGCAATAAAAGGGGATATAAGAACAAAGTTACTAAGAACAGATATAGCTAAAAGATAAAGTACATAAATAAGAAATTGAACCAAATATAAAACAGGGATGCTAACTAGATGGAAAAGCTATGTTGAATAAATGAGTTTTTAAACGGGATTTAAAAGATAAAACGGAGTCTGACGCACAGATAGCGATAGGAAGGTTGTTCCACAGATTCGGTGCAACCAGGGCAAAAGCACGGTCACCCTTAGATTTAAGTCTAGATCTAGGCTGGAGGAGTAATTGGGCTGAAGACCCGAGGGCTCGTCCAGGGACATATAGACTAAGAAGATCGACAAGATAACGAGGGGCTAAATTATTTATAATTTTAAAGGTGAGCAACAATATTTTAAATTAAATGCGATATTTTATGGGTAACCAATGCAACTCAATAAGAACTGGGGTGATAGAGGCATGCTTTCTAGTGCCAGTCAGGAGGCGAGCCAGAACATTCTGGACAAGCTGAAGTCTGTGAAGGAGAGCGGAGTGAAGACCAAAGTAGAGGGAATTACAGTAATCCAATCTAGAAGTCACAAAAGCATGAATGAGCTTTACAAGATCTTTATGAGGGACATAGTGCTTAGCCTTAGCAATAAGGTGCAGTTGGTAAAAGCTAGATTTGATTACTGAAGACACTTGTTTGTTAAATTTAAAAGAGCTATCCAGCAGGAAACCTAGGTCACTAACTGAGTCAGAGAAAGACGTGGCAAAGGAACCAAAGGTATCAGCTAATAGGCCCCTAGGGATATGGTTGCCAAACACCACAATCTCCGTTTTCTTTTCATTCAGGATAAGGGAATTGTCTGAAAGCCATTCTCTGACTTCTCTCATGCACTCGAGGAAGCAGTGCAATGAAGGAGCAATGTCGTCGTCATCTAATTGAAAATAAATTTGTATATCATCGGCATAGAGGTGATAAGAAATGTTATATTTTTCAAAGGTTAAGCCTAGGGGGAGCATATATAATGAGAATAACATTTTTCCATTGTGGGGGGTTTAGTGTAGGAGGAGGAGACCAGAGACTATAGGGCTTTGGAGTGTGATATCACGAGAGGGGCGTGGCCATGATTTTTGTTTGAGGCGCCATGTTTCTGGGCCAAACAAAGCGCTAACGAAAGAAGAGCGAAAGCACTCGGATAACACCAGCTATGGTTTGTACTTGCTGTGAGGTCGTTGTAATGTTAGATCGCACGACCGGCAAGGGAATAAGCTTGAAAATGGTTTATCTTTTCATTCTTTCCCCACCTGGAAGCAACATGAGGCAGCTCATGTATCGGATGTTACCAAAAGAAGGCGTCTAGTCTGGATAGCAGCTGTGAGATGAGCTGATATGCAGTTCTCTTCCATCTCCAAATATCCGTAGGTGTGCTCCAGACATTTTCATTCCGGTAAGTTCTAAATATGTTCATATTGTTTTTCTTGTGACATTACCAATTAGTTTGATGTGTCACATGGCCCTCTTCCTATTGAAAAAACAAAAGTTGTATCCAAGATGGCCGACTTCTAAATGGCCACCATGGTCACCACCCATCTTGAGGAGTTTGCCCCCTCACATATACTAATGTGCCACAAACAGGACTTTAATATCACCAACCATTCCCGTGTTATTACGGTGTATCCATATAAATGGCCCACCCTCTACTTCATCATAAATGTAACAAAGTGTTTAGAAAGTTAGCACATACATGTAATTTTTCAGTTTTTAATGCAGTCTGTTTGACCTGCTTCCGTCAGGCAGGAGGCTCCGGTCCATTCGCACCAGAACCTCTCGCCACAAGAACAGTTTCTTCCCCTCTGCTGTTGGACACATGAACAATAACCACATGACTGTCCCCGCCACTAACACATGACCCTACGCTGTGTCACTGCATCATTTCATGTCTGGCACTGATCACCACCTGCACTCATATATATATCTTTCTACGTAGCACTCTTAATTCTTATTCTCATGTATATATCTCATGTATATCTCATGCACATATCTTTCTTTCTACATAGCACTTTAATTCTTATTGTTTGCACTGAAGCACCACAGCAAATTCCTAATGTTGTAAACCTCAACATCTGGCAATAAACCCATTCTGATTCTGATTCTGATTCTGATTCTGATCCATCTATAGAACGCTGCATGTTATAGTATAAATCTGCCTGTTCTCTTTCAGAAACCTGCCTGCAGAAAATGAACCTAAAGCATGTAATGCAAGGATGTAATCACTTTCAAGATGGAGAAAGCATAAAGTTTGACTTTAAGTGACAATTATGGACACCTAATATGATAAGGAGATTCTGCAGGTCATTAATCAATGTATAAAACTATAATAAAATGTATTTTTAGTGACACAGGACTCAAACACGGAAGCAAGATGTATAATTAGAATTATTTATAATAAATATGAATAAATCATTGGAATTTCTTTAACCATAAAGAATAACCAAATCCTTCAGGACAATGTCACATCAATGCACTGAACTCACTATGTTATCAATCTAACAGCCTCCACATGTTCTCACTTTAATTTCCCCCTCATGAATGAATTTATGCTTGCACTAATTCGAATGTTTGGGGGAAAATCAAATGCATTTTACTCGCAGTACTCGAGCTGACTTACCTTTGAATGACGACATACTCACAAATCTTGTACCCAATCTTTGGTGATTTAGATGTGTCCTTCCAGAGATTTATAATTGCGAAACTGGTTCACCTTGTACACGCTGACGCCACAGACAAGGTACGAAAATATATCAAGCTACGTCAATAGCGGTTGGTCTTCAGGGTTTCTACTCCACGGCCGTATTTCATACTGCTCCACATTTCCAATGCACGCTATTTTCTGCAAGTACCGTCTCTTTGCATCTGTAAAATACGTAAAAAAGATGACACACACACACACATGACTCTGTTTACGCTGAGCAATTATTGTGAGTGCGCACGCACTGCGACACATATGACTATGAAAGTCGGAAGAGGAAGTAGTTTCTTGCAAGTTAGACATCCAAATGATATAGTTTCTTTTTCCTGTTAATGATAAACTATCAATTTTCCACAAATTAGTAAAATATCAATATTTTAATAAGTGAATCTATTCTAGAACATAAATAACTGGTATCAGAGGAATGGATATTTCAATATTGATCCTCACACCAATAGTAAAAATTGCACAGTCTGACCTTTCTTTCAGAACATTTCTGGGAGGTCTGCTCCTGGAAAGTCTTGAATGTTTTCCACTCAGAAACACAACTTCTGATATTTTACTTGTTAGATTATGTTAAGAAACACCGCAATGATCCAGATCATCAGACAACCCAAACTTCTGTGTTTATTGAGCTGCTCACACTTGCTGGTGATACAAAATGCATTTGAATAAAAGCATTTGGCAGCTACTTACTTTCTCAATTCCTTTAGAAGCAGTAATTGTATACATAATGTTTAACAAACTGATGCATTTTGGTTTCATTTGTGTTAAGAAATAATGACAAAATGTCACTGTTAGCTTATAGCATTTTTCAGGTTATAAGGCGCACTTAAAATTCTTTAATTTTCTCAAAAATCGACAGTGCGTCTTATAATCCGGTGCACCTTATGTATGAATTCTGGTTGTGCTTATTTTCACGGCGCTCAAAAATGTTTTACTACGACTTTGGTAAGCTATGAAGCCGCACTGCTTGATGGATTGTCAGAGCATTACGGCTACTGTAGTCAGGAGCCATGTCGAGTAATCTGGTTACAAACTCTGGTTACAAACGAACACTGCGGCATCAGTGAGAGTTTAAACTGTCTAAATTCTTTCATCTTCAATAAAATGGTCAACATTGCTGCTTTACCAGGTGTAACAACTAATTTTAACATCCAGGCATCCATGAAAACAAGATTTATCAAATTTAACGGAGTTAGAAGTTAGCAGGAAGTTAGCTCGCCGGTTTCCACATAAACATGATATAGTATGTTCTGACTAAGAGATGTCTGAAAAATTAAAATGCACAGCACTGCTATCACTTCCAACATAAATGAAGACAGGAAACTAAACAGCAGTGACGTTTGTAGGGTTACTGAAGTTGGGCTAGCTGCTATATAACGATGTGCTACGTGATCGCTAGCGACACATGTTAGCATAACATAAACACAGTGAAGCTGAAGGATGAACGCTAACTTTTTTCCACTGGATAAAAGTTAACACGAGGGTTCCTGAAGATTAGGGACAAATACAATTGCATGGCAGGATGCTGTAAACAAACCAAACTTCAGAACAACTGAGATAATCCATCCACAGTACGAGATTAGTCCTTAATATACTGCAACAACATGGGAATAGAGCAGCTGCGAGAGAATTCAACATTAATGAGTCAATGGTACGGATGTGTAGGAAGCAAGAAGAATGAGATGAGTAAAGTTTAACTTATCTGACTGTTTTGTTTTGCTTAGTGCGCCTTATAATCCGGTGCACTTTATGGTCCGAAAAATAGGGTAATTCAATATCTAATTTAAGACCAATTTATTTTTTATGTACTGATACATGAAAATTTGCAACTACAAGACATAATACTTTTTTTGTTGTGACTGTCTGTGCATGAAGTGTGTTGGACAAACAGTGAATTATTTTGTTGAGTTTGTTTGTTTCAGAGTCAGAGAGCCGTGTCTCTCTACAGTCAGAGGTTTTTGTACGGCGCCTCAATGAGTTTGTATCACTGTGGTTCACGTTTGGTGGAGGAACCAGACTGGAATTTGGAAGTAAGTTAAAAATAAAGCTGAATTATTCATTTTTTCTTTTAATTTTTATTCCTTAATTGAAAATGTTGAATGTTAATGTTTAGCTTTCTTATTAATATTTTTGCTCCAAAAGTCATATTTGGAAATTTATATGTGAAAGGTTATTACAGTGAATAATTGAGAGTGGGGTAGTTCACAGTATGAATGATTATTTCTAGTTTCCATGTAAAGTTTTATTTTGAGGGCTTGTAGGTTTAGTTCAGTCTAACAGAGTCAGAGAGCCGTGTCTCTCTACAGTCAGAGGTTTTTGTACGGCGGCTCAATGAGTTTGTATCACTGTGGTGGACTTTTGGTGGAGGAACCAGACTAGAATTTGGAAGTAAGTTAATTAAACTGCTTTTATTATGAAATTTGAAAAAGGTGGATCTTAAAATTAGTCTTAGAGAGCTTGAAAGATTAATTTTTAATTTTTTATGACAATTTTGATATTTGTTATTCTGCTGTTATATGATGGAAGGTGACTCAGAGCAGATGGTTTTTTTGTCTACATTTCTGTCACAGAGAAAGGAAATTTTTATCTGGAACCAATATTAAACTTCATTATCCATCGATTAGTTTCTAAACTTTCCAAATAATAACTCTTATTTGAAAAGGGGATTAGAAAATGTGTAAAATCCAAAGTGTTATTGTGTCAGATGGGCCTTTGAATCGAAAATGCTTAATGATTGATATCTAATCGTCTATGATTCAGACTTTACATGGTTTTAAAGAAAAACTTGTTTCCACATCTGCTTTTATTTCCAGTGTAGTTTGAACACATTTCAGGTCAAACTGTGTGATAATTCTCTCTGTGCTGATATGCATGAGAGGTTTCTTAAAGGGAAGTGAAACAATATGTGAGTGAGTGACTGGTGGAGCAGAAGAAACACCTGACAGAAACTTCTTAACGGAGACAAACAACTTGTGGTTCCTGTCCTCTAATCTAATTGGTGTTTCCTAGATGACACCCGTCCCACCCTGACAGTGCTGCCCCCCTCCGTTAAGGAGCTGGAGCAGGGGAAGGCCACATTAACATGTCTGGCCAACAAGGGCTTCCCCTCAGACTGGACTCTGTCCTGGAAGGTGGATGGAAGAAGCAGCAGTGACGGGGAGGAGAGCAGGACTCCTGGAGTGCTGCAGAATGACGCCCTGTATAGTTGGAGCAGCACCTTGAAGCTCTCTACATACCAGTGGATGAAGGTGGGCTCTGTGACCTGTGAGGCCACCCAGGGCTCCCAGACTCTGGTCTCAAAGATACTGAGCAGAGATCAGTGTTCACATTTGTGACCTGACTCACTGAGACTCTGCTGCTGCCCTCAGTCTGTTCTCTCTCTGTCTCTGTTTCACTCTGATTTCAAATCTCATGTTTTACTGCTTGTAGTATTGCTAATGATTTAAAAAAACAAACAATAAAAAATCTTCAAATGGTGATTTTCATGTGTTTCAATTTAACTGTTGTTCTGTCTGAAAACCATCCTGAGGTTTCAGTAAGGATGTTTCCACAGATCAGCACATCTGTCTCTGACACACATTTATGACACTCACATGTGCTCTTTCACTTTACATCAAATTCTTGTTAATTCGGTTATTTATAAAAAGTGACGAATAACAGAGAACAATGAATTGCATCCACCAGCTTCACCCAGGTATGAGTAGTTTCTTTGTTGTAGTTTCCATCATGTATGACTGTGACGGCTTCATCTGTTGGGTTTAACAGAAACAGTAAAAGATCAGAATGAGTTTCTGTAACCTGTATTTGACTAGTGATGACACACTTCCCCACTTTCTTCAGTCAAATCAAGACTTTGGAAAAGATGAAATAAAACAGGAGATATAAACAGACTCTCACTAACTTACAGAGTCACCAGTGAGTGGCTCTGAAAGGCCTGGACAGCCACTGATCAACACTGGCCTCTTAACAGCTGTGAGCAGAGAGGCAGGACACATATGCAAACACACAGAGTCAGTCAGCTGCAGCTGTTTACAGCTCAGAGCTGAGAACATCACAATATTTACATTATTTACAACTTGATATTTTGATTAGATTAACCAATGAGCTCAAGGATTAAAATGAGAGATAAAGATAAAGTCGACTAATTCATCTAATTGTATTTTTTATGTGATTGACCTTTGACCTTTGAATTTGTGTATTTATTTTAAACAATGTCAAACGTGAAGTCAGTGTTTGTGTTTTTATCTTTAGTACTGAAACCTTCTGTTGCCATGGTTCAGCAGTGATGCCTGTCTGTTGCCATAGTTACTGAGCTCAGAGTGGGAAATGAAAGATCAGCAGAGTTGAAACTTCTACTGAAATCCACAGCTGGCAGTCCTTCTCTGAGCAGTGGTTGGAGCTGCAGCAGGTGAAGATCATGCTCGTGTCTGACCAACAAGGTCTTCTCCTCAGACTGGAGTCTGTCCTGGAAGATAGCCGTAGCATCAATGCTAACTTCTAAAGTGTTTCTGTTTGAGTGCAGCTGTTGGTCAGAGTGAAGTCAGTCTCACACTGATGCCCACTGAAATCATCAGAAACTCCAGACTGTTGGTTTGATACATGAAGAGATTAATATATTAATAATAAAAAAAACCCACTTCCACTGTAACCTCGTGTGGTCTAAGTCATCACTGAAGAGTAAAGCTAACCCTAACTTTTCATCTTAACCTTAACACTTTTTCAGAATCTGTGATTTTTAGCAGTCAGTGAACAAAAAGAATGAACACAAATGACAAACATTAAAATATAATCCTGAGACCATCAAACATCAACTCACATCTATAAATCATTTATATAAAGGTTATGAACAGAATTGGTGAAAAGGTTCAGCCTATCAGGAATCAGTCTTCAGTAAAGTGAGGAAAACTCTGAACAGCCCATCAACAGGTCTGATAGCTCATACTTCCAGCTTCTTCCCCACAGGACACTACAGGGGACGCAGTCAAATATCTGCAAGTCCACTGAACTGAACTGCTGGGCAAACTCTCCATTCACCTTCGAGTGTCTTCAAAAGTGTAAAGAGCTGATCCTGTGATCCACAAACAGGACTAAGCACCTATTCTTCCTCATGGATCCAAACTTTGACTAACTTTGTGAAAACCCTGCTGTAGATGTTTTAGAGAGACTGAAGAGTGTGACCACCTTAAAAGATCCTTTGTCTGGATTTATTTGTTTTTATATTTTATTAAAGGAGAAATATGACTGATTCTAAGAAATTCTATTAATGAAGTCAAACTTACTAATGAACAGATGTTAGTAGTTTAATTTAAACCTGGTGTGTGTGTGTATGTGTGTGTGTGTGTGTGTGTGTGTGTGTGTGTGTGTGTGTGTGTGTGTGTGTGTGTGTGTGTGTGTGTGTCCTCAGTGAACTGTATCAGTCTCTGCAGTATCTTCCAGCTGCAGCAGTCACTTCAGTTTCTGTTCAGTCTGACTGAGGGAGGTTTTTGTACGACTGTTTTTCACTGTGTGAACACATACTGACTGTTAGGATAGTGAAAACTCTGACAGTAATAAACTGCTGCATCTTCAGCCTGGACTCCACTGATGGTCAGAGTGAAGTCAGAGTTTGATCCACTGCCTGTAAAACGAGCTGGAATCCCTGATTCTAGAGTGCTAGCATAGGTAATGAGCAGTTTAGGAACTTCACCATCTTTCTGTTGGTACCAGGATAAATAGTTGGAACCAAGAACATCCTGACTGGTCGTACACTTGATGGTCACAGTTCCTCCCACAGCAGAGCTCACTGCTCCAGGCTGAGTCACTGTGATCTGTCCTCTGGACTCTGAGGACACAGAGACAAAAACATAAAGCAGCTTCATGGTTTTGTGGGCTTCATTTCAGAGGGACAGATGTTGATAGAGGAGAGGAGTTTGATTCTCTGGACTTTACCTGTGAAGCAGCAGCAGAGGAGAGTCCAGATGAGGACGCAGATCAAAGTCATGTTTTTGATGAGGAGGATTTCTGTGGCTTCTGTTGTGATGAAGGACAGCTGTCAGTCATCCAGTGTTCAACTCTCAGGACTATAAACTCTCCCAGAGACTGGAGCATGGTGCTGCTGATGCAAAGTGCCTCTATGGAAATCATCTGACTGTCACAGAGACTTAGATGAATCAGCTCGCATGTTATTGAATATAAGTACAGGGAGCGCAGAATTATTAGGGAACTTGTATTTTTGAGGAATAATTTTATTATTGAACAACAACCATGTTCTCAATGAACCCAAAAAACGCATTAATATCAAAGCTGAATGTTTCTGGAAGTAGTTTTTAGTTTGTTTTTAGTTTTAGCTATTTTAGGGGGATATCTGTGTGTGCAGGTGACTATTACTGTGCATAATTATTAGGCAACTTAACAAAAAACAAATATATACCCATTTCAATTATTTATTTTTACCAGTGACACCAATATAACATCTCCACATTCACAAATATACATTTCTGACATTCAAAAAGAAAACAAAAACAAATCAGCGACCAATATAGCCACCTTTCTTTGCAAGGACACTCAAAAGCCTGCCATCCATGGATTCTGTCAGTGTTTTGATCTGTTCACCATCAACATTGCGTGCAGCAGCAACCACAGCCTCCCAGACACTGTTCAGAGAGGTGTACTGTTTTCCCTCCTTGTAAATCTCACATTTGATGATGGACCACAGGTTCTCAATGGGGTTCAGATCAGGTGAACAAGGTGGCCATGTCATTAGTTTTTCTTCTTTTATACCCTTTCTTGCCAGCCACGCTGTGGAGTACTTGGACGCGTGTGATGGAGCATTGTCCTGCATGAAAATCATGTTTTTCTTGAAGGATGCAGACTTCTTCCTGTACCACTGCTTGAAGAAGGTGTCTTCCAGAAACTGGCAGTAGGACTGGGAGTTGAGCTTGACTCCATCCTCAACCCGAAAAGACCCCACAAGCTCATCTTTGATGATACCAGCCCAAACCAGTACTCCACCTCCACCTTGCTGGCGTCTGAGTCGGACTGGAGCTCTCTGCCCTTTACCAATCCAGCCACGGGCCCATCCATTTGGCCCATCAAGACTCACTCTCATTTCATCAGTCCATAAAACCTTAGAAAAACCAGTCGAGATATTTCTTGGCCCAGTCTTGACGTTTCAGCTTGTGTGTCTTGTTCAGTGGTGGTCGTCTTTCAGCCTTTCTTACCTTGGCCATGTCTCTGAGTATTGCACACCTTGTGCTTTTGGGCACTCCAGTGATGTTGCAGCTCTGAAATATGGCCAAACTGGTGGCAAGTGGCATCTTGGCAGCTGCACGCTTGACTTTTCTCAGTTCATGGGCAGTTATTTTGCGCCTTGGTTTTTCCACACGCTTCTTGCGACCCTGTTGACTATTTTGAATGAAACGCTTGATTGTTCGATGATCACGCTTCAGAAGCTTTGCAATTTTGAGACTGCTGCATCCCTCTGCAAGACATCTCACTATTTTTGACTTTTTGAGCCTTTCAAGTCCTTCTTTTGACCCATTTTGCCAAAGGAAAGGACGTTGCCTAATAATTATGCACACCTGATATAGGGTGTTGATGTCATTAGACCACACCCCTTCTCATTACAGAGATGCACATCACCTAATATGCTTAATTGGTAGTAGGCTTTCGAGCCTATACAGCTTGGAGTAAGACAACATGCATGAAGAGGATGATGTGGACAAAATACTCATTTGCCTAATAATTCTGCACTCCCTGTATTTTAAAGAATGATTAGCGGTTCAACTTAACGAAGATAAAATGGAAGCTCTTGTCTGTTTCCAGGACAGATTTTTGCCAGTGAAATAAAAGGTCTTTGTGTCATTTAATCACATTTAAGTCGTGTGTACGGACTCTTGGGGTACCTCTCGACTCTGCATACATTTAGGATTTTCATGTCAAATCTTTGGTTCTCTCTTTTGTTATTCATTGTTATTCATTTAGTGCCCTGCAATAGACTGGCGACCTGTCCAGGGTGTACCCTGCCTCTCAGCCTTAGACATCTGCGAGATAAGCGGAAGTGAATGGATGGATGTTATTCATTTATTTCTTCATTGTAATTCATTATTCACTCATGTATCATCATGGGCGAGCACCAGCTTACATCATTGAACTTTTTCAGCCATACGTCCACAGCGGGTTAGGCCTGTGATCAGGGTCTGTTTACTCTACGTCATACGAGGCTGAAAACTAAAGGAGACAGAGCTTTTACCAGAGTGACCCCAGACTCTGGAACTCTCTCCCTCTGAGGCTGAGATTAGTGGACGCAGTGGTCTCTCTTAAGAAACAACCAAATGTCATGTTATTAGACTTGAATTTAGTAAACGCTTTTCTTCAATGCTCTGTTATTTACTTTTGTCTGCAGTTGAATGAGGGATTAGCCAGTTTGTCACAATATTGCAGGTGTCAATATTTTATATGGATAGAACTGAAATGAGTAAACAATATGGAAAAATAAAAATCGGGTGTTTTTTTTAAAGATTTTACAAAAGAATGCTTCATATCAGCTATCAGAATTACACAACAAGGAGTAAATCTACCGAAAAAAAAGGAAAGAGAAAAAAAGGGCGTGGATAGCTCAGTACGGAAATGGCCTGTATTTGTATAGCGCTTTACTAGTCCCTAAGGACCCCAAAGCGCTTTACACATCCAGTCATCCACCCATTCACACACACATTCACACACTGGTGATGGCAGCTACATTGTAGCCACAGCCACCCTGGGACGCACTGACAGAGGCGAGGCTGCCGGACACTGGCGCCACCGGGCCCTCTGACCACCACCAGTAGGCAACGGGTGAAGTGTCTTGCCCAAGGACACAACGACCGAGACTGTCCAAGCTGGGGCTCGAACCGGCAACCTTACGATTACAAAGCGAACTCCCAACTCTTGACCCACGATCTCCCCGTAGTGTGCTTGGCCTATGATCGGAAGGTCAGGCGTTTAAATCCACCAAACAGCCACCTGAGGTACCCCTGAGGTACCCTCTACTAACTGCTCGCCAGGTGCTGGATTGGCGGCTGCCCACTACTTCACTAATTTAATGGGTTGCAATGGTTCCGGGTCGCTGCTCATGTGGTCGACCGGACAGTCAGCTGAGCAGTTTTGCATTCTTTTTCTAACTTGAATGCTCTTTTCGTTGTTGTTTTTCACCGTCTGCTCGGTATATTTGTATTCTTTTCCTTTTTCCTTTTCCTGACCCTGACCCCAAGTCTCACCTACACCAGGGACTCCCTCATCCAGCTGCAGCTGCAGCCCGGCGTCCGGCTTTCCTCTCCGCTCCTACGGACTACTTTCCCGAGGAAATACTCCGTGGACACGGAAATCAAAAAACTCACAATAACAAGGTAACCAGGAGGAGATCAAAGAAGAGTGGGGTGAGAGCCAGACTCAAGAGGGAGACACACAAACAACGAGCACTCCCGTCCATTATCCTCGCTAATGTGCGGTCGGTCCGCTCCAAGCTGGACGAGCTGCAAGCCTGCGTCAACCACCTGCATGAGTACAGAACTGCCTCCATTCTGGTGTTCATAGAATCGTGGTTAAACAACAGCAACGACAACAGCACGCTTCACATTGATGGCTTTTCACCACCCCTTCATCTGGACAGAGACCGCGAACGCATCAGGAAGCAACATGGCGGTGGCGTGTGTCTGTATGTAAACAACAGCTGGTGCTCTACAGTCACTGTGAGGGAGAAGCTGTGCACTACAGACATCGAGCTTCTGGCTGTTTCCCTGTACTCCTACTACGTCCCAGAGGATTCCCACAGGTTTCGATCAACTGGTTTACATCCACCCCAGAGCTGATGCAGCTAAAACCCCAAAGTACTTCATCAACACTCTGTACAAACTAGAGTAATTAACTCCGGACTCTCCCAAGTTCATCCTGGGTGATTTCAGTCACTGTTCCCCTGACAATTCGCTTAAAGGATACCAACGGTATGTCAGGGGAAGACTCTGGATAAATGCTATGGCTCTGTACCAGATGCACTTAAAGCCCTCCCCCTTCTCGGCTCAGCAGACCACCACACCATCCTGCTGGCCCCTCAAGAGGATTAAAAAGGTCACCAAAAACATCAAGCAGTGGGCAGCAGAAAGTATCCTCACCCTACAAGGATGTTTCGAAGCCACTGACTGGGACAGCATTCTTTCTCCCTCGACAGGGAGGTGAAGAGGGCCATAGAAACTGCTAAACTGCAGTATAAAAACACTGTTGAAGAAAAATTCACCACAGGGGATCTCCGCTCAGTCTGGCAGGGCCTCAAAACCATGGCCTCTGTAAATACTGTGGTCACCACCCCCAGAACCATCCAGGTGGAGGGCAGCAACCCCTCCTCCCTACCTGACGACCTTAACGCTTTCTACAGCAGATTCGAGACGGACAACATCACCCAGCTTGAGGAGTCCAGATCCTCACTCACACCTGGCAGCTCTGCACTCACCTTCAGGACTGAGGACGTGGTGAGAGCCCTCAGGAGGACCAGGGAGAGGAGCTCACCCGGCCCTGACAACATCAGCAGTTCTGAGGCACTGTGCAGGGCAACTAGGAAGCGTGTTCCGGACTCTATTTCAACACTCAATTGGCAGTCAAACCGTCCCCCAGCTGTGGAAACACTCCACAGTCATCCCCATCTTCAAAAGAAACAACCCAAAGTCTCTGAATGATCTTCGTCCTGTGGCCCTCACCTCCCTTGTGATGAAGGCCATGGAGAAGATCATAAAACAGCACATCGTAAGAGCAACTGACCCCCTGATGGACCCACTCCAGTTTGCTTACCGTGCACGCAGAGGTGTCGATGATGCAAAAATCTTCATCTTGGACTTCATCCACAAACATCTGGAGCTCCCTGACTCCTCCGTCAGACTTCTGTTTGCTGATTTCTCACCACCGTTCAACACTCTGCAGCCTCATATCCTGGCCACTAAACATTCCTCCCGATTTCACCTGGATGATCAGCTGATCCTGTGGCTATTGGACCGTTTGACCAACAGGACTCAGAAAGTTCGGCTCAACAAGTCTCTTTCCAGTCTCTGTTCCACCTGCACTGGCTCCCCCCCAGGGCTGTATGCTCTCCCCCCTGCTCTTCATCCTCTACACTGATGACTGCAGATCCACACAGCCCAACTGTCACCTGGTGAAATATGCTGACGACACAGTTCTCCTGTCACTGCTGTCAGGCCCTCTCGACACCACGGGCCCGCTCTGCAGGAGTTTGTAGAGTTGTGTGACAGCTCCAAACTTGAACTGAACGTGAGCAAAACCAAAGAGATGGTGGTGACCTTCTCCAGTAGGCAGAGGGATCTGGCTGCTTCAGTCACCACCACCATCCATGGGAAGCCAGTGGAGGTAGTTGAGGAGTACAAATACCTGGGAACCATCTTTGACAACCTCCTGAAATTCTCTGCCAACACAGAGGAGATTCTCAGGAGGTGCCACCAACAGCTATACCTTCTTAGGAAACTCAACTCCTTTGGAGTCAGCACAGCCATCATGATGACTTTTTATAATGCCTTCCTGGAAAGCATCATGACCTTCTCCATCACCTGCTGGTTCCACTCCCTCAGCCTTCAGAACAGGAACAGACTGCAGCACACTGCATCAGTGTGCTCTAAAATCATTGGCCTGCCTGTCAGAACTCTGGCACAAGTTTTAAGCCAACAGGTCCTTAGACAGGCAGCCAAAATCATCAACAACCCCTCTCACATTCTTCACCCCGGAATTCAATGGCTCCCCTCTGGGCGACGCCCCTGCTGCATTTCCTACAGGACTGAGAGGAGGAGGAGAGCCACCTTTGTCCCCAAAGCCACTCTGCTTTTTAACTCCAGCCATAAGAACATTTCCCACACCCATAAACATAAACTACTCTTACACTCTTTTTATACTGCCGACACTTTACTCACTTTTAGTCACTTACAGTTATATATTTACTTATTCAGTCACTTTAATTTAAAACTGTGTACATAATGTATATTCTGTGTATTTATTATCTCACTCTATTGCCTGTTTATGCCCTGTCCTTATCTTCAACGTCATGCTGCTCTGTTGTATCTTAATTGCCCCGAGATGATAAATAAAGTCTTTCTGCTTCTGATTCTGATTCTAAATGCAGAGGACTTATTCCCTACAGGATTAATAAAGTGTGCAAAAAAATTATTTGTTGAGTTTGTTTGTTTCAGAGTCAGAGAGCCGTGTCTCTCTACAGTCAGAGGTTTTTGTACGGCGGCTCAATGAGTTTGTATCACTGTGGTACACGTTCGGTGGAGGAACCAGACTGGAATTTGGAAGTAAGTCAAAAAACAAAGTTACTTCTATGTCCTATTTTTTTTTTTTTTTTTTTTTTTAGAAAAAATGTATATCTTGAGTAATGTCCAAGTTATAGTTTAGCATTTTTATTTTTTGGGGGTTTGGTTTTGGTAGGCTGAGAAACAAACTGACTTTTAGAAAAGTAACCATAAAAAATTATTTAAATTTGGAAAACAGAAGGTTATGCACTACAATTATTTGCTTTAACTGGTTGAGCCTGTAGGTTTAGTTCAGTCTGACAGGTCAGAGAGCCGTGTCTCTCTACAGTCAGAGGTTTTTGTACGGCGACTCAATGAGTTTGTATCACTGTGGTGGACTTTTGGTGGAGGAACCAGACTGGAATTTGGAAGTAAGTTTATACTGTTGTAAAAATAATATCTTTTATTTGCTTCAATTGTTGACTGTTGGCTTAGAGAAAAACATTTAAAAACTTTTTTCCCCTGATATATCAAGGAGGCTGACAGAAATTTATGTCTAAATTTGTGTTTGAAACGTTAACCTACTTGCTGTTGATAAAACTGTCCTCAGTGATTTTTCTGTATATGATCTTCACGGTAAGTTGTGGATAAACAACATTTACTTGAATAAAAATCTTCAAATGAAATTAAACAGACTAAACTTAGATAGTTTCAGATCAAGGTTAACTGTATAGTAAATATCTCTGTTTATGAAGTAAATAGTTTGAGTTGTTTTCTAAACGTATTTCCCAGTAATACTTAAAATCATGAGTGAGTCAGATTTTTGTGAGTTTAACACTCTTTTGTAAAATGTTGCACTTTTTCCTTCTGTATGTGGTTTGGACATATTTCACTGCTGTTATTTCTGTGCTGAGAGGTTTCTTAAAGGGAAGTGAAACAATGTGTGAGTGACTGTTGGAGCAGAAAAACATCTGACAGAAACTACCTGTTACCCGTTCTCTAAGCTGATGGTGTCTCCTAGGTGATGTCCGTCCCACCCTGACGGTGCTCGCCCCTTCCAGTAAGGAGCTGAGCAGGGGAATGCCACGCTCACATGTCTGGCCAACAAGGGCTTTCCCTCAGACTGGAGTCTGTCCTGGATCGTTGACGGCCGCAGATGCAGCGGCATTGGTGGGAAGTGAGCAGGAGCCCCGGGGCGCTGCAGACAGACAGGCTCTACAGCTGGAGCAGCACCTGATGCTGCCTGCAGACCAGTGGGAGAAGGTGGGCTCTGTGACCTGTGAGGCCACGAGGGCCTCCGATACTCCACCTCTCAGAGACTCTGAGGAGAGACCAGTGTTCCTAGTCCTGAGCTGATTCACTGGGGGCATGATGCTGTTTTTTTTTTTGTTTTTTTTGTGTTGTTTTTTTTGATTGTTTGTTTGTTTTTGTGGGGGGGGGGGGGGGGGGGGTGTTGTTGCTTTTTTTTTTAACTTTGCTACAGCTCTCAGTCTGCAGTCTTTTTCAATCTCAGTCTCTTTTATTTTTAAGTTCTTAGTTGCCTGTTTTAACAACTTGTCTCAAGATTTTACAGCAATAAAGATTTTCACCTGAACATTGCTCGTTATTTCTTCTGTTTGTTATATATGTATAAATATATTAACATGGATTTCAACATTTTTAATGTCAACACATTTTATTAGATAACATTTCAATCTGGTTACAAACAATTAAGTTGACTAATTAAAATATATAAACCAGTTAAAGAAAAACAGGGAAAATGTCAATGAAAAAATATATACTGGAAAAATCAACAGGCTGACACAGTAAATCATGTTTGTTTGTAAATAATCTGCATTCATATGTGAAGGAAATTGCCTTCCCGGGTTTCCTCCGTGGCGTGAGCGATAAGCAGAGTTCTGTCCTTTCCTTATAAGATTCCTAATTATTTAAAGTAACACTCAGGTATGCCATTCAGCTGGGTTAGTTACGACGTCGGGAGCAGCTTGGGAGAACAAGGAAACACAGACTGCTTCAGGTTGTCTTCCCAAATCGACTCAAAGGTTTATTTGATACACAGCAGTTTATAGATGAAAAAAAGGTTCGTGTGTCAGCTTTCCCAGTTCAAACCGGTACAGACTAAATAAGGAAACGTCTTCCTGCCTTGTGAGCAAAGAAGTATCCTGTGTGTAGTTTCTCAGCTCAGCTACAATTTATGATCATCCCCAGCAAAAATACACTCCTAGACATAAAATACAGAGTTCTTTCATTAGTGAATTCTGAAACAAACCACCTAGCCTTTAACGAGCCTTTTCCAGGAGATAAAGAAAAAGGGAGGATGGGAGTAAGGAAGTGGTCTCATCTCTGTGGTGTTTTCGACCTTGGGGTACCAGCCTGTGAGTCTTACACATCAATTCTTGGGTCAGAGAGAAAATAACTAAAACAAAGGGGCCTTATTGAATGACAGAGTTTTCCTGCATAATGTCACTATAAAACAATATCCAGTAAATGCTACCATGGTACTAAAATACCTAACAATATGTATCGTGTTGATAACAACAATGATGATATTTGTAAATAAAAATATTATATTTATTAATGATGTAATTTTCCTGCACCTGTAATTAGTGGTGCAACGGATCACGGTTGATCCGTAATCCGAGCCGATCCCACTCCACGGTTCGGTACACATGTGATCCGAAGATTCGAAAAAGAAGAAAAAGTGTGTGTATGGTGTGCGTGGTCAGTCTGTCAAGCGATGGAAAAGATATATATAAATCTTATAAAGTTTGTATCTGTCTTGTGTGAAACTGGGATGAAAGCATGCAAGAGTGAAAACAGATATAAGATCCCTAGAAAAATTATATAAATGAACCTTGTATGTTTTGGATACTTACTAAAACAATATATGAAAGTGGCCACTTTCATGAGTAAATCATATAAGCCTTATATGATTCACTATATGAAGTAGGCCACATCTGATGCAAGTTTTTTTCTATTTCTTTTCCATATGGGTATGGTCAGCGCTAGCGGTCCAAGTGGAGGAGCAGAGGAGTTTGTGGTATTTAAGCAGCCCTTTGCCTGCCCAATCCGACCGGGCTACAGCTATTTCGGAAGCTATCGGGGTGTTTAGCTGCAGACGGGAGGCCGTATTCCGTTGTGCAAAACTAGTCAACGCGTTAGTTGACGCATTGATGCGGTGCAGCCCCACGCACGGTGTGATCTGTGGTAACTAGTTAACGGAGATTTGCCGCGTTAATGCAGTTATGGCATTAACATCATTTTAAGCAGATTTACGCTGACAGCACTTGTTTAAACTATGATGAACATGCTTGAGCCACGCTATGATATCCCGTTGCGTGTCCACTTCAGTGAAAAGATTGTACCCAGGCATGTATGAGCAGGAAAAGTTTAAAGCTATGGCTGAAGTGTCCTCTTCTCTTGCCCAACTACAAATGGGTGGACTCCATGGCAGCGGAAAGCTACGTGACCGTGACTGCTCGTTTATATCACAGCATGAGTGTTAGATACAAAGCCTGTACTGCCCTATACTGTACCTTAATTTGTTTTTATATAATTGCGTGGAATGAGTCTTGAGTTGAATTTTTTAATAGGCAAAAAATACTTAAATAAGTTAATAAGTAAATGTTTAATTTTTTGTCTTTTTTTCTTTTTTTTGCTGATCTGAAAATTGATCCGATCCATCACTTAAAACGTGATCAGATCCCAACCGTGAGATTTTTGACCACTACCTGTAATAGACGTGCACATGATGTCTGAAAAATGACCCCAGTCCAAAGTTTAAATGTTTGAAGGTCACATTGACGTCCAGGTTGTCATAGTTGGACAACCAAATGCCCAGAATTGATCATGGACCGGCGGACCCAACATAGACATGATCATCACGTCTGTCTGACGTTCACTGCTCCCTTTATGGGTCACCAGAGTAGATCATCTTTTTCTGTCCCACCAACTCTCTGCATGTCCTCCTCCATCCATGAACAAACTCTGAGATCTTCCTCTTTTCCTCCTGCCTGGAAGCTTCACATCACCTCAGCTCTCTTAGGTGTAATCATTCTAATCTTTGATGTGCTTAGTTATAATCTTATCCATCCTGGACAATCCTAATGGAAATCTCTGTCACCTCCACCACGGCCTCCCGTCTTTGACATTTGGATTCAAACTTTTATCATTTTAGACATTTCTGCTTCTTTGATCTGATATTTTAAATTAACTGTTTAAACACAAATATGTGAAATGAACCAAATGTCTGCTTACAACTTTGTTCTGATTTGGCAATGATGCCTATCTGTTGCCATGGTTACTGAGCTTAGCAGGGGAAGTGAAACACTGAACAGTTTCTCTCTCTCTTTCTCTACATGGGTGCTGACCCCTACAGTGAGGATACAAGGCTACAGTCTTGTGTCCTGTTCCATCCAAAGCAACGGAGAGTGCACACGGCAGGTGAAGAAGAGAGTGCAGTCAGGGTGGAGTGGGTGGAGACGAGTGTCAGGGTAATTTGTGACAGGAAGACCTGTGTGATATATGGTTAGGAGACGAGGGCACTACAAAAAGACAGGAGGCCGAGTTCAAGGTGGCACAGGTGCAGATGTTGAGCTTTTCAATGGGAGTGATCAGGACGAACAAGATGAAAAATGAATACATCAGAGGGACAACACAGCTTCAGAGTCTTGGAGAATTTCATTATGGATTAATGTGGATACACTGTTTATCTGTACATGACAATAAGACCTGAAACTTGAAACTTGACCTTGAACAGCAGTGGGCTAAGGAAACAAACAACCCTGAGGAGCTCCAGGGCTCAGGGTGGTGGTGTTGGAGATGCTGTAACTCAGCTGGGTGGTGTTTGGCTTGAAATGCTACTGATTTAGCATCAGTGTGTGAGCTAATGATAGTGAAGCTGTTTATGAAATGTGTGCCTGAGTTCTTCTGTGGCTGATCTAAATGAACAGAAGGTCCTCTTTGCAGAAGGCAGATGAGTTCACACTAATGCACTAAGTGACTTTATTCATCCTGAACTCTGCTCTGATTGGCTGTTCAGTTTCAGAATCCACTGTTGCTGGAGGAACCACACTGGAATTTTTCATTATAAAACTTAAAAATCAAAAGTTCACTGGAAAATGATTATTATGATGGGAACTTGCTTTCTAGCCACTCAAAACTCAGGAAATCTCCGTTTCCACAATAATAATCATTAAACAGTGAACTTTAGATTTTTAAGTTTTATAATGAAAATTTCAGTCTCTTCATGAAATTGTGTTTGTGCTCATTGAACTGTGTCAGTCTCTGCTGCAGCTGGAAAGTCACTTCAGTTTCTGTTCAGTCTGACTGAGGGGAGGTTTTTGTACGACTGTTTTTCACTGTGTGAACACAGCTTGACTGTTGATCTCATGATAACTCTGACAGTAATAAACTGCTGCATCTTCAGCCTGGACCCCACTGATGGTCAGAGTTGAAGTCAGAGTTTGGATCCACTGCCTGTAAAACGAGCTGGAATCCCTGATTCTCGAGTGGTAGCAGCATAAATGAGCAGTTTAGGAACTCCTCCATCTTTCTGTTGGTACCAAGCTAAAAGTGATATGGGCTGCTATAATAAACATTCTGACTGGTCGTACACTTGATGCTCACAGATCCTCCCACAGCAGAGCTCACTGCTCCAGGCTGAGTCACTGTGATCTGTCTCTCTGGACTCTGAGGACACAGAGCCAAAAACATAAAGCAGCTTCATGGTTTTGTGGGCTTCATTTCAGAGGGACAGATGTTGATAGAGGAGAGGAGTTTGATTCTCTGGAGACTTTACCTGTGAAGCAGCAGCAGAGGAGAGTCCAGATGAGGACGCAGATCAAAGTCATGTTTTTGATGAGGAGGATTTCTGTGGCTTCTGTTGTGATGAAGGACAGCTGTCAGTCATCCAGTGTTCAACTCTCAGGACTATAAACTCTCCCAGAGCACTGGAGCATGGTGCTGCTGATGCAAAGTGCCTCTATGGAAATGAACTGCTCTTTTGTTGTGAGTCAGTTTGCTGCATTGACTTGGAACCAGTTGTCCTCTTAGAGTGAAGGGTCACTGAAAATGTATTAAAGTTGCTCTAAGAAGTCATCACTATCCCCTAATTACATATTTATATCCTGATGGTTTTGTTTCTTCTTTTTTATGCAAATGTATAAACAGAGCTCTCTGTCACATCAAATGAGGGAATATGTTTGGGAAAAAAAATTTCCATCCCTTCATTCTCGTATACCACGGAGACTCTCTCACATCAGCTGTTTTCTCTACCATTTATGTCAAACGGATTTTTTTCTGTAAACAAGATTACAAAACTACATCCTCATATGATTCATTTTGAAATTTGTCCACATTAGTTGTTCTTTGGGTTCATTAACTTTGCTTTATTCAAATAAACTTTTTATTTGTAAATATATAAACTCTCTCATATTTGTATGATTGAAAAGTACATGAAATATATTTTATAGCAGTGAGTAGCTGTAGTACTTGTTTCCTCTAATTCCTTCAGTCTCATGTATGATCCAGACTTTTAAATGATCTCAGAGAAAAATGTTTCAGTAAGTGTTCCCATATCTGTCATGCTGTATAGTCCTGCCTACATGTAGGGGGAAGAATGAAGAAGTCATCACACAAAACCACATAAAGTCCTACCAGGACAAAGACAAGGCACCTGTCTGCTGCTTTTTCTCACATGTTTCTTTGTCTGAAGTTTATATATCAACATGTGTGTACAGCAACGTGAGTGTTGTGAAGCTCTTCGTGTTTCTTTAAGAATATTTCAATCATTCTGGACTCTTGAGGATACAGAACAAGTTCATGCTTGATGACAAAAACAACACATTCTAGAGCCTCATAGTTCTGCCTCTAGTTTCCTGTGATGGGTCGAGAACATCTCTGTATGTTCACGCCTTCAGTGGAAGCAGGGTGGGACATTCAGAGGACCAGCATTTAGAGCTGGGCGAGTCTCCTCAAGCCAGACTTCCTGTACTGGGCCGACTGGTCGAATCTACATTGTAATGCAGCACGAGCGATGAGCCGTCATTGCAAAGGGACAATGCAACAATGCAATAAACTGGATCATCACCTTCATATTTATCAACATTCATGAGTTCTTTGCACTGACTGTTTAAAGGTTCAATATTAGTGTTTAAAGGGTGTAATATGAGGCTAATCATTTCAGCTGGACTGTGATCTATAAAGAAATGTTTTATTTTTCTCTTTTAGGACAAAATATAAAACCTTACAGTCAATATGGACAAGAAATAAAACAAATGTGTGACACTGTGTCCTGACTGGAAACTGAAAGGTTCGGCTGTTTGTATTTTTGTTATCTGTGTTGTTTGTATCTGTGTGTGTCCTTGTATAAGGTTTAGAAGTTTTGACAGTGAACAATAGTTCAATAATTATTAAACATTACAGGAGGAAACTTTAGCTTCTATATGATTCTGGTTGACACTGAGATTTTCTTTTCCATAAATATAAATGTTATAAAAGGACATTTTGAGCATCGTCTTATGTTTTTGTGTTGCTCGACTGTGAAGGATTCTGATGCTGATCTTTGTCTTCATGTGTGTCATTTTTAAGTGTGAGTAGCTGAGACGTGTGTGAAGTTCAGGTGAAGAACTGAACATTTCTCATTAGGTGTCACAGCTCAGTTCATGTTGATATTTTTGGAAATGAGATAAAATGTGGGATCATGATGGGACAGAGATGGATGCTGAGAAACTGATGCAGAGAAATTTCCTCGAATCATTCATTTTAAACAAGTTTTAGTGTCACCTCAGTGTGTGTGTGTGGTGTGTGTGTGTGTGTGTGTGTGTGTGCGTGTGTGTGTGTCTCAGTGAACTGTATCAGTCTCTGCAGTATCTTCCAGCTGCAGCAGTCACTTCAGTTTCTGTTCAGTCTGACTGAGGGAGGTTTTTGTACGACTGTTTTTCACTGTGTGAACACATCCTGACTGTTCAGCCAGTGATAACTCTGACAGTAATAAACTGCTGCATCTTCAGCCTGGACTCCACTGATGGTCAGAGTGAAGTCAGAGTTTGATCCACCTGCCTGTAAAACGAGCTGGAATCCTGATACTCGTCTGCTAGCATAGTAAATGAGCAGTTTAGGAACTCCTCCATCTTTCTGTTGGTACCAGGCTAAAAGAGGGTAGCTGCTATCAACACCAACATTCTGACTGGTCGTATCACTTGATGCTCACAGATCCTCCCACAGCCAGAGTTCACTGCTCCAGGCTGAGTCACTGTGATCTGTCCTCTGGACTCTGAGGACACAGAGACAAAAACATAAAGCAGCTTCATGGTTTTGTGGGCTTCATTTCAGAGGGACAGATGTTGATAGAGGAGAGGAGTTTGATTCTCTGGACTTTACCTGTGAAGCAGCAGCAGAGGAGAGTCCAGATAGAAGACGCAGATCAAAGTCATGTTTTTGATGAGGAGGATTTCTGTGCTTCTGTTGTGATGAAGGACAGCTGTCAGTCATCCAGTGTTCAACTCTCAGGACTATAAACTCTCCCAGAGCACTGGAGCATGGTGCTGCTGATGCAAAGTGCCTCTCTATGGAAATCATCTGACTGACTGATACAGAAACGTGTATCAATGTGATGATGCTGTTTACTAAAGAGAGAATTTTTCACTTGATCTTTGGCATGTGACTTACACAAGCCATTCATAATCCATCAGGCTGTTTCTGTTTCAGGGGCATTTCCTGAACCACTTACTCCGTTACAGTTCGTCTAAATGAAGTATGAATGGTGATTCTTGGATTAAAATGTCTGAGGGATCATTGAATACTCTAATGAGACTGGAATTGTCATGAATCGTATGCTGTGTACTCCAAGGATACCAGACAGTTCAAACCATGTTTGATGACAGGGAGATGTTAGATAGATGTGTTAGAGCTTTGTGTCACCACCATTATTATGTCATTATGGTGAAATCTTTTACAAGATGGTCTTCTTCTCTTCAGCAGTGTTCAAATAACTGGAGAATCAGTAACAAGGAGCAGTGAAGCTGTTATGTTCAGTGGTGGCTCACAACCACAATCAAACATTTTATTTAGATTTTTCCTTTTTTGGCTCCTTTGTTGGGACTTATCTTATTTTGTCACTGCAGAATAATGAACTTCGGATTCTTTGAAAATGGTCTTATAACCATTCCCAGGTTGACGGGCAGCAACAGATGCTTCTATAAAATTATTATTATTATTATTTCACTGTCCTGTCCGGCACTGTTGCAATCAGAATTATGGTCTGAAGGAAAAAGAAAGATGCTGAAGATTTATTTTCCCGCGTGGATCATTACGGCTTTGCCAAACTGGCCCACTTGATTGATTTTCATTATTTATTTCTTTATTTTTTTACCTTTAAGTTATTACAATCAAAACAGACGGGACCGGGGGATAGGAAAGGAAAGAAAAACAAACGACAAGTTGGGGAAGAAGCTAACACAAAAAGAAAAACAGAGAGAAAAGACACTAAATCAGCTGCTGGGAAAAAAAGAAGAAAACGAGCAAAAAGAGAACAACCAAGATAAGCACAAGTTACAGTAAATAATAAATACTGAATGTTACTGAGCAGCACACAAGACCGATAATGCACAATATGCTTAGAGGCAGCAGCTAAGATAGTGTGTGTCTTGTGAGTACCTGTGTGTGAGCACGTTTGTATTCAAAAGGTTTCTCCATGTAATTATCTAATACAGCACCAGGGGCGATGTAACCACAGCTGACCATGCCAGAGAAGACCGAGCCCCCGTGCCCCCCACCCCCCGGAAAAGGCCTACCTGAGCCATGGGCCTAACCCTAACCATAACCATAACAAATATTCACAATGACTTAAAAAAATGAAGTAAATATGGGTTTTGTGTTTTGCGCATGTGCAGCGTATGCGCAGAAACAACGGGTAGGATGGTTTGTGAAGCAGGATGGATTCCCAGGACACCGGATGTGGATTGAATGAAAACACACAGACTAAATGCACACAGGAGGTGATCAGGGGAACTGGAAACATAAGGGGAAACAGCTGATTAGAAGGAACATAATGACACCACGGGGAAACAAAACACCTTGAACATGGAACAACAGACCTCTTTAAATTAAAACAGGAAACAGGCTGTATCACAATTCAGGGTCCGTAGCCTTGAAGGCGATTACGCCACAGCAACGCAACAAAGGCTGTCCCAATTTGAAGGCTGCTCCAAAAGCGGCCGACAAATGTGTCCCTTATTTCCCTCAATTTGAAGGATGGGTCGGTGTATGCTTCGTCCCAGGATTCATAGCGCATCGGTGGGTGTTGATATTTTTCCGAAAAAAAAAACTGCCGGATGACTGAAGTTGGTGTCGAACAGTAAACTTTTGAAAGTAAGTACTGAATATTATGTCACTTATTTATGTGCAAATGTTTAATAACAAAAGAACATTGTTGGCCAGATGTCGGCAAAGTTATGTGACATTAGTGATGTTTGTCTAACTTGGTTTTAAAGCCTTTAGTTTAAAATCTACGCCGTTCGATCGTCGACCTTAATCTTGAAGAGAATCTGATGATTTTGTGGGTAATTAAAGTCAGTCATATATCCACAAACACAACAAGCTGAAAGTCGGTGATGCTGCTCGGTTTGCAGTCCTGAATATCACGGCACAAGCAGGATCCACTGCACTGTTAATGTTAGCTATGTTATTATTGCTGCCTCTGTTCGGTGGTGTCGAGCCAAACGGACTTTAACGTGTGTTTGAACGAGCTGACGGTTCACTTGTTAAGCTGAAAGAAAGATGCTTTAATCACAGCAGTCACACATGTGTCCACTGCACCATCTGGAACTCTTCTTGTTTAGCACTCGTAATAACACAAACACTAAATCCTCCTGTTTGTAGCAGTGTGTACACCTGAGACTGTCACCTGTCTGTCTGTCCTGCACTCTCTCTCTGTTTCTTTCTCTCTGATTGTGTAATAAAAATATGAACATGTGTTTATAAGTTACACTTGTGTTTGAATCCTGCAGCTTATCACACATTTGATGTCCATGTGTGACGACTGCAAGTGTCCAGAGTGAGGACAGACTGAGGGACCCACTGCTGCACATCATCTGTGAGGCTTTGCAGCCCTGATGATCCACCAGGACAAACTCAGCAGTGTGTGAGGAAGAGGAGGAGGAAGAGCCAGCAGCAGCTGACAGATGGAGAGAATAGACAGACTGTTCCCTGTTTGTGAAGGACTGCTAGGAAAGTTTAACATAACTGTCTGTGCTGAATCAGTCTTATTAGGTAATGTTCAAATAATGTGATCATCCCAGTGTTTTCAGTGTGGGAGAAAGTACTCAGAGTACTCAGGGCCTTCAAGTTACACACTATGAAAGGCAGCAACAAGTTTAATGTTCAGAAACCTAAAGTCTGTATCAGCAGCAGAATGGAGCTAAAAATAAATGTTGGTTTCATTTTCTATGAAGCTTTGAGTATTTTGGATCAGTAGCTGCTGGTTTGTTGCATCATGTTGCTGTAATTGTTTATATGCTTTATATATTCTGAGCTAAGTTGATCTATAGTGTTACATCATATTCTATAAGGATGTTATGTGTTTGTTTACTTTCTGCCCAGTTTGACCCATTTAGCAGACGTCAGCCTGTTTAAGGCTCTGATATCTATTCTGTATGACTTAAAGCAGTTATGACATGGTCTGATTTTCTCACCCAATAAAGGAATATTTCATATATCAGTCTACTCCTCATTCTATCAGAAACAGTTATCACAGCTCGTACATTTTCTTTTTACACATGTATGTAAGCATTGAGCCAAATGTAATAATGCCAACATATTAAACGAACAATATTTGTCTCTTATATATAATACATCTGTATATACACTGTCACAGATACTTGTCTTTGAGTGAAGATTTAAGGTGAACGCTGACAGGAGTCGTTTAGATGAATGTTTCTGTGATTCTTCATTTTCAGACATTTACCCTTTATATTCTGTTTATTTATTTTGAACATTTATGTTCATTTTGATGTATTTATTTAC
>NC_140546.1:215189-267368 GCF_057382185.1 Mchenga conophoros | reverse complement strand
TTATAGGCAGTAGGCTAGAGACAGTTCCACAGCAAGGCGCGGATGTGTCTACAGCCAGACGGAGGAGAGCCACAGGAGCTATCCACAAGTATGATCCAAGACGGGACTCGCCAACCTGGATAGACTCAATAGGAGTTCCCAGAGGAGTTCCAGATGAGTATAAGTTGGTTGATCAGATAGCGGCCGGGTTTGAAAGTGTGTTTCTGTGGGTGACTCCAAATAAAAATGTTGATCGCATTAATTATGTTCATTATAATGTGTTGAGACTCTCTAATCTCACTAGGGACGCGGTGGAAGGTCTTGCAGAACAATTAGGTCCGACGTCGTTAATGGGAATCCAAAATCGCATGGCGCTGGACATGTTATTGGCTGAGAAGGGAGGCGTGTGTGCGATGTTCGGAGATTTATGTTGTACCTTTATTCCTAACAATACAGCTCCGGACGGAACGGTCACGCGGGCGCTGGAGAATTTGAAAGCGTTATCTAGAACCATGCATGAGCAATCAGGCGTGAACTCGAGGCTGGGAGACTGGTTCACATCTGTTTTTGGGCAATATAAGGGATTGTTTATGTCTGCCATGTTTTCTCTTTTAGTTTTTCTAGGTTTATTGCTGATCGGGTGTTGTCTCATTCCTCTGGTGAGGCAGGTGTTGGGTAATCTGGTGAGCAGGGCCATAGCTTCTGGTTCAGCTGGGTCAGCTGCTCCGGAACATATGATGCCGTTGCGAGAAGCCGCCTGGACGGAGGAGTGACACAATATCTCTAAATGTTGGCCTTTTTTCAAAAGGCCAAAGAGGAGGAGTGTGATCAGGAGATATTTTATTTTGTATTCTCACAATCAGTTATCATTGATTAATCATTTACCATTGTTGAATCTGTTGACAGTATAATCTTTTAATTACATCTGTGTTACTCTGAGCAAATATTAATGCACACTGACTGTTTATATAAAGTTGTTGCACTTTAGTGCAGTCACACCATACAGACCCACTAGTCCTGTTGGGCCCTGGCCCGCCTGCGTGTAGTTCTGCACGTACGCCGGCCTGTAATCACATGCACGCACTTATGTAACACACACGCACGTTCACCTACACACTTAGTAATAATAGGAGGGTCGTCTGAGGACAGTTTCTCTGATAGATACACTTTCACAAAATGCACAATGTAATACACACTTGTTTTTCTCTTAAGAGTAGCAGTTGATGTCTATATAAGGGAAAACTTTGTGATAGGCGGGGAATTGTTATCATTTGAGATCATTTCCAGTAAAGATCCAACTGTGATGTCATAATGGCAATATAAGGAGACCGATGCTTCAGTTGACGAGAGGATTCGATTGCAAATCGGCCACTATTTTTGACACCTACTTCGGCTTGGGCTTGCTTTCTTCTCTTCCCTAACTCGAACGAACCTTAACAAGGTCTCTGCTTCTACATCAATAGTGGCTGGTGCACAGATGTAACAGTGATTGCTCAGCACTGCTCTCCCTCTCTGGAATACCTTTTCATTCACTGCAAACCGTTTTATTCTCCGCGGGAGTTTGCTTCATTCATCCTGGCCGCTGTTTACATCCCGCCAGACGCAGATGCGCAGGCAGCTCAGTGCGCACTCGCGGAGCAGATTCTCCACACGGAGCGGACATACCCGGACTCTCTCATCATTGCTCTTGGGGACTTTAACAAAGCCAATCTGAGCCATGAGCTTCCAAAATACAAGCAGTATATTAAATGCCCGACCAGAGAGGAGAGGACATTGGACCACTGTTACAGCACGATCAGCGGGGCCTATCACGCGGTGCCCCGCGCTTCACTCGGACTTTCTGACCACATTATGATCCACCTGATCCCCGCGTACAGACAGAGGCTGAAGCTCTCCAAACCTGTCGTGAGGACTAAAAAACTGTGGAGCAACGAGGCTGTGGAGGAGCTTCACACGTGTTTGGAGTCTACAGACTGGGACACAATGAAGGCTGCTTCTAACAGCTTGGACGAGTTTACAGACACTGTCACCTCCTATATCCACTTCTGTGAGGACAGCATTGTGCCATCAGGCACCAGGGTGAGTTATAACAATGACAAACCCTGGTTTACTCCTAAACTCAAAAAGCTGTGGCTGGAAAAGAGAAAGGCGTTCAGAAGCGGAGACAGGGACTGCTACAGAGAGGCCAAGTACAGGTTCACTAAAGAAGTGGACATTGCTAAACATCAGCACTCTGAGAAGATGCAGCAGCAGATCTCAGAGAATGACTCGGCCTCTGTGTGGAAAGGTTTTAGAAATATCACAAACTACAAGCCTAAAACCCCCCACTCCACTGATGACTTGCTCTTGGCCAACACCCTTAACGACTTCTACTGTCGTTTTGATGAGCCATCAGGCAGCCTTCACACCTTCAACGGCCCCAACAATAGAGACACTTTGGACACTAATTCCCCCACCTCTCCCCCCTCCATAGAGCCATCACCACCTTCAAACTGTTCACCTACAACACCCCCCTCCTCACCCCACACAAAAGAGGATTTCACACCACCTCCTCCCACCACAACTCTTCATATTCATGAAGCAGATGTGAGGAAGCAGTTTAAGAACCTGAATGCTCGGAAAGCTCCCGGCCCAGACGGCGTGTCTCCTGCCACCCTCAGACACTGTGCAAACGAGCTGGCCCCAGTGTTTTCTGGCATTTTCAACTCCTCACTGCAGGCATGTCATGTGCCTGCCTGCTTCAAGTCCTCCACCATAATCCCTGTCCCCAAGAAACCTAGGATAACTGGACTAAATGACTACAGACCCGTGGCTCTGACATCTGTGGTCATGAAGTCCTTTGAGCGCCTAGTTCTCTCCCATCTCAGGACCCTCACGGCCCCCCTCCTGGACCCCCTGCAGTTTGCATATAGAGCCAACAGGTCTGTAGACGACGCCATCAACATGGCCCTACACTTCATCCTGCAGCATCTGGACTCCCCAGGAACCTACACCAGGATCCTGTTTGTGGACTTCAGCTCTGCCTTCAACACCATCCTTCCAGACCATCTCCGAGACAAGCTTTCCCAGATGAATGTGCCTGATCCCATCTGCCGGTGGATCACTGACTTCCTGACGGACAGGAAGCAGCATGTGAGGCTGGGAAAGAATGTCTCGGACTCCCGGACCATCAGCACCGGCTCCCCTCAGGGCTGTGTTCTTTCTCCTCTGCTCTTCTCCCTGTACACCAACTGCTGCACCTCCACCCACCAGTCTGTCAAGCTAATCAAGTTTGCAGATGACACCACCGTTATTGGACTCATCTCGGACGGGGACGAGTCTGCCTACAGGAGGGAGGTTGAACGTCTGGTGTCCTGGTGCAGCCACAACAACCTGGTGCTGAATGCCCAGAAGACAGTGGAGATTATTGTGGACTTCAGGAAGCACACAGCCCCACTCCCCCCCATCATCCTGACTGACACCCCCATCACCTCTGTGGACTCATTCCGCTTCCTGGGTACCACCATCACCCAGGACCTGAAGTGGGAGCCCACCATCACCTCCGTCATCAAGAAAGCCAGCAGAGGATGTACTTCCTGAGGCAGCTGAAGAAATTCAACCTGCCAACACGGACGATGATGCAGTTCTACACTGCAATCATCGAGTCCATCCTCACCTCCTCCATCACCGTGTGGTACGCTGGAGCCACTATCAGGGACAAACAGAGACTGCAGCGTGTTGTGCGCTCTGCTGAGAAGGTGATTGGCTGCAGACTCCCATCTTTGCAGGACCTGTACACCTCCAGGACATTGCGGCGTGCAGCTCGGATCTCAGCTGACCCTTCTCACCCTGGACACAGTCTGTTTGACCTGCTCCCCTCAGGCAGGAGGCTCCGGTCCATTCGCACCAGAACCTCTCGCCATAAGAACAGTTTCTTCCCCTCTGCTGTTGAACACATGAACAATAACCATATGACTGTCCCCGCCACTAACACATGACCCTACGCTGTGTTCACTGCATCATTCCATGTTTGGCACTGATCACCACCTGCACTCATGTATATATCTATCTACTTAGCACTTTTAATTCTTATTCTTATTTTTATTTTCATGTCTATTTAAGCGTAATTTATGACAGTATGTTTGCACTGAAGCACCGCAGCAATTTCCTAATGTTGTAAACCTGCTCAACATTTGGCAATAAACCCCATTCTGATTCTGATTCTGATTTGTCAGAAAGGTTTTTTCATGTCAATATGGGCCCCCACAACTCCAAAATAGCCCCTCTTAAATACGGTGTACTTCAAGGCTCTATTTTGGGTCCTGCCCTGTTCGCACTCTATTTGTTGCCATTGGGCTCCATCTTCTCGCGGTGCAGAATTTCATTTCATTGTTTTGCTGATGATTTGCAGATTTATCTACCTTTAAAAGCAGGGTCAGACCATCCGCAGCTCTTATTACGCTGCCTTGACGATGACAAACAGTGGTTGTCATTACATTTTTTAAAGCTAAATGAAAATAAAACTGAGGTTGTTATTTTTGGCAACTTTAATCATATCGACAGCACTCTGGGCACCCTTTCCTTGTATTGTAAAACACATGTAAAAAACCTCAGTGTCTACATTGATGGTTCTTTTAAATTGAATAAGCAGGTGAGTGCAGTAGTTCAGTCCTGTTTTTTCCGTTAAGACAGCTAGCCAAGGTAAAGCCATACCTTCCCGCTAACGTCTTTGAGCGTGTTATTCACCTTTTTCTTACTTGCAGATTGGACTACTGCAATTCATTGTATTATGGTCTAGATCAGGCCACCATCCATCGTCTTCAGATGGTTCAAAATGCTGCTGCTCGCCTGCTAACTGGTACCAAACGGAGAGAGCATATAACCCCAGTTTTAGCTTCTTTACACTGGCTTCGTGTCTCCTACAGGATCCAATTTAAACTTCTACTTTTTGTTTTGAAGTCACTTAATGCCCGAGCCCCTCCTTACCTGTCTGAGCTCCTCTCTCCCTATGCTCCAGGAAAAACCACGAGGTCTAGCTCAAAACTAATGTTGTCCATCCCACGGACTAACCTCAAATCCCGTGGTGATAGATCCTTCTCTGTGGCAGGTCCCAGACTTTGGAATAGTCTCCCCTTAAATATTAGATCTGCACAAACACTTGAGCAATTTAAATCTTTACTAAAGACACATTTCTATGCCCTGGCTTTTAACACACTATGACCCAAGCATTTTGGTCTTATTTGAATTAGTTTAGTTATTGTTTAAATTCTTTTACTGTCCTTTTATAGTTTTTTACTGTTATTATTGTATTACATTGTTGCTTTTTAATACCATTTTTATATTGTTAAGCACTTTGTGCAGCATCGGCTGTTTGAAATGTGCTATATAAATAAATTTGACCTTGACCTTGACCCCAGCCCGCCGCCTCTCACCAGGGGCAACTCCAGACTGAGACAGAGTCCAGCCCCTCTCCAGGAGACTGGTTCCAGAGCTCAAGCCATGCGTAGAGGTGAGCCCGACTATATCTAGCCAGTACCTCTCAACCTCACGCACTAACTCAGGCTCCTTCCCCACCAGAGAGGTGACATTCCATGTCCCTATTGCCAGTCTTGGCAGCCAGGGCTCAGTCCGCCAGGGCCTCCGCTCCTGGCCGCCACCCGGCACACAATGCACCCGTCCCCTATGGCACCTCCTGAGGGTGGTGGGCCTGCGGGAGGATGGGCCCATGTCTCCTCTTCGGGCTGTGCCCGGCCGGGCCCCATGGACTAAGGCCCGGCCACCAGACGCTCGCCCTCGGGCACCCTCCCCGGGCCTGGCTCCAGGGCGGGGCCCCGGTAACCCTGATTTCCTGCAAAAATCCATGTCACAAGTTATAACACAGCCCAGGGTGCCGCCGGTGTGTCGAGCCGCCTGTGGGGCTCTTCAACCGGTGGGGGAGATTGTCACACCTTGCAGGAGCTTTCCTCCCCTCAGCCAAAATGATCACAAAATTTAAAAAAGTATAAAATATGCTTTAAAATGTGAACATCTGTTGATCCTGTTACAGTCCCTAAATTTATGGCTCAAAGAATGAGAGGATGAGATGAGATGCCACAAGGCTGCTGCTGGTCTTAAAGCTTTTAATAAAGGGGATGTAGCTCCTCCCAAAAGGACAGACGGAAGCAAAAGGAGGAAGAAAACCATGAAACGTTCCAACAGGGCCAACAGGTTCCAACAACATAAATATTCTCAAATCAGCTGTGTTAATGGAAATATTTATAACTGTCAGTATGTACTGATAAATTAAATTCAAATGTAGTAAAAATATAATATAGAGCAGGGGTGCCCAATCCCGGTCCTCGAGAGCTACCGTCCTGCAGCTTTTAGATGCATCCTTGTTCCCACACAC
Organism: Mchenga conophoros; assembly: GCF_057382185.1. Classification (NCBI taxonomy): domain Eukaryota; kingdom Metazoa; phylum Chordata; class Actinopteri; order Cichliformes; family Cichlidae; genus Mchenga; species Mchenga conophoros. The sequence goes on along the minus strand of NC_140546.1, from coordinate 261,022 downwards.
CTGAATCAAATGAATGGCTTGTTATCAGGCATTTGCCAAACATGATGGCATGCTGAAGAGATCAAACCATTTGATTCAGCTGTGTTGGAGTAGGGATGCATCTAAAAGCTGCAGGACGGTAGCTCTCGAGGACCGGGATTGGGCACCCCTGATATAGAGCATGTACCTAAAACACTTCAGAGACACGTTGCCTGAAGTTTTTGCTTTAAAGATGATTAAATGATAATCATAAATATTTGTGTTTCTGTAGAACTTAAAGCAGGATGAATTAGTCATTAGTCTTTTGAGTTTCTAGCTTTCATAATTCAAAGATCAAATATTTAAATGATTGTTTTCAATCGTTGCTCGTATCGATATTCTCTGTTTTACAGATAATTAATTGCAGCAATAACATTTTATTTTGAGCATGAGGAACTGATGAGATTAACATTTATAAAATGTAATGTGTGTTTCTGAGCAGCTGTCAGTTCAGATGATCTTTTTTCTCAGTTCCTCTCCAGCTGTGTGAGGTTTTTGTACGGCGTTGTATCACTGTGTGAACGGCCAGCTGTTACACTGCTGACAGTAATAAACTCCTGCATCTTCAGCCTGAACTCTGCTGATAGTCAGAGTGTAGTCAGTCCCAGATCCACTTCCACTGAAACGATCAGAAACTCCAGACTGACGGCTGGTAGCAAGATAAATTAAGAGTTTGGGAGATTCTCCATCCTTTTGAAGGTACCAGTTGAGGCATGAGCCGACACTTGAACTGGCTTTACATCTGACAGAGACAGTCTGTCCAAGAACAACAGACTGAGCTGTAGGAGTCTGAGTCAGGACTTTTTCTCCTGATGAACCTGAAAACATGAAAAAGTGGAGAAAAGTTATTGAGATGATGAACATCCAAACATTCGAGGATCATTTCTCTAACATGGAGAACAGATGGAAGAAGGTCAGTGCTGCTGGTTTCAGAGTTTCTCCATCAGAGCAGAACATCATTGTGGTGAACCTGGCTGCATGCTGAAGCAAAGTTTTCACAGAGAGTCTCACCCTGAACGAGGAGCCCCAGGGTGGCCAGCAGTAGAGTCAGTGACATCATCATTGTGCTGCTGGTGTGTGAGTGGCTCTGAAAGGCCTGGACAGCCACTGATCAACACTGGCCTCTTAACAGCTGTGAGCAGAGAGGCAGGACACATATGCAAACACACAGAGTCAGTCAGCTGCAGCTGTCCTGAGCTGAATAATTAAATCATTCATGACATCTAGTGGAGAGATAAATTTGAATTAAAAAAAAAATCTAATGGAAAATGTGAAATAATTCAAATATGAATTCTAATACAAATAAATATAGACATGCATGGATTTAAGACGGGCCTTAAGATTGAACAAAGACAGAGACTCAACAATGTTAAATCAAAAGCTGTAAGATGGACTGGAAGAGTTCATGGAGTCAGGGGCAATCTTTTGAGACAGACTCAGGTTTCTGAACATTTTGCCTTGAACATCCTGTTTTGCTGGTTAAAAATTTCTGCAACAAAAAGGCAGTTTGCTTGTGTTTGAGATTTAGATCCTACCACATTTCTTTGCCATGTTTATGTCTCTTCAGGTTGAATCCTTTCCCTCCCATTGCTATTTTCTATCAATGATTGCAACTTCTTCTGTTTAACAGTCATATATATAAATCATATCCTCCAATGAGTGCGGCCTGTGTGCCAAAATAAATACTATGCTTTTCAGTTCTTCAACGGGGCTTACCACTTTTACCACATTTGGCTGGACTCCAAACGTGAATTTAAAGTAAAAAATGGGAGTGATCTGTTTACTGTTCATGTTCTGTCACAGCACATAGAAGATTCATTTCTTGCCATTTCACACCTGTCCAGAGTATGGCCTGGAAGTCCTGAGGTCAAAATGGGAGACGCCCCCAAGGGTGGTGGAGAATGACCAAGCTAAGATCCTGTGGGACTTCCAGATACAGATGGACTTGCTGATGGTTAACCAACCGGACATAGTGGTGGTAGACAAACAGGAGAAGACGGCCGTAGTGATCGATGTAGCGGTTCCCAATGACAGCAACATCAAAAAGAAGAAACATGAGAAGCTCGAGACGTACCAAGGGCTCAGAGAAGAGTTTGGGAAGTTGTGGAGGGTGAAGGTAACAGTGGTCCCAGTGGTAATCGGAGCCCTAGGTGCAGTGACTCCTAAACTAGGCGAGTGGCTCCAGCAGATCCCAGGAACAACATTAGAGATCTCTGTCCACAAGAGCGCAGTCCTGGGAACAGCTAAGATACTGTGCAGGACCCTCAAGCTGCCAGGAATCTGGTAGAGGACCCGAGCTTGAAGGATAAACCGCCCGCAGGGGCGTCCTGGGTGTTTTTTTTTATACAATATATACATATTATGTATGTATAAAAATTCCCCTCTCACCCCTTCGGCCGGTTTATCCTTCAAGCTCAGGTCCTCTACCAGAGGTCGGGGAGCTTGAGGGTCATGCGCAGTATCTTAGCTGTTCCCAGGACTGCGCTCTTCTGGACAGAGATCTCCGATGTTGTTCCCGGGATCTGCTGGAGCCACTCGCCTAGCTAGGGAGTCACCGCACCTAGTGCTCCGATTACCACGGGGACCACCGTTACCTTCACCCTCCACATCCTCTCGAGCTCTTCTCTGAGCCCTTGGTATTTCTCCAGCTTCTCGTGTTCCTTCTTCCTGATATTGCTGTCATTCGGAACCGCTACATCGATCACTACGGCCGTCTTCTTCTGTTTGTCTACCACCACTATGTCCGGTTGGTTAGCCACCACCATTTTGTCCGTCTGTATCTGGAAGTCCCACAGGATCTTAGCTCGGTCATTCTCCACTACCCTTGGGGGCATCTCCCATTTTGACCTCGGGACTTCCAGGTTATACTCGGCACAGAAGTTCCTGTACACTATGCCGGCCACTTGGTTATGGCGTTCCATGTATGCCTTGCCTGCTAGCATCTTGCACCCTGCTGTTATGTGCTGGATTGTCTCTGGGGCATCTTTACACAGCCTGCACCTGGGGTCTTGCCTGGTGTGATAGACCCCAGCTTCTATGGATCTTGTACTCAGAGCTTGTTCTTGTGCTGCCATGATTAGTGCCTCTGTGCTGTCTTTCAGTCCAGCTTTGTCCAGCCACTGGTAGGATTTCTGGATATCAGCCACCTCCTCTATCTGCCGGTGGTACATACCGTGCAGGGGCCTGTCCTTCCATGATGGTTCCTCGTCTTCCTCCTCTTTCTTGGGTTTCTGCTGCCTGAGGTATTCACTGAGCACTCGGTCAGTTGGGGCCATCTTCCCAATGTATTCTTGGATGTTCGTTGTCTCATCCTGGACTGTGGTGCTGACACTCACCAGTCCCCGGCCCCCTTCCTTCCGCTTAGCGTACAGCCTCAGGGTGCTGGACTTGGGGTGAAACCCTCCATGCATGGTAAGGAGCTTTCTTGTCTTTATGTCAGTGGCTTCTATCTCCTCCTTTGGCCAGCCTATTACCCAGCAGGGTATCTGATCACGGGCAGGGCGTACGTGTTGATGGCCCGGATCTTGTTCTTGCCATTCAGCTGACTCCTCAGGACCTGCCTGACCCTCTGCAGGTACTTGGTGGTTGCAGCTTTTCTAGCGGCCTCTTCATGGTTCCCATTCGCATGCGGGATCCCCAGGTACTTGTAACTGTCCTCTATGTCTGCAATGTTGCCTTCTGGTAGTTCAATCCCCTCAGTTCTGACTACCTTCCCTCTCTTTGTTACGATCCGACTACACTTCTCCAGTCCGAACGACATATATATATATATATATAATATATATATATATATATATATATGTATATATATATATATATATATATATATATATGTGTGTGTGTGTGTGTGTGTGTGTGTGTGTATGTATGTATGTATAAAAATGGTTCAGAAACCTATATCCATGAACAAAGCAAGACAAACAGTGATCGTTCGGTTTTAACTTGCGCAAGGGAAGCCCCGGTCGGTATCTCAGAAAAGTACTGTGAATCCAACCTCAGATGACTCTGACCCCAGCCTCCTCTTGCCGCCTTTCATTGAAAACAGTTACAGTTCACACAAGCACCGCCCATTGTAACCCACCTATGGTTACAAAAGATAAGGCACTGTGTGTATGTGTGTGTGAGTGTGTGTGTGTGTGTGTGCACGTGTAAGCACGTGTGTGTGCACGTGAGTGAGTGTGTGTCTCTGTGTGCGTGACTTCCTGATTACAACTGTTTTAACAACATCCTTGGTCATAAAAAAGGTCACCTCCCCCCACCCTATATATGGCTCAATTCCTGTAATGTTTCACCATACACAAACACAGGTGATGCCATAATGGCAGGAAGTTTACTAAACAAGAACACAGAACCTTCACATATGATGTGCCTGCAGGTAAACACTATAACTAATTGCCTCCCTAACATCTTACATGTATAGGGGAGGAACAGAAGAATGCCTTTGATCATACAGTTTAAGGCAAGGTTTACAAATTTAAGTACAACAATGGCAACATTTAACAATTCACTCTAACAGCAGAGAAATTTGAATTTGTGTGTACAGTATATAATAACTGATTGTTTCATATGTTAAAGTGGGTCCATATTCTGTCATTCATGAAACACACCTGATTTTGTTTGGAAACACAAATTAACACCTTTCTTTAGAATTGTACTCATTAAATATGAAGCGTTCACCATGGATCTCGTAATAGTTTATCTCCACATACTGCTTTGGATCAGGTTTTTCTAAAACTCATGAATCTTCACTGAGGGTCAAAAACAGCTCCAGACTGACTCGCAGTAAAACTGTTAGAAACTCCAGAATGATGATTTGTAACAGATTAAACAAAGTGTTTAGTTACATCTGCAGTTTTCTGAAGATAGGGACAATCTATTCTGGAAATTTGTCCATAATCAGAGAACAGTTACACTTTTATTTGGTGACACTACTGGTGGTGAATTATTTCAAAATGTTAAAGACGTCTTATTTCATTAAATGTTTTTACTGTTGATGTGTACTCATTATCTCAAATTGTAAAACAGGATTAATGATTCATCTCACTGCTTTACTTTTCTGCAGCTGTTTCAGATCAGTTCCTCTTCAGCTGAGAGGTTTTTGTACGATGGTTTTTCACTGTGTGAACGGGAAGCTGTAACCACTTTGTCCACAATAATAAACTCCTGCATCTTCAGCCTGAACTCCACTGATGGTCAGAGTGAAGTCAGTTCCTGACTGACTTCCACTGAAGCGATCAGGAATTCCAGACTGACGACTGGTTGCATATGAAACAAGCAGTTAGGAGATTCTGCAGGTTTCTGAAGATACCAGTGCAGGTAGCTACCCATACTTGAACTGGCTTTACATCTGATAGAGACGGTCTGTCCTGGAACAACAGACTGAGCTGTAGGAGTCTGAGTCAGGATGATTTCTGCTGATGAACCTGAAAATATTAATGAGATGAGAAGAGTTATTGAGAAAAATCCATCTTGGAGAAAATTTACTTGAATTTGAAGTGTGGAGTTGGCTGCATGCTGAGGTTTTCACAGAGAGTCTCACCCTGAACAAGGAGCCCCAGGGTGGCCAGCAGTAGAGTCAGTGACATCATCATTGTGCTGCTGGTGTGTGAGTGGCTCTGAAAGGCCTGGACAGCCACTGATCAACACTGGCCTCTTAACAGCTGTGAGCAGAGAGGCAGGACACATATGCAAACACACAGAGTCAGTCAGCTGCAGCTGTTTCCTCCTCAGTGCTGAAGCCATTTCCACTTTACATTATTACATATTGAGGACATCGAATGTTCTGACAGTTAATTGTAGATTATAAAAAAATGCTTTGCAGTTTCTACTCTGGTCTTTTCACAAGTCATTAGTAACAACAATATGGTTTTTCCAGTTTGACACAGGTGTTTACAATGTGGAGATGTGAATAGAGAAACATACCACATGAAGTGATGCTGAGATCAAAATAGATGATAAACTCCAACCATCAGTCTTGGACATTTGCAAAAGCTGTAAACATGGAAGCCATGTGAGTTTCTCCCAAACAAAAACCTTTGTGAGCTCAGATTTCTCTGGTTTTTATTGTGATGACTGTAACTGTAAGTTTTTAAGTATTTCTCAGCGATAGATGTGTCTCCACCTTTGAGTAAGATCAGGTGTTGTGAATGAAAACTCCACCTCAGCTCTTAGTGGTGAGATTCAGAAATCAGAATCAGATTGTTCCATCTGTAATCTCAGTTTGATCAAATCAAGTCTTTAACTGACTTTTGAGCAGAATCAGATCCGAAGAAGCTGGAGAAGTTTCATGAAGATTATTGTTTTGATTCAAGTCTTCACATTTGAAAGATACAGCTGTAAATGATATTTTCCAGAGTGAACCTGAGGTCAAAGTTCACTAAGCATTTTCTCATTCTCTGTCTGACGGCTCCTTTCAAGTTTTGGCAAATCAGATAAAAGGTGAGAAAGTAACAGACTGTGAACAGCAGTCAGTGCAGTTTCTGTTCAGTCTGTTCTGTTTTTCACTGTGTGAACACCCACTGACTGTTAGAACTGTGAAGACAGTAATAAACTGCTGCATCTTCAGCCTGGACCTCCACTGATGGTCAGAGTGAAGTCAGAGTTTGATCCACTGCCTGTAAAACGAGCTGGAATCCCTGATTCTAGAGTGTCAGCATAGTTAATGAGACGTTTAGGAACTCCTCCATCTTTTTGTTGGTGTCAGAACTAGTCATGGTCTGCTCTTTGATGAACTCTAATGGGTTTTAGAGGCAGAGGATATTTAGCCTTTTAATGATTTGATTTAAATGTCAAGAAATAGAAGAAAACAAAATCCAATCCCACCTGGATTGTGACACTTTTACTGGTGGAGTGAATTAAATAATACTATTCACAATTAAACCTGGACATATTGGAAAAAAGCAATTAAAAAAAGAATGATTGGAATCTATGTGAAGGACTGATGGAGACTTCTTATCTTTACCTGTTTCCAAGTAATACAAACTTGATGATTTGATGCATGAGAGGGAAGTGAAACAAAGTGAGAGCGAGTGACTGTCAGAGCAGATAAAAAAAATTAAAAAACACCTGACAGAAACTTCTGGAGTCCCAGTGTGCTGCACAAAGACAGTTCATTGAATTCAATGCAAACCTGTGGATGAAGGTGGGCTCTGTGAGGTCATCCAAGGCCTCCTCACACTAGAGTGATTGAGGAGAGACCAGTGTTCCCAGTTGAAGTATTGTTTTACACTCCTGTTTTCAGTCTGCAGTTTCTAACAATGTCACGCTCCAGATTCATCCATAATGTCGATGTAGATGGCTGCTGTAAGACTTTGAAATAATAAATATCTTTCATATGTGCAAAACGTTTGACTTTGTGTACAATAGTAACAGTGGTTAAATTATTAGTTCTAAAGGAAAAATTCAGTCATCACAGGTCATTTTTTATGTTATAAGGACTGTTTACAAACTTCTCACGTCCACTTTTATTTTATATTCATTCAGATTATTTCCTCATGTTTCTCTCTGAATATTTGAATTTAAAAAAGTCCAAACAATAAAGATACTTTAGTCTTGGTATCAAAGAGCAGGGCATCGTCTTTATAAAGGGATTTAGAAAAAAAAAGGTTGCTGTTAATATTTAATAAATCAAGTGTAGTCGTGCATATTTCGTTTGAACTCATAATTTTAGTCATGTGTTTTGACATAAAATGTAAACTAGAAATATTTAATTAAAGGCCAGTGATGATTCATTTATGTCTTTAAAAATGCTTTATATTTGACTCTGTACTGAATTATTAAATATCGAATACACTGATGAAAACTTAAAAAAATGTAAAAAAATAATCCCTTTTTTCTCAAAACAGAGCAGGGAAGAGCTGGAAAGTTTTTTTTAAAAAGTATTTGATAAAAATGTTTGAAAGAGATAAAATTCGATTCACTCCACACTGGTTTAATATACCAAATGTAAAATATATGAAAAGCAAATATTCAAAATCTAAACTGAAATTATTTCAGTGTTATTTTTGGTAACTTATCTGTTCACATTGTAATATTTCCACATTTAAAATGTATATTTTATGGTGTATTGTGTAACTACAGCTGTTGATCAGTTCCTCTTCAGCTGTTTGAGGTTTTTGTACGGCGTTGTATCACTGTGTGAGTGGGAAGCTGTTATGCTGCTGACAGTAATAAACTCCTGCATCTTCAGTTTGAACTCCACTGATGATCAGAGTGAAGTCAGTCTGAACTGCTGTTGCCCGAAAACGATCTGGAACTCCAGACTGACGAGCTGTAGTATCAGCTATCAGGAGTTTAGGAGCTTTTCCAGATTTCTGAAGGTACCAGTTAATGTCATCACCTATAGATGTACTGGATTTACATCTGATAGAGACAGTCTGTCCTGGAACAACAGACTGAGCTTTAGGAGTCTGAGTCAGGACGATTTCTGCTGATGAACCTGAAAACATGAAAAGAGGAGAAGTTTAGAGAAAGATGATCAAACATTAGAGGATCATTTCTCTAACATGGAGAACAGATGGAAGAAGGTCAGTGCTGCTGGTTTCAGAGTTTCTCCATCATAGCAGAACATCATTGTGGTGAACCTGGCTGCATGCTGAAGCAAAGTTTTCACAGAGAGTCTCACCCTGAACAAGGAGCCCCAGGGTGGCCAGCAGTAGAGTCAGTGACATCATCATTGTGCTGCTGGTGTGTGAGTGGCTCTGAAAGGCCTGGACAGCCACTGATCAACACTGGCCTCTTAACAGCTGTGAGCAGAGAGGCAGGACACATATGCAAACACACAGAGTCAGTCATCTTTCCTCATCATGTGACACGTTCGTCCTTTAGTTAGTGCAGTGCTTTTTTGTTTTACTTTGTATTTTTATTTATTCAACTTGCATTTATTAATTAAAGATATTTCAGCACACAGGAACACGTATATTTACTTAAGTATCCAAATCTCCACAATGTTTTATCAATTTGCGTTTAAAAGCTTAAACTTGACCAATTTTTCTTTTCCAATTTCTTCCATCATTTACTTTCAGAGAGTGTGTGATGACTCATGCTGTGGTAGCCATGAATATAAATAATTATATATTATTATACATATACATAAATGCATTAATTGTTACCTTTCTTGAAAATGTATCAGCCCTGATACTACAACCCCACACACCACTGCCAATCCATAACCTAGTAAAGACGTAGTGTCGATCTGCAGGACCAGCACCCCAATACAGCAAGTCTGGATCAGCTCTCTGTTTAAAAAGTTCTCATCTCTGATCCTATCCTGACGTTTAACAAAACTAAATAGAAAAAGGTTATTTTGTCTGTTTTGCTCTTTTAAAGAAGACTCTTTCTTTAGTTAATCGATTTTGTGAGCCAAAGATTTCCCAGCTGTTGAATATTAAAAAGCTTTCTCATGCTGTCAGTGTCATATCAATGAATATAAAAAAGCCAAGATTTTACTGAAGAATGCAGAGGAAGATGTAGATCCTTTTCATAAATGGAGACTTAAACGACATCTATTATATTTGTTCTGAGTGATCACTAGTGTCATTAAACTTTTCAATCTTGAGTTGAGTGAGCTTTTCCAGGATGACAGGAGGAACTATGTGTCACGGCTGAGCAGCCGGTGTGTTTGTGGAGTGGACCCAAGTGCAACCACAGAAGAAGAGAGAAGTTTAAACAAAAGGCGAGCCCTTTATTTGGCTGGAAAAACCCCACAGGAATAACGTCTAAATGTCAAGGAGATTTTGGGCCGATGTGTTAGACAGAGCTCTCGTCTGCATGATTTGGGAGAAAGGGCCTCATCCCTCCAGTACAGTTCAAATTCTTTGAGAATCAGTGCCAAGGAGCACTGAAGATGTTCCTTTCAGTGCCAACTAGACACTAGAATATTTTTAAATGTATATATATTTCAGTTTATTGGAGGCAAATATGTCTTTATGTATTTTTCAGTATTTATGGATTTATCACAATTAACCTACACTGTATATCACGTGAAAAAAAAAAAGATATTTGAGGGAATCAAAAAGGTCTCAGTTTATACTGACACATATTAAATCAAGTTTTAGATTCCATTTTAAATTGATGATTTCATTACTGATTGATTTGATATCATCAGAGGAAGAAGTCCCATTTTCAAAACTCATATATTCAAAATAAAAATATATCTTCTTTAAATATGTAGCACTGCAATAATTTCATTTTTTTTAGATCAGTTGGTAAAACTGAAAAGGAAGGAGTGAATGATTTTGTTGAGTTTGTTTGTTTCAGAGTCAGAGAGCCGTGTCTCTCTACAGTCAGAGGTTTTTGTACGGCGCCTCAATGAGTTTGTATCACTGTGGTGGACTTTTGGTGGAGGAACCAGACTGGAATTTGGAAGTAAGTCAGACTTAGAGCTTTTTTAAATATTTTTTTTTTTCATTCCTTTCATTTCCTTTAATATTCAGCATACTAGGAAACAATTTATATTAACGAATCATTACTTTATAATTTCATAATATTTTCTGGCCTATGAACAAAGTTTGCTTTTAAAACGCATATTCAAAAACTCATAACATTTTCTAATGAAAGCCTAGGATGTTTCATAGTATTAATTATTATTTGTAGTTCTGATGATAAAGTTGTATTTTGAGGGCTTGTAGGTTTAGTTCAGTCTGACAGAGTCAGAGAGCCGTGCCTCTCTACAGTCAGAGGTTTTGTACGGCGCCTCAATGAGTTTGTATCACTGTGGTGGACTTTTGGTGGAGGAACCAGACTGGATGTTGGAAGTAAGTTAATTAAACTGTGTTTATTATTAAATGTTTTATCATTTTCTTTTATAACTACTTGTTAGACTGCTTAGATGAGAGAAAAGTATTTTTTTTAATTAAAACAATTTAGTGTTTGATGTTTGTCCTTTTTACTGGACTAATTCAGATGAGCTCTGCAAGTTTCTCTTGTTTAATCTACATTTCTGTCACAGTAAAATATATGTAGACAAGAGTAAACTTCATCATCTTATGATTAGTTTGTAAATTTCATCCACACCAGCTGCTGTTTGGATGAGTTAAAGTTTGCTTTCTGATGTTTTTATCGTGTCAGATGTTTCAGATTTAGTTTGAAATCATGTGAGCTGTTCAATAACATTTCAAATCTACATGAATGAGTAGCTGCTCTGTGCTTGTGTCCACTAATGTCTTCAGTCGTCCATGATTTAGACTTCTAATCATTTTAAAGCCAAACTTCTGCTGTAAATGTTTCCACATCTGCTTCTTTATTTCCAGTGTAGTTTGAACATATTTCAGCTCAAACTGTGTGATGATTCTCTCTGTGCTGATATGCATGAGAGGTTTCTGAAAGGGAAGTGAAACAATGTGTGAGTGAATGACTGGTGGAGCAGAAAAAACACCTGACAGAAACTTCTTAACAGAGAAAATCAAATTGTGGTTCCTGTCCTCTAAGCTGATTGGTGTTTCCTAGGTGATACCCGCCCCGCCCTGAAGGTGCTGGGTCCCTCCAACAAGGAGCTGGAGCAGGGGAAGGCCACGCTCATGTGTGTGGCCAACAAGGGCTTCCCCTCAGACTGGAGTCTGTCCTGGAAGACGAGCGACAGCAGTGGCAGCAGCAGCATCAGAGGGGAGGAGAGCAGAGCAGGACTCCTGGAGTGCTGCAGAATGACGGCCTCTACAGCTGGAGCAGCACCCCTGACGCTCACTGCAGACCAGTGGGGGAAGGTGGGCTCTGTGACCTGTGAGGCCACCCAGGGCTCCCAGTCTCTGGTCTCAGAGATACTGAGGAGAGACCAGTGTTCCCAGTCCTGATGTCAATCACTGAGTCTTTGATGTTGATTTTCTTCTGTCTCTTTGTTTCTTTGTGTTTGCAGATTTAAAAAATAAACTCATTAAATAGTCATATTTCCATCTCATAATGACAACAATCATAGCAACAATCTCCTCTAGTTTCATCCTTTTGTGTCTGTTGTAAAGCTGATATTTCAAACTCTTAAAAGAATAAAAACGTACCGAGAAAACATGTTCTTTGACTCTGTGAGTTTAATAAATGCACATTAAAAAATTAAGATTTTGTAATATTTGTAAAACAGACCAAAATAAAAATGTAAACAGACACATCAAGTGTAATGTGCAGTGAAAATGGGTTAAATATATTTTTTAATCCACATATTAAATATTTCTCTATAAGATGTTGAGGTCATGTCAACCATAGATTATCTGTGTGCTCTTCATAATTTCTAGTCTCAAAGCTGTTTTATGATCTACATTTTAATCTGATCTAAACCTAATAAGTAAAATTAAAGAGCAGGGTGTCATCTGTATGTTTAAACAGAGATCATTTAAATCAAGTTCAAGTGAAGATTTACTGAAGTTTGATTAATGAACTATTTGTCAGTGAAACTGTGATGAAGCACCAAAGCAGAGAAGAGTCTAGAAGCTGGTGGTGGCAGAGGTGAAGCAGGTGGAGACTTAGCTGAGGATAATTGTCAGGATGAGGTGGAGATCAGGAGTCTGAGAGTTAAAGCACACAAAACAGAGGCTGAGTAACTCACAGAAGGCAGCGAGACAATAACTGGACTCAAATAATGACGACAGAATTGAGCTTGAAGTGGACATGATGTTAAGAACAGACTAACAGAACAAACACAGGAATGCAGGCAGATGAGAGACTACAGGTCTGCTTTAATCAACTTATATAGAAGTTAATCTCTTCTAGTGTTCACAGCAAAATGAGAGAAACTCACTTCACTAAACCTCTTAACACAAGAAAAAGACCACGGTCTGTCAGGATGATCACATCTTATTTTCATTTGGTTTCAGTTAGGACTTTATATTAATGTCACACTTTTAAGCATTAGTAAGATATTATTTTAAAGAGAAACATTTTAGTTCTTTGTTCTGTCTACATTAATACTTTGGAAACTGACTAAATAACTTTAGGTTTTTACAACAGTAACAGTGATTCGTTTGTGCTGGAAATATCCAAATGAGGCTAAATCTTCACTGAACACATCCCCTACAAACACTGTTATAACAGCCTGCTTGATTTGTTAATCAGCAGAATATCAGAATATTATAGACACTAGTTGTGATGTGACTACAATGATTTTCTGGATTTGTGTGATGAAGGACTGCAGCTGAGCTCCACAGAAGCATCAGTTTAATATTTAACAGCTTACAAATAGAAAAGAGCTGCTCATCAGTGCAGAAACACTGACAGCAGTATTTGTATTTCTAATGACAGCTTGTTATATTTTACAACTTGGATTAATATAAAAATCTTTAATGAGCAAAAACAACATTTTTTTTCTTTGTGGACCTTCCAGCTACGTCTTTTCATCTGAACTTATTGTTATAAATGTAGAAACTAAGAATGAGTCAGACTGATGGGCTGCAGAGAACATCAGTCATCTAAAAATAATGTTAATGTGTTAAACATCTGGAGCCAGTGTTGTGTCTGTATTCTGTGACTCATTAAACATTTATCTTTTTATTCGGGGACACCACTTCATTTTTTTTTTTCATGTTACTAACAACGTATTCAATAAATTTATGAATGTTAAACTGTGAGTGCACACAAATGAACTTCCACAGTAAATATTAAAGTAATCGTTCCTCCCAGTCTTGTAGTTTGTTCTGCAGCTGTTGCTTCAGATCAGTTCCTCTTCAGCTGAGAGGTTTTTGTACGACAGATTTTCACTGTGTAAACAGAGTGTTTGTTTTTCAGCCTGAATTTATGTTTAGATTATTTAAATTAAACTTTATTTTTTATGTTGAGCTGTATGATATTTATTGATTTTATTTTCATATATTTTAACATGAAGGTCGTATTTTACTGATAACTGTTAAAATTTAACAAATCATAGATGATATTATGGTGGTTCTAGTATGGAATGGAGGTCAAAGGTCACAATGAGTTTTCTCTATAATTATTCGACTTGTTGAACATGTTGACTGATTTTTACTTAATTTTTAGGGAAAAGAGAAAAAGAAACTGTTTTTAGATTGGAAGCAAATGTGTGTGTGTGTGTGTGTGTGTGGTGTGTGTGTGTGTGTGTCCTCAGTGAACTGTATCAGTCTCTGCAGTATCTTCCAGCTGCAGCAGTCACTTCAGTTTCTGTTCAGTCTGACTGAGGGAGGTTTTTGTACGACTGTTTTTCACTGTGTGAACACATGCTGACTGTTAGGATAGTGAAAACTCTGACAGTAATAAACTGCTGCATCTTCAGCCTGGACTCCACTGATGGTCAGAGTGAAGTCAGAGTTTGATCCACTGCCTGTAAAACGAGCTGGAATCCCTGATACTCGAGTGCTAGCATAGTAAATGAGCAGTTTAGGAACTCCTCCATCTTTCTGTTGGTACCATGAAAGGTCAATACCACTATTTACTCTATGACTCGTTTTGCAGTTGATGCTCACAGATGCTCCCACAGCAGAGCTCACTGCTCCAGGCTGAGTCACTGTGATCTGTCCTCTGGACTCTGAGGACACAGAGACAAAGACATAAAGCAGCTTCATGGTTTTGTGGGCTTCATTTCAGAGGGACAGATGTTGATAGAGGAGAGGAGTTTGATTCTCTGGACTTTACCTGTGAAGCAGCAGCAGAGGAGAGTCCAGATGAGGACGCAGATCAAAGTCATGTTTTTGATGAGGAGGATTTTTGTGGCTTCTGTTGTGATGAAGGACAGCTGTCAGTCATCCAGTGTTCAACTCTCAGGACTATAAACTCTCCCAGAGCACTGGAGCATGGTGCTGCTGATGCAAAGTGCCTCTCTATGGAAATCATCTGACTGACCAAGTTTAGAGGCACAATGTGAAAAAGTAAAGGTCTGGACTTCACTACATGTTTTTACAACATTCTGTACGCCACGCAGATCCTGATGGGTTTGAAGAACTACTAACTGATTATATTTAAAATAAGTTCAATGTCAATTTTAAAATATTGCTGTAGGACACCATTCAGATGGCTGTGATCCAAAATTAAATATGGTTCAGACATCATGATACAACATGATTTCCTCCAGTACCATCCACCTCCAACATATATTACAGTTTCTCTCAGTCGCTTTGGTGCAGTTCTCAAATCAGTGATGCTTTTCCCCAATCAAATTAGCCTTTCTCATTGTTTTCATACACACATACACCACTGCTGTTGTTTCTACACTAATAAAGGGATTTGTTACTTCGTTGATCCACAACTCACAGCTCACAACTGTAGTGATCGGGCTGTGTCCAGGCAGGAATTGGACCCAAACTCAAACTCACTGGAAACAGGACTGAACTCAAAGTGGCAGCTTTTATTGCTGAACAGAAAACTCCACAAAACCTAAACTGGGAAGAATCTAACAAAACACACACAGCACGAGGAAGATCACGGCACTGTAGTAATCAATCAATCAATCAATCAATCAATCTTTACATGAGCCAGGTGAGGAAACACTATCACAGGGAGCCGTCTGCACCGGGAGCCTCCAGGCTGGGCAAAGAAGCCCCCCAGCCAGGCTGAGAATGTGTCGATGATGTGAACAGAACACACATATAGTTTAATGAGTATTATTTTGCTTTTCTCCATCTCATCAGTTTTGTAAGGTTAAAAAAATACAAAAAAAACATCAGACGTGATTTTTGTTTCTGAAAACAGTTTTAAACTTCTCATTAGCTGTCACAGTCCGGGTGAGCTGCTGGTAAATTTCCACCATGTTCTCCTGTGTCTGCCCCTGGGCAGAGCCGTCATCTCCTCACATGGAGCCAATCTGGAGCAACCTACTCAGGATATTTAAGACCAGCGTTGCCGTCTCTTCACTGCTAGTTTGTCAACTTACCCTCGGTGGTAACAGGCTACCATGCTTCATGCTCCTTGCCCAAGTCAATGCACTCGGCCATACTCACTGCAGTTTCATGCTCCGTCTCCTGGGAAGGATTTCAATATCACACCTGCTGCCCTCTTCCCACTGCTTCTCACAGGATCCCTTGGAGCTCAGGTCAGCTCATCTTAAATCTATTCAGCTCACCTGGACCTTCACCTACTCCCCTCAAAGTACCACCAACTCCACCTGCAACATATTTGATGTCTTAAAACGACGGTGAAAGTGTTTTATGAAGTGTCTTTTGCATAGATGAGTCTGTGTGGTGAAAAAGGCCTTACATATTTGGAGAGCTGCATTAAGAGTGGTGAGAATGACGTTCCTGATGTAAGACTTTCACCAAAGCAACTGAGAAAAGCAGTGATGGGGAAACATTTACTGGAGTTCATTTAAGTGTTCACGAATAAATGTCAGTGAAGTCGTTTGAAAACGTGTGTGTGTGTGTGAAACATGTCAAAAGTGAACCAAAGCAACACATGGTGATAAAACCCGAATTGAATGGTAATGTTTACCAGTTAGAAGCCTTCACAGTGAGAACAGCACAGAGCACAGTCTTCTCTACCTGGAAGGAATTTTCAAAACTTCCTAAAACACCATTATTTGTAGACAGAATTCCAAAATAGAAATAAAAACTCATTAAAAAAACCCTGTATGTGTAGGCAGCGTCTTAACAATGGACATGTTCATTCAGAAATTAAAAAAAACATTATAGAAAAAATGCTGGTACACTTTCCAGAACTTAATATTTTTGTGAAATTCAAAACATAACTACATGAATCTGAAGTGTTTTTGAAGCGTTTTAGGCTGAGAATTAGTTTCAGTGTTTAGAGTTGTGAAAAAATAAGTGTCAGGTTTCAAGAGATATTTTCACATGTGAAAGCTGTAAAATCTACATTTTGAAATCAGATTCTTTAAATATTGTTGTAATGGGCTTTATTTGCTTTAATTACACTATTATAATATTATTAAATGATACAAACAGTGAATGATTTTGTTGAGTTTGTTTGTCTCAGAGTCAGAGAGCCGTGTCTCTCTACAGTCAGAGGTTTTTGTACGGCGCCTCAATCAGTTTGTATCACTGTGGTACACGTTCGGTGGAGGAACCAGACTGGATGTTGGAAGTAAGTCAAACTTAAACCGCTTTTACTTTAACAGATTTCTTTCTTGCAATTATCTTGACTTTTCTGTTCAGTGTGCCAGAAAAAAACTCGGTAAAATATTTTTTCCATAAATTTTCATGAAGAAACAAAGTTAGCTTCAGAATAAATGTTAAAATGAATATTAACAAATGATATAAAACATCAGAGTGGACTTGAGGATATTTTACATATACATACATCTGGTTAAGTCTAGAGAGCTTTTAGTTTTAATCCAGTCTGACAGAGTCAGAGAGCCGTGTCTCTCTACAGTCAGAGGTTTTTGTACGGCGCCTCAATGAGTTTGTATCACTGTGGTGGACTTTTGGTGGAGGAACCAGACTGGATGTTGGAAGTAAGTTAATTAAACTGTGTTTATTATTAAATATTGTATCATTTTATTTAATAATTATTTGTTAGGCTGCTTAGATGAGAGAAAAATACTTTTTTATTTAAAATAATTTAGTGTTTGATGTTTGTCCTTTTTACTGGACTAATTCAGATGAGCTCTGCGAGTTTCTCTTGTTTAATCTACATTTCTGTCACAGTAAAATGTAGACAAGAGTAAACTTCATCATCTTATGATTAGTTTGTAAATTTCCACCACATCAGCTGCTGTTTGGATGAGTTAAAGTTTGCTTTCTGATGTTTTTATCGTGTCAGATGTTTCAGATTTAGTTTGAAATCATGTGAGCTGTTCAATAACATTTCAAATCTATATGAATGAGTAGCTGCTCTGTGCTTGTGTCCACTAATGTCTTCAGTCGTCCATGATTTAGACTTCTAATCATTTTAAAGCCAAACTTCTGCTGTAAATGTTTCCACATCTGCTTCTTTTATTTCCAGTGTAGTTTGAACATATTTCAGCTCAAACTGTGTGATGATTCTCTCTGTGCTGATATGCATGAGAGGTTTCTTAAAGGGAAGTGAAACAATGTGTGAGTGAATGACTGGTGGAGCAGAAAAAACACCTGACAGAAACTTCTTAACGGAGAAATTCAAATTGTGGTTCCTGTCCTCTAAGCTGATTGGTGTTTCCTAGGTGATACCCGCCCCGCCCTGAAGGTGCTGGGTCCCTCCAACAAGGAGCTGGAGCAGGGGAAGGCCACGCTCATGTGTGTGGCCAACAAGGGCTTCCCCTCAGACTGGAGTCTGTCCTGGAAGACGAGCGACAGCAGTGGCAGCAGCAGCATCAGAGGGGAGGAGAGCAGGACTCCTGGAGTGCTGCAGAATGACGGCCTCTACAGCTGGAGCAGCACCCTGACGCTCACTGCAGACCAGTGGGGAAGGTGGGCTCTGTGACCTGTGAGGCCACCCAGGGCTCCCACACTCCGGTCTCAGAGATACTGAGGAGAGACCAGTGTTCCCAGTCCTGATGTCAATCACTGAGTCTTTGATGTTGATTTTCTTCTGTCTCTTTGTTTCTTTGTGTTTGCAGATTTAAAAAATAAACTCATTAAACAGTCATGTTTCCATCTCATAATGACAACAATCAGAGCAACAATCTCCTCTAGTTTCATCCTTTTGTGTCTGTTGTAAAGCTGATATTTCAAACTCTTAAAAGAATAAAAATGTACCAAGAAAACATGTTCTTTGACTCTGTGAGTTTGATCGATGCACATTTAAAAAAGAGAGATTTTGTAACATTTATTAAACCAGACCAAAATAAAAATGTCTACAGACACACCAAGTGTAATGTGCAGTCAACATGGTTAAATATATTCTTATACACACATTTAGTGTTTTCTATAAGATGTTGAGGTCCAACCATAGATTGTCTGTGTGCTCTTCATATTTTCTAGTCTCAAAGCTGTTTCTTGACCTGCATTTTATTCTGACAATATAGATAAAAAATATCCTAATAATTGAAATTAAAGAGCAGGCTGTCATCTGTATGTTTAAACAGAGTCTATTTAAATGAAGATTTACTGAAGTTTGATTAATGAACTATATGTCAGTGAAACTCTGATGAAGCAACAGAGCAGAGAAGAGTCTAGAAGCTGGTGGTGGCAGAGATGAAGCAGGTGGAGACTTAGTTGAGGATAATTGTCCAGGATGAGGTGGAGATCAGGAGTCTGAGAGTTAAAGCACTCCTGTCCAGAAACAGGTGTGAACAAAGTACGTGTTCAGGATTATCAATTAATCTAGTGATGTTTTCTAAGTGCTATGTATTGTATTTGGTCGTCTCTTAATTTGTAGCAATATACTCAATGTATATGCTTGTGTGTGTGTCCTCAGTGAACTGTATCAGTCTCTGCAGTAGCTGCATTTGAGTCCTTTCCTGCCTGCTCAGCAGTTTCATGACACCACTTGTTCTTTGACATAAATCATATAAAGTGTCCTTCAAGTCCTTCAGACTTTAAGACAGTTGAACATCTGTGCGTGAATTTGGATCGATGTGTTAGAGTTGAAAGAGTCAAAATTTGGTAAATAAAGCTTGAGAGAAACAACGACACTGTCATATTAGACTCTGTCAGTATTTATTCACCAAGGGCTAATGGACTTACAACTCTTCAGTTTAATTTGAAACACGGCATGGAATCATTTACTTGATAGAAATGTGAAATTTTTGACCCATAACAGAGACACCATTAGTGAGGAGCTGCAGCAGGGGAAGGCTACAGTCATGTGTGTGGCCAACAAGGGCTTCCCCTCAGACTGGAGGCTGTCCTGGAAGGTGGATGGAAGAAGCAGCAGTGGAGAGGAGAGCAGGAGCCCCGGGGCGCTGCAGAATGACGGCCACTACAGCTGGAGCAGCACCCTGAGGCTCCCTGCAGACCAGTGTTGGGGAGTAACAGAATACATGTACCGCCGTTACGTATCTAAAATACAAAATATGAGTAACTGTAATCCGTTACAGTTACCGTTTAAAAGGTGGCATTCAGATTACAGTTACTTTGTTGAAATAAAGGGTTTCCATGGCGGTCTTTTCCTGTTTCATATGTTAGGCTGTGCCTTCTCTATTTTTGGTAATTCCAGGCGGGTGGAAACACAAACAAAACACACATCAAGAGGCTGTAATTTCTGTGTCTCAATCTCACGGCCCATTTCACCTCTACTTGTGGCCCGCATAATGACGTGAAGAAATATTTATAAAAAAGACGATTACATGGTAATCATAAATATTTGTGTTTCTGTAGAACTTACAGCAGGATGAATTAGTCATTGGTCTTTTGGGTTTGAGAAAGTTGATTCGAGCTTTCATAATCCAAAGATAAAATATTTAATTGATTGATTTCAATCGTTGCTCGTATCGATATTCTCTGTTTTACAGATAATTAATTGTAGCAATAAAATTCTATTTATAGGATAAATAACTTCTTGCTTAAAAATAAAAATAATAAAAACATTCACAAAATGATGATATTAACATTTATAACATGTATTTATAAAAAACATATGAAACTATTTTATACAGATAAAATAATGTGTGTTTCTGAGCAGCTGTCAGTTCAGATGATCTTTTTTCTCACTTCCTCTCCAGCTGTGTGATGTTTTTGTACGGCGTTGTATCACTGTGTGAACGGCCAGCTGTTACACTGCTGACAGTAATAAACTCCTGCATCTTCAGCCTGAACTCTGCTGATAGTCAGAGTGAAGTCAGTCCCAGATCCACTTCCACTGAAACGATCAGAAACTCCAGACTGACGGTTTGTAGCAGAATAAATTAAGAGTTTGGGAGATTCTCCGTGCTTTTGAAGGTACCAGTTAAGGCATGAGCCAACACTTGAACTGGCTTTACATCTGACAGAGACAGTCTGTCCAAGAACAGCAGACTGAGCTGTAGGAGTCTGAGTCAGGACTTGTTCTCCTGATGAACCTGAAAACATGAAAAGTGGAGAAAAGTTATCGAGATGATCAACATCCAAACATTAGAGGATCATTTCTCTAACATGGAGAACAGATGGAAGAAGGTCAGTGCTGCTGGTTTCAGAGTTTCTCCATCATAGCAGAACATCATTGTGGTGAACCTGGCTGCATGCTGAAGCAAAGTTTTCACAGAGAGTCTCACCCTGAACAAGGAGCCCCAGGGTGGCCAGCAGTAGAGTCAGTGACATCATCATTGTGCTGCTGGTGTGTGAGTGGCTCTGAAAGGCCTGGACAGCCACTGATCAACACTGGCCTCTTAACAGCTGTGAGCAGAGAGGCAGGACACATATGCAAACACACAGAGTCAGTCAGCTGCAGCTGTCCTCAACATAAAAGGCTGATTTACTCTTAGTGAGCAGTGAATAATTAAATAATTTATGATATCGAGTGGAGAGAAACAAGTCTGATTTTAAAAAGGGATGATGATTAAAACTGTGTAGTTATTATAAAGTATTGTGTCATTGTTATATGATAGTACAGTAGCACTTAAGCTGGTACAGTAGGAACTGTTGTGAAATGATGACAAGCAAGAGCAGTGACTATTGTGCTACATTTTTACCTTTTATGAGTCCGTTTACATTTTTTTTGCTAAGACCAAAGCTCGTTGATTTTACATTGAGACCTCAAAGGATGACGGTGACTTTTAGTCAGATATTTAAAGTGATGTCTTTTTATTTGTGTGTTCTTCAAGTGAGTCTAAGTTGTATGTGTGCTCTATCATAGTTTATTAATGAAGAATGTAAATGATTCATGCAGGCGGTAGGTATTTTCTGTCCTGCAGTTTGCCTCTAGTGGTTGTTTTTGTGTATTTTTACTCTGTAAGATTTAATTAGCCAGAGGCAGTTTCTCCTCTGTTAATCTGTTGACATCCATGCCATCACAAGTTGATAAACGGCATCATCTGTAAGTAATATTGTTTGTTATCACTGAGACGACTTGTGTGCATTATTATTTGTTGTGAAGGTGTGATATAGTTTGTAGTTTGAATTTAATTTGAATGCATGTATAACCTAAGCTAGTAAGGTTAAGCTAGCTCATATGCCATGTGGTTTCTTTTACATTTTGATCATGAGCGTGATTTCATTTGATGTTTTATTCGGGCACTCACTAAGCAGATAAATATTGTGCTCATATTTTTGAATATGTGACTTACTGGTGTGTTTGTTATATTGTATATTGATGCAACATCTTTATTGGTTTATTTCTGGTTTTGTCAACAGTTTCACACTTTTTCCTTATTAAATCATCCAACTCAACACATCGGCCTGTTCCTTGGATTTTGATTAAGAGAGTGTTTTTTCTGTCTGTATAGCTGAGTCTACTTTCACGAGGTGTGTGTGTGTGTGTGTGTGTGTGTCCTCAGTGAACTGTATCAGTCTCTGCAGTATCTTCCAGCTGCAGCAGTCACTTCAGTTTCTGTTCAGTCTGACTGAGGGAGGTTTTTGTACGACTGTTTTTCACTGTGTGAACACATACTGACTGTTAGGATAGTGAAAACTCTGACAGTAATAAACTGCTGCATCTTCAGCCTGGACTACACTGATGGTCAGAGTGAAGTCAGAGTTTGATCCACTGCCTGTAAAACGATCTGGAATCCCTGATTGTCGAGTGCTAGCATAGTAAATGAGCAGTTTAGGAACTCCTCCATCTTTCTGTTGGTACCAGGCTAAACGGTCGTTGACATAAACATTCTGACTGGTCGTACACTTGATGCTCACAGTTGCTCCCACAGCAGAGCTCACTGCTCCAGGCTGAGTCACTGTATATTGTCCTCTGGACTCTGAGGACACAGAGACAAAAACATAAAGCAGCTTCATGGTTTTGTGGGCTTCATTTCAGAGGGACAGATGTTGATAGAGGAGAGGAGTTTGATTCTCTGGACTTTACCTGTGAAGCAGCAGCAGAGGAGAGTCCAGATGAGGACGCAGATCAAAGTCATGTTTTTGATGAGGAGGATTTCTGTGGCTTCTGTTGTGATGAAGGACAGCTGTCAGTCATCCAGTGTTCAACTCTCAGGACTATAAACTCTCCCAGAGCACTGGAGCATGGTGCTGCTGATGCAAAGTGCCTCTCTATGGAAATCATCTGACTGACAGAAACATGCAAGTTAGAATAGAAAGCCTTTTTTGTCACTATAAAGTTGTACAAAGAGATACAGAGAAAATGAGACAAAGACACAAATTTGCAGGGGAGAAGTGCCAGAAACACATTATATTAGATTAATATTTCAAACATGACAAAATGCTAATCTTACAGCACCAAAATGATTGTATCTCTACAGTTTCAACATTTATTATGCACAGAGTGGATAGTCAAAAAAATTGAATCATCAAAAATACATTATTTTATATTTATTACTTTTACTATTACTTACTTTTTAGTCTCATTTTATTCTTATTGTCACGGTTTCTGAGTCAAGCTGCATGGTGTTATGAATGAAGGACCCAAGATTTAGGCACAGGCTGTGATGCGAGTGAGCTTTTATTCCAACAGGTGAAAACACACACAAAAAAAGTTAGGATGCCAAGGACAGAACTAAGGCTACGTTCACACTGCAGGCGAAAGCGCATAAAATCCGATTTTTTTGACCCCGTCTGCTGACAGATGGAGAGAATAGACAGACTGTTCCCTGTTTGTGAAGGACTGCTAGGAAAGTTTAACATAACTGTCTGTGCTGAATCAGTCTTATTAGGTAATGTTCACAGAATGTTATCATCCCAGTGTTTCCAGTGTGGGAGAAAGTACTCAGGGCCTTCAAGTTACACACTATGAAAGGCAGCAACAAGTTTAATGTTCAGAAACCTAAAGTATGTAAAAATAAATGTTGGTTTCAGTTCTATGAAGCTTTGAGTATTTTGGATCAGTAGCTGCTGTTTTTGTTGCATCATATTGCTGTAATTGTTTTTAAGCTTTATATATTCTGAGCTAAGTTGATCTATAGTGTTACATCATATTCTATAAGGATGTTATGTGTTTGTAGACTTTCTGCCCAGTTTGACCCATTTAGCAGACGTCAGCCTGTTTAAAGCTCTGATATCTATTCTGTATGACTTAAAGCAGTTATGACATGGTCTGATTTTCTCACTCAATAAAGGAATATTTACTATATCAGTCTACTCTTCATTTTATCAGAAAGAGTTATCACAGCTCGTACATTTTCTTTTTACACATGTATGTAAGCATTGAGCCAAATGTAATAATGCCAACATATTAAACGAACAATATTTGTCTCTTATGTATAATACATCTGTATATACACTTTTGAGTGAAGATTTAAGGTGATAGGAAATATAAATAACTGCAACTTGAATCTTTCAAGTTCAAGCTCACTGCTGTAATAAAAAAAAAAAAACACCCAGCACGCCCCTGCGGGCGGTTTATCCTTCAAGCTCGGGTCCTCTACCAGAGGCCTGGGAGCTTGAGGGTCCTACGCAGTATCTTAGCTGTTCCCAGGACTGCGTTCTTCTGGACAGAGATCTCCGATGTTATTCCCGGGATCTGCTGGAGCCACTCGCCTAACTTGGGAGTCACCGCACCTAGTGCTCCGATTACCACGGGGACCACCGTTACCTTCACCCTCCACATCCTCTCGAGCTCTTCTCTGAGCCCTTGGTATTTCTCCAGCTTCTCGTGTTCCTTCTTCCTGATATTGCTGTCATTCGGAACCGCTACATCGATCACTACGGCCGTCTTCTTCTGTTTGTCTACCACCACTATGTCCGGTTGGTTAGCCACCACCATTTTGTCCGTCTGTATCTGGAAGTCCCACAGGATCTTAGCTCGGTCATTCTCCACCACCCTTGGGGGCATCTCCCATTTTGACCTCGGGACTTCCAGGTTATACTCGGCACAGATGTTCCTGTACACTATGCCGGCCACTTGGTTATGGCGTTC
Source organism: Mchenga conophoros (assembly GCF_057382185.1). Lineage (NCBI taxonomy): Eukaryota > Metazoa > Chordata > Actinopteri > Cichliformes > Cichlidae > Mchenga > Mchenga conophoros. The sequence goes on along the minus strand of NC_140546.1, from coordinate 236,263 downwards.
CATGTATGCCTTGCCTGCTAGCATCTTGCACCCTGCTGTTATGTGCTGGATTGTCTCTGGGGCATCTTTACACAGCCTGCACCTGGGGTCTTGCCTGGTGTGATAGACCCCAGCCTCTATGGATCTTGTACTCAGAGCTTGTTCTTGTGCTGCCATGATTAGTGCCTCTGTGCTGTCTTTCAGTCCAGCTTTGTCCAGCCACTGGTAGGATTTCTGGATATCAGCCACCTCCTCTATCTGCCGGTGGTACATACCATGCAGGGGCCTGTCCTTCCATGATGGTTCCTCGTCTCCCTCCTCTTTCTTGGGTTTCTGCTGCCTGAGGTATTCACTGAGCACTCGATCAGTTGGGGCCATCTTCCCAATGTATTCTTGGATGTTCGTTGTCTCATCCTGGACTGTGGTGCTGACACTCACCAGTCCCCGGCCCCCTTCCTTCCGCTTAGCGTACAGCCTCAGGGTGCTGGACTTGGGGTGAAACCCTCCATGCATGGTAAGGAGCTTTCTTGTCTTTATGTCAGTGGCTTCTATCTCCTCCTTTGGCCAGCCTATTACCCCAGCAGGGTACCTGATCACGGGCAGGGCGTACGTGTTGATGGCCCGGATCTTGTTCTTACCATTCAGCTGACTCCTCAGGACTTGCCTGACCCTCTGCAGGTACTTGGTGGTTGCAGCCTTTCTAGCGGCCTCTTCATGGTTCCCATTTGCCTGCGGGATCCCCAGGTACTTGTAACTGTCCTCTATGTCTGCAATGTTGCCTTCTGGTAGTTCAATCCCCTCAGTTCTGACTACCTTCCCTCTCTTTGTTACCATCCGACTACACTTCTCCAGTCCGAACGACATTCCAATGTCATTGCTGTATAGCCTGGTAGTGTGGATCAGTGAATCGATGTCTCGTTCACTCTTGGCATACAGCTTGATGTCATCCATGTACAGGAGGTGGCTGACAACTGCTCCGTTCCGTAGTCGGTATCCGTAGCCAGTCTTGTTAATGATCTCACTGAGGGGGTTCAGGCCTATGCAGAACAGCAGTGGGGACAGAGCATCTCCTTGGTAGATCCCGCACTTGATGGTGACTTGTGCTATGGGCTTGGAGTTGGCCTCTAGTGTACGCCACATCCCATTGAGTTCCTGATGAAGGCTCTTAGGGTCCCATTGATCTTGCCTGGGGCGTCTGTATCCAGTAAGGGTCCTAAGGCTAGACCCCCTATGCTAAGCGAGCCTACCGCAGACATGAGCGAGACAGATAAATATGAAGGCATGCCGGCTCGGACGTCGCCCGGATCAACAAGGTCCGCGTCAGGTGTTGAGGAACCAGGGCACCCTGACGAAAAGTGGGCTACTGGAACAAGAAGGCATCGGTGGGCAAGAGATGAAAACAGGGCGTTGTTGGAATGCTACTACGCAAGTAAACCCGGCGGAAGGGGCTACATAATATATATATATATATATATATATATATATATATATATATATATATTTCCAGTCCTCAGATACTCAACTAATCAAAGTGATGTCATGACAAAAATGAATGCCCAACAAGACATTTTTTCTCCTTCATTTCTGTCACACAAAGCTGTATGAAATGTTTCTCGTGGTTAGTATCATGGTTGCTAGGCAACCTGAACAGCGCGACGCAGGCTAGACCGTCCCATTTCACAAGCCTCTCACTTCCGCACTTCTCGTACTCATAGTACGCACCGTACGCAGTACGCGTAGTGCGCGTACTTCAAGCTTGCAGACCCTTGACCCTTTAAGACCTACCATAGAACCAAGTCCGCCAGAGCTTATATTATATTTTTACATGCTATGCAGCCATTTTTTGGAGCATTTCAAGTTGCTATACATCAATACAACCATTATAGCCCAAATTTTAATAATATGTCTGCATTAAGTGCATAGTAATTACATAAATTGCAAAAAAGTGCAATAAACTACAAAAAAATTGAAAATCGTTTTTGTTTTTTTAACATATATTTCTAGTTAGAGAAATTTAAGAGGCTTATCCCTCAAAACTGTAAATACAAAAAAAGTTGCACAAACTAGTTTCCCACCAAAGGAAATTTATTTTGAGTGTTTTCATAGTTTTATTTTTGAGATACACCAATTTTCATATACTACAGGAAAAACGAAAAAATATATTATAGTGCAAATTTGCAAAATAACAGCATATGCATCAAAATAAACTATTTCCAGCAGTGCAATATGAGTCCTAAGCATCCCAGAAACGACACAGAAAGTCATGAAGTCAAACATAACTTTTAAAAACACCAGTATAAGCTCATGAGGCCACGATGGTAAAAAACTACATTTCCGCAAAATGACGTCACTTCCGGTTTCGGGCAGGTCATGCGGTCATGTGATAGTTCGCGCTGATGGACGTAGGAAGTGTTACAAACAGCTGCTCGCATCGGCAAAGCGTGTTTCTGGAATATTATGTTTTTGTTGCTACAAGCGCTTTTTATGCAGTTTTTGCAAAGCTATATGTGGAAGAAAACTGTGACCGAGGACAAGCTGATGGCATAAGATGTAAGTACAATTCCTCCGGTTTCATATGCAAAAAAAATTATTGCGCTAGCTCACGTGGTTGCAGTGCTACCGGGATTTTAAAATAGTTACGCAAAATGGAGCGTGTCCGCTCCTACCGGTTCTAAAGGGTTAATTGGGACACAGCCACGGACTTTACACAGAGACCTGACTGAACTGGAACAGAGGGAGCATGGGAACCAAACCTAGGAACTAGAAATCATAGCAAAAGACATAACCAGAATAACCTAAAGCATAAGATAATAATAATTAACACAAAACACTGGGTCACATGACCCAGGACCATGAAACTTATAGCACTAGAATTAAAAAATAAGGAAGGATTCTGGATCAGCATCATGAGGAAAACTTGTGGCCGTAGTATATACAGTATTCTGGAGAAGGTATAAAATGTCACCGTATGTGTGTGTGTGTTTTATGCGTATGGATTTTTTAAATTATTACTCATCATATATTACTGTCTATTAAAGTCCTGTAGTAATTTGTCCATCAGCCTTTGGAAGGTGGCCGGTGCCCCATGTAGGCCAAATGGCATCACCGTGAACTGGAACAGGCCGGAAGGTGTCCTGAAGGCGGTGTACGGTCGAGAAGACTCCTCCAGTGGCACTTGCCAGTAACCTTTGCAAAGATCCAAGGTGGTGATGTACCTGGCCGCTCCGATCTTCTCCAGCAAATCCTCGGTTCGAGGCATGGGGTAGGCATCAAACTCTGAAATGGAATTAAGCTTCCGGAAATCAATGCAGATGCGTAGGGAGCCATCTTTGAAGATGATGACCACCGGGCTACACCACTCTGAGCAGGACGGCTCTATCACCCCAAGCTCCAGCATCTTCTCCACCTCCTGTCGCAGTTTATCCACTAGGTGTTGTGGAACCCAGTATGGACGTTGGCGGATGGGATGTCCATCCTTTAGGCGTATCACATGTTCGACAAGGGTGGTCCTGCCGGGGTTAACTGAACACAGAGATGGAGTCTCCCAAAGGACTTGGAATAGCTCAGCAGCCTGCTGTGGGGTAAGATGAGTCAGCATCGGAGACAACGGATCGGCTCCCTGCTCGGGTTCTGTCTTCCCTTCTCTTGGCACTTCTCTTGCCATCAGAGCTTTCGCAGGGGCCTGGTGGGCACGCTCTTCCCATTCTTTCAGGAGATTCACATGGTAAGTCTGCTTCGGTTTCCTCTTTTCAGGATGATGAATCTCATAGGTCACTGGCCCCATTCTGCGAAGAACTGTGTATGGCCCTTGCCATTTCGCCAGAAGTTTACTGTTGGCTGACGGGAGAAGTAACCGATCTCTCATTTCCAGCACAAATTGCACCACTCCTTTATCATTTGGAGCAGAAGCAGGAGACTCCCAACCCTTCCGGAGGAGATCCAATGGCCCCTGCACATCCCAACCATAGAGTAGCTCGAATGGTGAGAAACCAGTGGAAGCCTGGGGAACGTCTCTGTACGCAAACAGCAGGAAGGGTAGCCACTGGTCCCAGTCTTTCCCAGTGTCTGACACAAACTTCTGCAGCATCCTCTTCAGACTTTGGTCTGTCTGTGTATGGTAGGGTGACGTCCTGATGGCAGAGATGTCTAGCTGGTTGTGGAAGAGCTGCATCAACCTAGAGGTAAAGTTAGTCCCTTGGTCGGTCAAAATCTCATCTGGTATCCCCACCCGGGAGAACAGCTGTACCAGTGCACGCAGAACATTGGGTGCCATGAGCGCACGCAGGGGGAACGCTTCTGGGAAACGAGTCGCATAATCACACACCACCAAAATGTACTGATGACCCCGACTACTTTTTACCAGAGGACCCACAATGTCCATAGCTATCCTACGGAAGGGGGTGGAGATGACCGGAAGTGGCTGTGGCAGGGCCCTGTCTGACTTGCGAGCTGGACAAGTTTTCTGGCAGGTAGGGCATGTACGGCAATATTTTTTGTATGTCTGTGTACATTGATGGCCAAAAGAAACGTGAGCTAACTCACATAGAGGTTTTTTGGCGACCCAGATGACCTGCCCAGGGGAGGGTATGTGCTAATTGCATAATGAGGGGTCTACAACTAGAAGGTATCACAAGCCGTTGGTGGTCACCGTCAACTGCATACAACACATTTTTGTTAACAATGAACTTCTCTTTCCCTCCCCATTTCCCAGTTCCCCCTTCGGTCACATTAGCAAAGAAAACTTTCAACGTTTCATCCTCCCTTTGCAACAAAGTGATATTTTCTGGTACATCCCATTTCATGCTCTTAGTGTCCGGCCCCTTTGACCATAGCTGCTTCTCAATGCGGCGTTGGCGGCGGGATTTTCTTGGCCCATTAGTGCCACCCTCGCACAGACTACTGTCAAAGTCTGGCAAGGGTTGGCATCCAGCCTTCATTTGGGCTCTAGTGACCACTGGGCCAGACACGTTTAATTTAGCATTCCCCTTATCCCCCACATCAGTCTCTGTCCACTGTTCTTCTTTTTCTTGCAGCAAGTCCATGAGTACAGGCAAGTGCATCCCCAGAATAACCTCTACAGGCAAGTTCTGTACCACCCCAACTGACAACAGGTATGGCTGTTCATTAATAGTCACTGTTACCTCCACTTTTGGGTATGGATGTTTATCACCATGCACACATAAAACTTCTTCCTGTCTGCTATAGTCCACACTGTTCACTGGTACCAAACTATGCTTAATTAAAGACATAAAACTACCAGTGTCCAGCAAAGCAGTAGCCTGCAGACCATTGACCTTTACTTTTTTATAGCGTTGCACATCCACTGGCTGGACCCTTGTGGGCTCCATCTCCAGCCAGGGTGCATAGCAGGCACCAGTGACTTTAGCCTTCCGGATAGGGCATACCGAGGCTTTATGACCTGGCTGCTGGCAATAATAACAAAGAAAGTCCTTACCCGCTCCTCGTAAGTTTGATGCCTTGGGGTTTTCTGGTGGCTCTGGGTTGCTCTCCCTTTTCAGAAGACCCGATGATGGGAGTGGTGGTTGCTGTGGCGTCCCAGATGAGCGTGCAGGTGGTGCTCCTTTACGCACATTGAAGTACTGTGACACCAGCTTAGCAGCGGTCAGTCCATCTGCTGGCTCATGCTCCCTCACCCAGGTCCTCACCTCCCCTGGAAGTACCCGGATTAACTGCTCCAAGATGATAGCTTCTCCCATCTCTTCTTTAGTATGCTGCTCTGGTCGGATCCAGCGCCGATAGAGGCCCTTCAGGCGATAATAGGTCTCAGTGGGGCTCTCACCAGGTGGAACTGTATTGGACCGGAAACTCTGCCGATACGTCTCAGGGGAAATGTCAAATTTGGTTAGCAACGCCGCTTTTAAATCTTCATAACGATGGGCTCTTTCTTCATCCATTGCAGGGTAGGCCTCCAACACCTTCCCCAATAGCAGTGGAACCAGACGACAGGCCCATTCACTCTCTGGCCATCTCCAGGTTTTGACAACTCGCTCAAAACGCAACAAATAGTTCTCAATGTCTTCCCCCATCTGATAGGGTGGAATTTTTGGCCCAGCAGATCGCATCCACTCTGAGACTGACTGGTCGAGGCTGTTGGTCACTGCTTGTGACTGACGAGAGGGAACCTCCTCTGGGGGATCCCGGTATCCTCTTTGACGTGCAGGTGTAGGCAGTACCATTCTGGGGCTGCTTGCTGTTGCGGTGCTTGGCGTGGCCATTGCTGCTGTGGTGCTTGCTCCGGCTGGTGCTTGGGCTGGACTTTGCTGACCAGCAAAATCTGAATGCAGCTGAGCGTTGGGAGGGCAAACAGTCCTCAGCCCCCTGAGTTCTGCCAAAAAAACCTCCTCTCGCCTTTGCTGTCCCGCCAGGAAGTCCCACATCATCGCAATCAGCTCTCCATTTGGGTCACGTGCTGAGGTCAAAGCTGTAGGCAATTCTGGACCAATCCTGCCGGAAACCTCCTCCTCCTCCTCTGCTGAAGAAGACGACGCCGGCACTGTGTCCCATGCCAGCTCCTCTGCTGTCTTCTCCACTGGAAGCTCATGCTGCTGGGACCGCAGCCCTGTGCGCTTAACTGGGAGGCGCGTTTTCCTCTTCCGACTAGCAATCCCACTTCTGACACCATATGTCACGGGGTCCTCTCCTAAACTTCTCCCGAACAAATGCAGGCGTAGTCAGGAAGCATTCAGTGTGGATAATTTATTCTGCCGGCCTCCCAGGTGCACAAAAGATTATTTACAAAGCAAATAGGAAACTAACTTAAGTCAACACAAAACAAACATCTATATACAAAACACAGTCTGCATGTTACCCTCTCTGTAACATCTCACTGAAAGAACCCAGGTAGGCCCTGACAGCCTTCTTTTATACCCCATGGCCCCTCCCACTAGGCATAATAGTCATCTCTTTATTATTTCTTTTACCAAACAATCTTTCCCCCATCAGCTTATTTCCAGCTGTATTCCTACAATACATATATGTATATACAGACATTTATGGCCACTTCCAGGCAGCCTACAGTGTTTCACAATAACAAAAAAACAAACAAACAAAAAAAATAATGCAGTTCGCGTGACCTTTCAAGCGCACGCGAACCCACTATTTGAACCCCAGAACACCATACCATCGGCTTGCATAACCCCCGTACAATCGGCGATCACAGCGAGTCTCCGCGACCGGCTTTATTAAAGGTAAGTGGGAAAATATGTTGGCCACCTTCTGCGCTGCTCAAAATATACCTCTCACCCCTTTTGTTTATCTGCCCGGTCGACGAAAAGACGCGCAGTAATTGTAGAAACTAATGGTGGTGGTGCATGTATGCGCCCAGATCAGCTGTCTGCGGCCCGGGACGGTGTAACTCCGTCACAACAGGTAACAATAACGCCTGTACCAGTTGTTGTATAGCAGAGGTGCTCAAGTATAAAAACAATAATAAACACAATGCTTTGGTTCTATAACATTTTTCTATCATTACTTTATTTTGGATTAGGTGCATGAGCTTTTAAGTATGGATAATTAAATAATAGATTAATGAAACACCAGAGTGTGCCCTGTTCTGAGATGTACAGCAAGTGGAGAGTGACAGATGAGATGAGGAGATGGAAGAGTGACTCACAGGCAGAGCCGAGTTCATTTCCCACAGTTTTGTTGTTTAATGCTTCTGAGCGCTGTCACCAATCTTTGCATTTTATTATCATCTCATAACACTTCTTTAATCAGCTACCATCTCTGCTGTGGACTTTTTACTGTCTACAGTCTCAAAGCAACACAGACCTCCATCACTATCTGCAGCAGGAGCAGCAGCAACCCCTCAACAGCAACAGTGTTGTTGTTATTCAGCCTGGTTCCATGTGCCCCTTTTGAACTTTGAGCACCCGTCCCTTCCAGCATCTCTGCACGGCCCTGCTCAGAATCATTCATCTGTTTTAGGTTGACATTTTATATGTTTTGTAGAATAACAGGACAAACTGTGAGACTAGAAAGACCTGAGTTTCATGCTCTGTTTTGTGACGTAGTGTGCAATGCTCAGCAGTATTATCATTTTAACTGGTTCTGTGCGCGATCTGAAGACACTAAGTGTTTGTGAGAGAACATAAAACTGTTTTGATGCATTTGTGAGGTTTTACCTGATGAGTTTTAAGTTTTGTGATTGTAGCTTGAAAATTAAATTTAATGTTTAGAGTTATGAGAAAGAAGGTGGAAGCCTTAAAGTGATGTATCTTAACAGTTGTAAAATGTAAATGACCAAATTGGATTATTGGAATATAGTTTTATTGTGTTTCGTTGTTTTTTATGTAAAAATTATAATATTAATATGTTATGAAATTATGATTTAAAGAATTCATATTGTTGAGATTGTTTGTTTCAGAGTCAGAGAGCCGTGTCTCTCTACAGTCTGAGGTTTTTGTACGGCGCCTCAATGAGTTTGTATCACTGTGGTACACGTTCGGTGGAGGAACCAGACTGCAAGTTGGAAGTAAGTCAAACTTAAACCTCATTTACTTTAGCAAATTTCTTTCTTTTGATTATCTTAACTTTTCTGTTCAATGCACCTAAAAAAACCTCAGGAAAATAGTTTTTAGATAAATTTTCATGAAGAAACAAAGTTAGCTTCAGAATAAATGTTAAAATGAATATTAAACACAATATAAAACATCAGAGTGGACTTGAGGATATTTTACATATACATACATCTGGTTAAGTCTCGAGAGCTTTTAGTTTTAATCCAGTCTGACAGAGTCAGAGAGCCGTGTCTCTCTACAGTCAGAGGTTTTTGTACGGCGCCTCAATGAGTTTGTATCACTGTGGTGGACTTTTGGTGGAGGAACCAGACTGGATGTTGGAAGTAAGTCAGACTTGGAGCTTTTTTTTTTAATGTAATTTTCTTTTCTTTTCTTTAATTTCATTTAATATGAAAGGTTAGGAAACTTTTTGTGTAACTGAATAATTATTTTATTCATAAATTTTGTCCTAAGAAACAAAGTCAGCTTTGGAAATGAATATTCAGACACTCAGGACAATTTCCACTGAAAAAAGTTAAACTGCACAGAGTGAAGATAAAGATCTCTGGTGTTCTTATTGTATCATATCATTTAAAATAATGTAAGCAATAAAAAAACCACATTAGGTAAGTAGTGGTATTGAGTTTCTTATCCAGAACAAGCTGTTTATTATGAAGAACTGATGATGTGGAAGCTTAACATCTTTTAAAAGTGTTGACACATCTTTGTTTTGTTTTGTTCTTTTATTTCCAGTGTAGTTTGAACATATTTCAGCTCAAACTGTGTGATGATTCTCTCTGTGCTGATATGCATGAGAGGTTTCTTAAAGGGAAGTGAAACAATGTGTGAGTGAATGACTGGTGGAGCAGAAAAAACACCTGACAGAAACTTCTTAACGGAGAAAATCAAATTGTGGTTCCTGTCCTCTAAGCTGATTGGTGTTTCCTAGGTGATGCCCACCCCGCCCTGAAGGTGCTGGGTCCCTCCAGTGAGGAACTGAAACAGGGGGAGGCCACGCTCATGTGTGTGGCCAACAAGGGCTTCCCCTCAGACTGGAGTCTGTCCTGGAAGGTGGATGGCAGTGGCAGCATCAGCTGGGAGGAGAGCAGGAGCCCCGTGGTGCAGGAGAACGACGGCCTCTACAGCTGGAGCAGCACCCTGAGGCTCCCTGCAGACCACTGGATGAAGGTGGGCTCTGTGACCTGTGAGGCCACGAGGGGCTCCCACACTCTGGTCTCAGAGCCACTGATGAGAGACCAGTGTCCCCAGTCCTGACCTGACTAACTGTGACTTTCATGCTGGTCTTACTTTCACACTGCTTTTTTTTTTTTTTTCCAATTTCTTCTCTCATTTCTCATTGCTTTGTTTAAAGTTTAAAGTTTGTTTAAAGTTTTAAAGAATAAAAAAATATCTATATTAAATAAGGACCAAGTCTTTGTCTTACTTTTGTGGTGATGTGAATTTTAAACTCTAAATAATGATTTCCAGGGTTCTAATTGGAAGCCAGTGTGCTATCTGTAGTCAATATGAGTCAGTAGAATTAAGTCACTTTGAATACATGAAGTAAAGCAAAGTTTATGTTAAAGAGTAAGTGCGAAGGGGAATTGAGAGACACTGCCATTACTAAGCAGGATATTAAAGACATTACATATATGCAAATTCATTGCATGCTGTGTAATGAAATGTTTCAGCATGTTGCAGGTTGTTGTATAAAACACTGACTGCACAGGTGGAGCAGAAAAGCGCTGTATAAGAATGAGTCTATTCTCGTGATCAGTGTTGGGGCAGGTATTTTAAGAAGTCATTTAATATACAGAGTTTTTTTGTTAAAAGTATTCAGTACGTTATTTTGGTGTTTTTGTTTCTGTAAAATCACCTGAAACACAACATGTCATAACTGTCATTGAACAATATGAACTTGTAGGCTACAGTCTCTCACACCAACATAAATCCCTATCCTAACGACGACACACATATTTTCTTTCTCTTGGCATTTAGGTATATGAATACCTGTCAAGGGTCCTTGACATACAGGTCTCCGACTCGGAGGACAAAAATTAATGTCCTGTGTCTTAGGAGGGCAGGATTGCTTTGCTTTTTCATTATACGATGCGTCGCAATATTGGTTTTGCCTAACAACCTGTTTTTGACTCCTAAATTGTCATTAATGCAACCGCTCTACATAACAGTCAGTGTAACTGATTAGAAATCTTTTATTCATGAACCTACACATTACGGTTTATTTACTAGTTGTATGTATTTTAACAGAGCAAGAGGTGGACCACACGTTTGAAGAGCTGCTGGTCTTTATAACTGGGGCTGACTTACTTCCACCACTGGGGTCCTGCAACATAGACTTTTATGATCAGGAGTCGGGGATGCGGCGCATCCCATACTCATCGATGTGCAGCTTAGATTTTTTTTCTTACAGAAATATGATTTTTGATAATGATCGATATTTAGAAATTGAGATTTATTTGAGCTGGTATGAAGCAGAGGTCAAAGGTCATAAATGATTTGTTAAAAATAAATGATATATTTCCAACTTTTCTTTCCTTTAGCAACAATGACATTTTCACTGTGTGTGTGTGTGTGTGTGTGTGTGTGTGTGTGTGTGTGTGTGTGTGTGTGTGTGTGTGTGTGTGTCCTCAGTGAACTGTATCAGTCTCTGCAGTATCTTCCAGCTGCAGCAGTCACTTCAGTTTCTGTTCAGTCTGACTGAGGGAGGTTTTTGTACGACTGTTTTTCACTGTGTGAACACAGCTTGACTGTTGATAACATGAGCACTCTGACAGTAATAAACTGCTGCATCTTCAGCCTGGACTCCACTGATGGTCAGAGTGAAGTCAGAGTTTGATCCACTGCCTGTAAAACGATCTGGAATCCCTGAATATCGATTGCTAGTGTAGTAAATGAGCAGTTTAGGAACTCCTCCATCTTTCTGTTGGTACCAGGCCAAATGGTTGTTGCCATGAACATTCTGACTGGTCCGACACTTGATGCTCACAGATCCTCCCACAGCAGAGCTCACTGCTCCAGGCTGAGTCACTGTGATCTGTCCTCTGGACTCTGAGGACACAGAGACAAAAACATAAAGCAGCTTCATGGTTTTGTGGGCTTCATTTCAGAGGGACAGATGTTGATAGAGGAGAGGAGTTTGATTCTCTGGACTTTACCTGTGAAGCAGCAGCAGAGGAGAGTCCAGATGAGGACGCAGATCAAAGTCATGTTTTTGATGAGGAGGATTTCTGTGGCTTCTGTTGTGATGAAGGACAGCTGTCAGTCATCCAGTGTTCAACTCTCAGGACTATAAACTCTCCCAGAGCACTGGAGCATGGTGCTGCTGATGCAAAGTGCCTCTATGGAAATCATCTGACTGAATACAACAGCTACTTGGCTGAAATAGTTGATGCTGTTTATCAGTTAATCAGTTTTTCACAATGTTCACTGTAATTTTTTTCAAAAGAACGATTTTCTTGGAAAGGAGATTTCCTCACCCCAGTCCAAGTGTTGGCCAATCAGGACTGTGCAGGGTGCCAGTTTAGCTCAGTGGGTCATGGGAGGGGGCAGCAGCCTGGATTTGAGTATAACCTGTGGCCCTTTTATGAACATAGTTTCTGAGAATCTTCAACCTGAAAGAAGTTAGAAAATGACCTGTCAACAAATTAAAGTGCTGTTCACGTTTAAAAAATAGGCCAGAATAAATAGAAAAGTCAATGTTTTTCAAACTACACCTGTGCATGCAAACATGGCCTCAAAAGTGAAAGACATTTCAAAACAAATTTTAAAAAAAAGGAACAATTTGTAAAAGTTATTTTAGAGTTTTGAAAAACTCACTCAGCACAAAAAACCTTGCAGTGATTCACATTGATGCATGATGTTGACCACAGGGTGGAAAAGTTAAACATGACCACAGCGCAGATATCACTTGTTAAAATGTTTTGTAGAATAACAGGACAACCTGTGAGACTGGAAAGACTCGACTGTCATGTCCTGAACATGTTATTTTCTGTTTTGTGATGTAGTGTGTAATGCTCAGCAGTATTAACATTTTAACTGGTTCTGTGCATGATGTAAAGCAGTCTTTCTCAAACTGTGGTTCACATACCACAAGTGGTACTTGGCCTCTCTCTGGTGGTACGCGAGAAATCTCCATATTTTTTAAGATTAAATAATATACCATTGTGGAGGTATGCAAAGATGACACGAGCGTTCCCGAGGCTCTTCTGGGAGCTGGAGTCAACCAGAAAACGTCTCCCCGAGTATGAGTCCTCCATGAAGTGCAGCCTTTCCTTGTCGCCAGCGGTCACAGCCGCTACAGGCAGGGAAATGGCGGGCTCATTTCTGCGGCACAGCGCTGTCACGCTGATGGTAAAAACACAACCCTTTTCCATGACACCGCGATCCCAGCCACTATCGATGAGTTGGAGGCCCCCGGGAGAATCGGTGGGGGCGTGGGAGAGTCGGGAATTATCGTCTGGATGCCAAAGCTCCTGGTAGCCAGGAGAATGTGATCCACTTCTTCTGCAAGTGACTGGTAATCCTTCGCACCCAGCAGCGGGGAGTTGTCAAGGCCAACTCAAGGAAGACGTGAGTGAAGAGGAATCCGCCGTCATCCGTTCCTAGCAAGGACAGCGTGCTCTCCATGAGTTCGAGAGCGGTACCATCACCCAGGCCAGAGAGAGAGAGAGGAGTTTCTCAGCCCGCTCTGCATCGGAGGGGAGTAGTGCTGCAGCAGCAGCACCTTCAGAGCGGTGTATTTCCCTTTGATAGGGGGGGATCTCGGAGGAGGGTCATCACAAAACAGTAGGCAAAACTGATGTGAATACAGTGCTTTATCTACAGTGCCTAGTTTAATTACAATGCAGGAACTATAAAGGCTACGAACTGTGAACTATGAAACATGAAACTCAGACAGTGTGCTATGACTAGATGCAAGAGTTTAAGTACAGATCCTGGGGAGGGAAAAAGGGGCGGCGGCCTGGGTGGAGTTACACAGTCACTATAATGAGAAGAGACAGCCAGTCAGTGGCAGTCTAGTGAATCACAGCCATTTGATTAAACTATGATGGTTATGGCTTATGCATTGCAGGGGCAGGCATCGCACAAGGAGGGTGTCCAGGGGGGTCCGGGTGAGGAGTGGTGGGGAGAGAGTCCGGAATATACTTGGAGCAACGGCCCTGGCAGGGAGGCAGATGAAGGGCCACGATGAAGGGAGTTCAACCTGATAGCAGAAACCCAGTGTCCAGACAGAGATGCATCTCTCCTGTTTGTAAAGCATGACAGCCAGGCAGGTACTAAGACAGGGAGAAAACACTGAGTAGAAATGCAGATGTTAGGGAAAGTCTCAAGAGCTTTGCGGCCTAGAACTAACGTGGGTTAGCTGAAGATCTGGCAGAGGTCTGTTGTGAGTGCTGGTCTTAAATGCTGGTGACTTGCAGTCAGGTTTGAAGGCTGATGGGAGTCTCCGCCGGAAGGTGGAGCCCAGTAGAGTGGAAAAACCCCGCACTCACCCGGACCATGACAGTTAAAACGTAAGATAAGATAAGATAAGATAAGATAAGATAAGATAAGATAAGATAAGATACCTTTATTAGTCCCACAAGGGGAAATTTCATGTTAAGGCTGCTGACGTATTGCACGCAATGGCAGCGCCATCTTACCCTCCAACCATACATACATTACCCAAAAACATCACATGGGGAAGACAGGTCAGAGAGGTATAACATGGAAAATGCACCACATGAGGAAAGATAAGGAGAAAAAAATAACTCCCCCCAGACTGAGCTCCAACAGGGAGATCAGTTTGAGAACAGAAAAAAACACCTCTGCACATGAAAAACTCTTAATACACCAAAGAAACACAAGAAACAGGGGAGGGTAAAGGGTGAGAGACAGCTAGTGTAGACAGTACATCCGGGCCTGTGTGCGCTGGTCTCCTTGATCCACCGTCAGCATCAGAGGGGAATAAGCGTCAAAGGCGTTTGGAGGGGGGATGAGTGTACATCTGCATGTGTATATATGTCTGTGTCTGTATGTGTGTGTGTCCAGAGTTCAGCTGAGACAGTGTCCTTCGCCCTGCCAGGCTAAGTAAACAGTCTTCCAGCCAACCCAGGTGGCCTTGCATGGAATGGGAAGAACAGACTAAACACAGTCGTTATCAGGGAGTTGTTGTTCAGCTCCAGCCTTGAGACCACAGCTGGCACAGAAGGGGTAGCCACATGAAGTGATGGTGGTTTTTACTTTAGTGCGAACAGCTCATATGAATTTCAAAGCTGCTCTAACAGTCCAACACTGGTCTCTCAATCTCCCGTTGGAGAGCCGTAAGCTTCTCCAAGATCTTATCCATGCTGCACTCAATGAGCCCATTTTGAGAAACTCACGCCTCGTCCCATCGTTTCAATCCCAGCGGGCAGCCTTGTGGGGGTTTGAACAGCCGGTTCCGCTTTCTTAATTCTTCGATAAGTCAGGGCCAAGCCAGCTCCGATCAGCCAGAACCCTGTTATCATGGTTCCGAATAGGTAGATATCTTCAGCACTCAGGCTCACCCAAGCCCAGAATAGTTTGGATCCAGAAGCAGGGTTCATATGTCATCACTTGGTGTTCGCTCGCTCTGCGGTAGAGTATCACTTCCTGTTCCTGCTCAAACACAGTGGTGTTTCTGAGTAGCTTATTTGCTTAGCAATTTAATTAACAACTTTTAAATACATTCTTTTTCATAGTATAATCTTCACGTGCTTCATCCGAAGCACACTTTCTGTGTACTCACTACCTAATTTATAGCCAAACTATTCACTCACTGTCTCTGTACTGTTTCACTAGCCTAGCTTAGCTTAGCTCGTAGCCGACTCGTTAGCACCATGGCTACTTCACCTGTCCCTCCTGCACTTTCTTGCTCATTGTGTCAGATGTTTAGTTACTCCTCGGCCTCCTTTAGCAGTAATGATATCTGTAACAAATGTAGCATATTTGCAGCGCTGGAGGCCAGGATTACTGAATTGGAGACTCGGTTTCGCACCCTTCATTCACCCATAGCTAGCCAGGCCCCTGTAGCTGGTGCAGCCGAAGATAGCGTAGGCCCCGCTAGCTGTTCCCTGGCAGACCCCAAGCAGCTGGGGAAAGAGGGCGGCTGGGTCACGGTGAGGAGGAAGCATAGTCCTAAACAGAAGCCCCAGGTACACCACCAACCCGTTCATGTGTCTAACCGTTTTTCCCCACTCGGCGACACACCCGCCGGGGGTCAAACTCTGGTAATTGGTGATTCTGTTCTCAGACATGTGAAGCTAGAGACACCGGCAACCATAGTCAATTGTCTTCCAGGGGCCAGAGCAGGCGACATTGAAGGAAATTTAAAACTGCTGGCTAAGGGTAAACGTAAATTCAGTAAGATCATAATTCACGTCGGCAGTAATGACACCCGGTTACGCCAATCGGATGTCACTAAAATCAATATTGAATCGGTGTGCAGCTTTGCCAAAACAATGTCGGACTCTGTAGTTTTCTCTGGTCCCCTCCCCAATCAGACCAGGAGTGACATGTTTAGCCGCATGTTCTCCTTAAATTGCTGGCTGTCTGAGTGGTGTCCCAGAAACGATGTGGGCTTCATAGATAATTGGCCAACCTTCTGGAGGAAACCTGGTCTTGTTAGGAGAGACGGCATCCATCCCACTTTGGATGGAGCAGCTCTCATTTCTAGAAATATGGACAAATTTATTAAACCCCCAAAATATGACTATCCAGAGTTGGGACCAGGAAGCAGAGTTGCAGTTTTACACGCCTCTCTGCAGCTTCTCTCCTCCTGCTACCCCCCCAAAAACCCATCTCCATAGAGACTGTGTCAACTCCCAAACAGACAAAAAACAAACTAAAAACCAGCAACAAACAACTTATATTGAATTCAAAATCCTGCCCCTCACATACAAGGTCTTAAATAATCAGGCCCCATCTTATCTTAATGACCTTGTAGTACCATATCACCCTATTAGAGCACTTCGCTCTCGCTCTGCAGGCCTACTTGTTGTTCCTAGAGTATTTAAAAGTAGAATGGGAGGCAGAGCCTTCAGTTTTCAGGCCCCTCTTCTGTGGAACCAGCTTCCAGTTTGGATTCAGGAGACAGACACTATCTCTACTTTCAAGATTAGGCTTCAAACTTTCCTTTTTGCTAAAGCATATAGTTAGGGCTGGACCAGGTGACCCTGAATCCTCCCTTAGTTATGCTGCAATAGACATAGGCTGCCGGGGGATTCCCATGATGCATTGAGTTTTTCCTTTCCAGTCACTTTTCTCACTCACTATGTGTTAACAGACCTCTCTGCATTGAATCATATCTGTTATTAACCTCTGTCTCTCTTCCACAGCATGTCTTTATCCTGTCTTCCTTCTCTCACCTCAACCGGTCACAGCAGATGGCCCCGCCCCTCCCTGAGCCTGGTTCTGCCGGAGGTTTCTTCCTGTTAAAAGGGAGTTTTTCCTTCCCACTGTTGCCAAAGTGCTTGCTCATAGGGGGTCATATGATTGTTGGGTTTTTCTCTGTATCTATGAAGCGCCTTGAGGCGACTTATGTTGTTATTTGGCGCTATATAAATAAAATTGAATTGAATCACTTAAAGATTGGATATCCCACCTGCTGTGAATGTTTTATTGCAGTACAGTTGTTGTTATTATCATTTGTCACATCCTGTTTGTGACAGATATAAGAAATAAAATTGTCTCGTGTAAACTGTGTGGTGCTACAGTGGCTTTTCCACATTTTGTCACATTACAGCCACAAACATAAATCAATTTTATTGGACTTCCAGGTGAAAGACCAACACAAAGTGGTGCACACGTGAGAAGTGGAACGAAAATCATACATGATTCCAAACATTTTTTACAAATAAATAACTGCAAAGTGGGGTGTGCGTAATTATTCAGCCCCCTTTGGTCTGAGTGCAGTCAGTTGCACATAGACGTTGCCTGATGAGTGCTAATGACTAAATAGATGCACCTGTGTGTAATCTAATGTCAGTACAAATACAGCTGCTCTGTGACGGCCTCAGAGGTTGTCTAAGAGAATATTGGGAGCAACAACACCATGAAGTCCAAAGAACACACCAGACAGGTCAGGGATGAAGTTATTGAGAAATCTAAAGCAGGCTTAGGCTACAAAACGCTATGTGTGGCGGAAAACTAACACTGCACATCACTCTGAACACACCATCCCCACTGTCAAATATGGTGGTGGCAGCATCATGCTCTGGGGAGGCTTCTCTTCAGCAGGGACAGGGAAGCTGGTCAGAGTTGATGGGAAGATGGATGGAGCCAAATACAGGGCAATCTTGGAAGAAAACCTCTTGGAGTCTGCAAAAGACTTGAGACTGGGGCGGAGGTTCACCTTCCAGCAGGACAACGATCCTAAACATAAAGCCAGGGCAACAATGGGATGGTTTAAACAAAACATATCCATGTGTTAGAATGGCCCAGTCAAAGTCCAGATCTAAATCCAATCGAGAATCTGTGGCAAGATCTGAAAACTGCTGTTCACAAACGCTGTCCATCTGATCTGACTGAGCTGGAGCTGTTTTGCAAAGAAGAATGGGCAAAGATTTCAGTCTGTAGATGTGCAAAGCTGGTAGAGACAGACCCTAAAAGACTGGCAGCTGGAACTGCAGCAAAAGCTGGAATCTACAAAGTATTGACTCAGGGGGCTGAATAATTACGCACACCCCACTTTGCAGTTATTTATTTGTAAAAAATGTTTGGATTCATGTATGATTTTCGTTCCACTTCTCACGTGTGCACCACTTTGTGTTGGTCTTTCACGTGGAATTCCAATGAAATTGATTCATGTATGTGGCTGTAATGTGACAAAATGTGGAAAAGTTTTGCAAGCCACTGTATCTTCTTTCTCTTGGCATTTAGGTATATGAATGCAAAGCCAAAAACACAAAGTAAAGATTAAAACCAGCACACAGAGAATTCAAAGTGATCATCACAGTGATTCTGCTGTTAAGCCACAAACAGGCAGGAACAGAGGCTGCAGCCTGACTGCTCGTGCATTTGTTACCTGTAGAAGTTCAGGGTCTGGCTGCTGGGCTGGAGCCAGCATTCACTTAGCTTAACATCACCCTGGATTCTTGATTAGTTTAGCATTAGCATGCTGTCTGTGCAGAAGCTTGCAAGCAATCGAACGTGTGTTACCGGCATAATGTTTAGTTACTCTGTGCTTTAATAAGTACCTCTTAATATATGCTGCAGTGTTACAGTTAAATAATGGAACTATTGGTTCAAAACAATAGTGAGTAAATAGTGATCATGACTTATATATATGTATAGATTATATATATTGTGCTATTCCTTACTTTTTGTGTTGTCTGCTTTTGTTACTGTTTTGTACTGGAGCACTGTAACCAACATAACTGGTGCAGGAAACAGACTGGAATTTGAAATTACGTTTACACTGATTGTAAAAATCAAATATGCATAAGAGTGAATGTTAACATCACAAAGATGTTGTATTCATATAGTAATATGAATATTCCCAGTGGAAACTTACTAAACCAGGTTTGCATAAATTTTAAATTTTATATTAATATTTCTGTCAAACTGAAATGAAAACAAGGTGATGTGTAAATATTATAAACTGTAATCATCTGTAATCATCAACTGTAAAATCAACTGTAATCCTAATATGTAATGAAATCATAACTAGAGATGGCATGATACCACTTTTTTATGTCCGATACCGATATCATAAATTTGGATATCTGCCGATACCGATATGAATCCGATATAGTGTTTTTTTAATCAATAAAACTTTTTTTAATATCTTGCTGCATTTTGTACAAGTTCATACTCAAGTTTAAATAAACAACACTAAAGCTATTCTGTTATACCTGTATGTAAAAAATACACTGTGCCCAAAATATTTCATAGTTCAGCAACACTGATCAATCTAATAAACTTAAACCTGCTCCATCCTCCCTATTCTGGTATTTTAAAGAGTACTTAGCAGAAATATTAAGCAACCTAAGTAATAGAGTTGCAAACTCCCAGCAAAAAAAAAAAAATAGGGAACCACCCTCCACCTTATGATGCCTAATCGATGTAATCAACTTTAATTTGATGCAGTGTGAAAAAAATGCACAGAAATAAATTATTTTTCAAGAATAATTAAATAGATTCAACATCTTTCTTCTACAGATTTGCAGAATTCACAGATGGTACCTTCCCAAAGGAAAAAGTACTATAGCTTACTAGGGTATATTAGACTTAACAGTTATATATACAGTAATGGACTTCTATATATTTTACATCAGATTAAAACTTTGGGTGTAAGATTCAGATAATTATTTATTTAAAGCTCAACATTTTAAATGAGAATAAGAAAGAAAAGTATGTCTTTGTGCCCCTTTTTCCCTGTTCATGCCCTATCGGCCCCCTGGCTAAACTTTGCTAGATCCGCCCCTGCACAGTTACCAGCGTCAGCTACGTAGAAAAAGATCCTGGTGTAGAAAGTAATAATAAATAAATTCTAACAACAGCTTATCAAGCTTAAACGTGCTGCTGTTGTTCAGCCGCTGGTTTCCTCTTTCTGGTGCAAAGTGGGCCAAAAACAAACAAGAGAGACGGAGTCGCGACAGAAAAGCCGATCAGCTGATCAATGAGCAGTTTCATGATTGAAGTAGCAGCCGGAGAGAGAGAGAGAGAGAGAGAGAGAGAGGCAGTCGCTCCATATATCTGTTGTTAAGCTTAACCCTGGAATGCTTTACAGACATTCAGAGATGAACTTACACACTTGCTTTACTTCTCTCTGGGATAATTTCCTCAGAGATGAAATGCTGGTGAGGCTACAAATACACACAGCCATTCTATCACGTGATACATACTGCTGCGAGTGCTATGGTTATGAGCCGAGTTACGCCATGTAGCAAGTTTTGTGAGGTGCTTTTTTGATATTTAATGGATCGATTACATTTTTTATTTCTCACCAATATCCGATCCAGTAATTTGGGTCAGTATCAGACCGATACTGATACATAATATCGGATCGGTCCATCTCTAATCATAACATAAACTGTCTGTCAGGTTTAACTTGTTTCTCCCTTATTGCTGAAAGCATCACAATAAATATTTGCATTATTACATGAAGAGTGCAGTAAATGGACTGATAGTGAACTTTGGTATGTACTGTGGTAGTTTTCACATTGTATATTAATTGTGCTATTTTGCCAGGTGTAATATAGATAGGTATTTGTAACATAATGTCAAAGACAAAGTTATCAGACTAGTATTGAACAGCAAAAAAGAAAAAAGTCTACAAACCTGAGAAAATTGGACTTAAAGTTTCTATTTGAAGTATTTATATAAGTTATGGAGACAATTGTGACTCACTGATTTTGGTGATTTACTTGTGTTTTTTTCTCTTTCTTTAAGAAATATTTTCATAATGAGCAATATTCAGGAATTGGTTCACATGTATTTGAGCTGCTATGAAGCAGAGGTCAAAGGTCAAAATTTGATTGACTGAGTTACAAATTTCCAACTTCTTTTTTGTTTAGCAACAATAACATTTTCACTCTATCACCTCGTGTGTGT
>NC_140546.1:168986-215089 GCF_057382185.1 Mchenga conophoros | reverse complement strand
AAAAATACTGATAGTTAGTTTCACATTGAAATTAAAATGTAAAAATAAATTTAGTAGGTATTGTTCAGTTTCTTTTAATTACTTTTCCTCTGTATTGCTTATTTTATTTTCTTGGGAAAGGCAACAAAATTTTACAGAACACTTCAAACTTTAATGCTGCAATAATAATGTGTATAAATGAGTAATGACAGCTTTTTTGCTGTGTTTAAAAAGAAGTCATTTCCATAGAGAGGCACTTTGCATCAGCAGCACCATGCTCCAGTGCTCTGGGAGAGTTATAGTCCTGAGAGTTGAACACTGGATGACTGACAGCTGTCCTTCATCACAACAGAAGCCACAGAAATCCTCCTCATCAAAACATGACTTTGCTCTGCTTCACTTCAGCAGCATCAGGTAATGTTATATGTTGGTTCATGGTTTTCTTCAGTTTTTGTTTCTACTGCAAAAGTCTCCTTCATGTTTTCTGTGTTTTATCCTCAGTTATTTTGACACAAAGGCATCTGCTACTGGTGCTTACACCTTTGATAAAGTCTCACACAAAGTGTCAGCTTTATTTCATAGATAATTAAAATATGGATATGTAATGATAAATATTTAGAATTGTAATATTTCTGGCTTTCTAAGACAAAATTTCGATTCGAATCGAAGAAAGAATTGAATCATGGATCCAATCAAATCAGGACCTTGTGAATCAATCAATCAATCAATCAATCAATCAATCAATCAATCAATCAATCAATCAATCAATCAATCAATCTTTATTTATAAAGCACTTTTCATACAAAAAAAATGTAGCACAAAGTGCTTTACATAGTTAAAAGCAGCCCACCCCACCCTCCAACTCACTCCCCACACTCTCATTAACATAAATGATGTGAATAAACACATATCCCCCCATCCCCCCCCACACACACACACACACATACACACAACGCGCACACTTAAAGAGTAAAAATTGGGCTGGGTTCGCATGAGCCAAGTGAGGAAACACTATCACAGGGAGCCGTCTGCACCGGGAGCCGGTCACAGACCGCAGCCTCCAGGCTGGGCACACAGCAGGAGGGAGGCCAAGGAGCCCCCCAGCCAGGCTGAGAGGACCCCCAGAGACCCAGCAGCCACGGTCAATCACAGCCCCGGTGCAGAGAGCGCCCTCCGAGGAAACACTGGAGATATGACACAATAGGATATATACAGGGTAAAATGATAAAATAAATAAGAACAGGATACAATATAAATATAAATATAAATATAAATATAAATAGAGTAAGAAGATTAAAAAATGAATAAGAATAAAATCAATAAATATTAGGTAAAGCCTAAATTATCAATAAATATTAGGTAAAGCCTAAATTAATAATAGAATAACAGGATAGAATAAATCAGCATAAAATAAATAAACGCTAAGTAAAAGCTAAATTAAAAAGGTGGGTCTTGAGCCTGTTCTTAAAAACATGTACGTTCTCCACAGACGAGGACCATACCACTGAAACGCTGCCTCTCCGTGAGTATGTGTCCTGACTTTAGGGACAATCAAAAGGCCAGTACCAGAGGACCTCAGGGTCCGCGAGGGTTCGTATGGTAAAAGCAGATCTGAGAGATAAGAAGGCCCAAGACCATTAAGACATTTAAAAACCAATAAAAGAACTTTAAAATCGATCCTGAAACACACGGGGAGCCAGTGCAGCGATTCTAAAACCGGTGTAATGTGGGCCCGCCCTCTGGTCTTCGTCAGCACACGAGCTGCAGAGTTTTGTAAAAGTTGTAAATCAGAATCGAATCGATTTTAGAAATCAGTGACGATACACAGCCCTAATTTTGAGCACTGTCATGAACTGGCAGAGGCAGTTCACACAAGAAGTTTACGGAAATATAAAGTTATTTATCAAACATAACAGAACCAAGATGATGTCATGGCTGGCTGTGTGGCAGGCCGAATAGGAATCCAAGGCAGGACTTGAAACACAAAGGAATTGAGTAAAGGAGGCAGCTTTTATTCGCTGTGACAAAACCAAACACTGAATTCAAGAAAACAAAAACCTAATGCTGCTGAAAAAGCAGAAACTAGGAATTGGGGAAAAAACTAGGAGGCATGAGGGATACAAGGTTTACAGGACACACAGCAACGTCGAGGACATGACAACGAGCAGAAGGAGGCTGAGCAAGGAGGCAGGAGTTCAACAAACATGAAGACAAAGGTGAAGAAGCATGAACCACCGGGGAGGCACACTAACCAGAAATGAAACAAATGAAACAAAGGATTAAACCAGGAAACTGAACAATGCCAAATAAAGCCTAAGACAGTGGTTAACAAACTTTGGTACGCGTACCACTGGTGGTACTTGGTCTCTCTCTAGTGGTAGACGGGAAGTCTCCAGATTAAATAATATACCATGTCCTGAGGGATTTCTGAAAAGTTCAAATGCACAGCTGTGCTATCACTTATGACATAAATGAAATGGTAAATGGCCTGTATTTGTATAGCGCTTTTACTAGTCCCTAAGGACCCCAAAGCAATTTACACAACCAGTCATCCACCCATTCACACACTGGTGATGGCAGCTACATTGTAGCCACAGCCATCCTGGGGCAGACTGACAGAGGCGAGGCTGCCGGACACTGGCGCCACCGGGCCCTCTGACCACCACCAGTAGGCAACGGGTGAAGTGTCTTGCCCAAGGACACAACGACCAAGACTGTCCAAGCCGGGGCTCGAACTGGCAACCTTCCGATTACAAGGTGAACTCCCAACTCTTGAGCCACGATAGCCCCTACATGAAGACAGAAAAGAAAAAAGCAGTGATGTTTATAGGGTTAGTGAAATTGGACTAGCAGGTCTATAATGCTGTGCTATGTCGTGGCGAGCTACACAGCTATGGTTAGCATACTATAAACACAATGAAGCTGGAGGACGAATGTTAACTTTTTTTTTAAAGTTAACATGAGCGTTTCTGATGGTTAGGGACAAATGCAATCGCACGGCAGGATGCTGTAAACAGACCAAACTTCAGTCAGGAGATAATCCATCCACAATATGAGGTTAGTCATTAATATACTGCTGCATGGGCTGGGCTGCAGTTACATTGTAGGGTTTAAAAACTGAGCTTTAAAATGAACGGTGGTAATAAAAACCGAGAGAGGCCGACAGTGATCACTGACTTTTTTTAGGGGCTTGTTCAGATTAAACAGAACAAGATACAAAGCATTAAAACATGTTAAAAACACAATAGCCCTGATAAACACAGAGTAGTTTGTTCATACATCATCACTTAAAGACTGATATTCCACCTGCTGTGAATGTTTTAATACAGTACAGCTGGTATTATTATCACTTGTCACATCCTGTTTATGACAGTTAAAATAAATAACATTCATATAAGATTTAAAATTGTCTTGTGTAAACTGCATGTGGTGTTAAATAGGCCTATACTACTGTACTTTAATGTTGGTCATAAGGGTGGTACTTTAAGAGCCATATATTTTATGAGGTGGTACTCATTGTGAAACGTTTGAGAACAACTTGCCTAAGGGACATCGAAACACTGGGTAGCAGAGCCAGGACCATGACAGACAAAAAGATCACCAATAGCTTGATGTCAGATGGAGTGGAAGACAGAGCTCATATGGAAAATCCTCAAGCAGGTGTTGAGGTTCACTTGTTGACCTCACCGATCCTTTGATATCACAGCTGGAGAAGAAGAGTCAGATTAGGCAGATTAGGCATCAAAGCTTTATTACCAATGCGCATTGGGAGATTCCACTGCATGGAGTCACAGCCAACACCGAGTGGATCTGAGGAGCACTCCTCACACACACCTTCAGTTGCGGTTTTTGATATGGGCGACATGGGCGTTTGCCCAGGGCAGCATCGTGGTGGGGGCCGGCATCATGGCATCGGCAAAAGAAAAAAAAAGGTAGCTCGCACCCATGCTGCCCCGACATAGTGCCAGGCAACAATTGGTTTTCTATTGCCCATTTGCGGGGAGTAAAGGCGCCCTGTATTTGCGAGGTGTGGCTGCTGCTTGCCAAACACAGCGAGGAGAGGGGCGGGGCTGCGGGGGAATTCTCTGACTTGCTGGAGCGGCATCTAATAACAAGTTCACATATAAAACAAACCAACAAACTAGGGCTGTGAACGTAAACGCCGTCATCATGATTAACGCGATTAAAAATTTTGACGCGATTAATCCGTTTGGAGCGCAGAATGACTCAAAATCCCAGAAATGTCTCTGTCAACGCATTTCGATTTGTGTGTTTGATGATGGCAAAGATTCCTATGTTTACTTTTATTTATAAGTGAGGAAACTGGCAGTTATTGCTGGTCAGATCAACTTGAACACATGTGAGAGGCTTCTTTAGTTTGGTTTAGTGAAAACACCTTTGACTGCTGCTGTCGCTGACCTGAGGTTTGTCAAATGTGTCAAACAGCTAATGACAGCTGGAAGCAGGGAAATATTTGATCACAACAGAGCATCTCCTGTCTCTCTTCAGCAAGTCAAAGAGATAAATACGGCCAAAAGGAACTGCTTCCTTTTTACTGCCATGCAGAAGGGCTCAGCTGGTGATGTAGGGTACACTGCACACGCTTTGAGAATTAAATTAGTTGATGCATTTATTACTTCTAGGCTGGACTACTGTAATTCATTATTATCAGGCTGTCCTAAAATCTCCCTAAAAAGGCTTCAATTGAGCCAAAATCCTGTGTGTCTTTGTTCTGTCTTCCTCTCCTTCCAACCAGTCGCGACAGATCGCCACCACTCTGCTGCAGGAGGGAATTTTTCCTTCCCACTGTCGCGAAGTGGTCATCTGATGTTTTCTGTTTTCCTTTAAAAAAATATTATTATAAAGTCTTTCCTATACAACATATAATGCTTGCATGCTTTTTCTTTGATCTGGCACTGTATAAGTAGAATTTATTCAGAAATGAATGTATGAAAATCTACAGATTTATTTGAATATTTTCTTGAATATTTTTAGATAACCTTGTTAGAAGACCTTTTTGAGTTTGTTCTAGTTATATAAGTGTATTTGACAGTTAATCTGGCAGTATCATACAAAAAATAAGTCATTTTCCTGAGTTTGTTTGCTTCAGAGTCAGAAAATCGTGTATGTGGAGGGAGGTTTTTGTACGACTGCTTTTCACTGTGTGAATGAATACTGACTGTTGATGTTGTGTCTGCCCTTACAGTAATAAACTGCTGCATCTTCAGCCTGGACTCCACTGATGGTCAGAGTGAAGTCTTTGTCTGATCCACTGCCTGTAAAACGACTTGAAGTACTTGATGCTCGCCGGTTTGACCAGTATATGAGTAGTTTAGGAGGTTCCCTTTGTTTATGTTGGTACCATTCAACAGAGTCAGAATTAATGACAGTATGACTGATTTTACAATCCATGCTCACAGATCCTCCCACAGCAGAGCTCACTGCTCCAGGCTGAGTCACTGTGATCTGTCCTCTGGACTCTGAGGATACGGAGACAAAAACATAAAGCAGCTTCATGGTTTTGTGGGCTTCATTTCAGAATTAAGAAAAAAACAAAACAAAGAAAAACTAAACTTTATTTATCAACATAGGAGACACTAAAAATGTCTCTTTCAGAACATCAGTGCAGGTTAAAAAGTGTAAATGTCAGAATAATTTATGTCACAAAGATGAAGTTAAAGACTTGATGAACTAAACTTTAAATCTTCAGATCAAATCATGTGAAATATTTCTCTGACCAAGAATGTAGCTGAGCAATCTACATACATACATATATCAGTACTGCAGTTTACTAAAATATTCTCATTTAATAACTACTTCCCAGTTTGAATATTTACAGGAGAGTTTCTTCATCACAGATCTGACTCACAGGATCAACTGTTTTGTGTTTCACATGTTCTTCTGTGCGAGCTCGTCAGGATGGACACAAGTCTGATGTTTTGAGTCAAACCCACATTAACATTACTGTGTGTGTGTGTGTGTGTGTGTGTGTGTGTGTGTGTGTGTCCTCAGTGAACTGTATCAGTCTCTGCAGTATCTTCCAGCTGCAGCAGTCACTTCAGTTTCTGTTCAGTCTGACTGAGGGAGGTTTTTGTACGACTGTTTTTCACTGTGTGAACGGGAGGCTGTTGTCCTGCTGACAGTAATAAACTCCTGCATCTTCAGCCTGAACTCCACTGATGGTCAAAGTGAAGTCAGTTCCAGACTGACTCCCAGTGAAACGCTCAGAAACTCCAGAGTACCGACTGTCTGCGTTGTAAATGAGGAGTTTGGGAGATTCTCCAGATTTCTGAAGATACCACTGCAAATCATAACTAACACTTGATCTGGCTTTACATCTGATAGAGACAGTCTGTCCTGGAACAACAGACTGAGCTGTAGGAGTCTGAGTCAGGACGATTTCTGCTGATGAACCTGAAAACATGAAAATAGGAGACGTTTAGAGAAAGATGATCAACATCTAAATATTCGAGGATCATTTCTCTAACACGGAGAACAGATGGAAGAAGGTCAGTGCTGCTGGTTTCAGAGTTTCTCCATCAGAGCAGAACATCATTGTGGTGAACCTGGCTGCATGCTGAAGCAAAGACAGAGAGTCTCACCCTGAACAAGGAGCCCCAGGGTGGCCAGCAGTAGAGTCAGTGACATCATCATTGTGCTGCTGGTGTGTGAGTGGCTCTGAAAGGCCTGGACAGCCACTGATCAACACTGGCCTCTTAACAGCTGTGAGCAGAGAGGCAGGACACATATGCAAACACACAGAGTCAGTCAGCTGCAGCTGTTTCCTTCTCAGTGCTGAAGCCATTTCCACTTTACATTATTACATATTGAGGACATCAAATGTTCTGGCAGTTAATTGTAGATCATATAAAAATGCTTTGCAGTTTTCTACTCTGGTCTTTTCACAAGTCATTAGTAACAACAATATGTTTTTTCCAGTTTGACACAGGTGTTTACAATGTGGAGATTTGAATAGAGAAACATACCACATGAAGTGATGCTGAGATCAAAATAGATGATAAACTCCAACCATCAGTCTTGGACATTTGCAAAAGCTGTAAACATGGAAGCCGTGTGAGTTTCTCCCAAACAAAAACCTTTGTGAGCTCAGATTTCCTCTGGTTTTTATTGTGATGGCTGTAACTGTAAGTTTTTAAGTATTTCTCAGCGATAGATGTGTCTCCACCTGTGAGTAAGATCAGGTGTTGTGAATGAAAACTCCACCTCAGCTCTTAGTGGGTGAGATTCAGAAATCAGAATCAGATTGTTCCATCTGTAATCTCAGTTTGATCAAATCAAGTCTTTAACTGACTTTTGAGCAGAATCAGATCCGAAGAAGCTGGAGAAGTTTCATGAAGAATTATTGTTTTTGATTCAAGTCTTCACCTTTGAAAGATACAGCTGTAAATGATATTTTCCAGAGTGAAGCTGAGGTCAAAGTTCACTAAGCATTTTCTCATTCTCTGTCTGACGGCTCCTTTCAAGTTTTGGCAAATCAGATAAAAGGTGAGAAAGTAACAGACTGTGAACAGCAGTCAGTGCAGTTTCTGTTCAGTCTGTTCTGTTTTTCACTGTGTGAACACCCACTGACTGTTAGAACAGTGAAGACAGTAATAAACTGCTGCATCTTCAGCCTGGACTCCACTGATGGTCAGAGTGAAGTCAGAGTTTGATCCACTGCCTGTAAAACGAGCTGGAATCCCTGATTCTAGAGTGTCAGCATAGTTAATGAGACGTTTAGGAACTCCTCCATCTTTTGTTGGTGTCAGAACTGGTCATGGTCTGCTCTTTGATGAACTCTAATGGGTTTTAGAGCAGAGGATATTTAGCCTTTTAATGATTTGATTTAAATGTCAAGAAATAGAAGAAAACAAAATCCAATCCCACCTGGATTGTGACACTTTTACTGGTGGAGTGAATTAAACAATACTATTCACAATTAAACCTGGACATATTGGAAAAAAGCAATTAAAAAAAGAATGACTGGAATCTTATGTGAAGGACGTCTCCATCAGTAATACATCTGTTTCCAAGTAATACAAACTTGATGATTTGATGCATGAGAGGGAAGTGAAACAAAGTGAGAGCGAGTGACTGTCAGAGCAGATCAAAAAATTTAAAAAACACCTGACAGAAACTTCTGGAGTCCCAGTGTGCTGCACAAAGACAGTTCATTGAATTCAATGCAAACCTGTGGATGAAGGTGGGCTCTGTGAGGTCATCCAAGGCCTCCTCACACTAGAGTGATTGAGGAGAGACCAGTGTTCCCAGTTGAAGTATTGTTTTACACTCCTGTTTTCAGTCTGCAGTTTCTAACACTGTCACGCTCCAGATTCATCCATAATGTCGATGTAGATGGCTGCTGTAAGACTTTGAAATAATAAATATCTTTCATATGTGCAAAACTTTTGACTTTGTGTACAATAGTAACAGTGGTTAAATTATTAGTTCTAAAGGAAAAATTCAGTCATCACAGGTCATTTTTTATGTTTTAAGGACTGTTTACAAACTTCTCACGTCCACTTTTATTTTATATTCATTCAGATTATTTCCTCATGTTTCTCTCTGAATATTTGAATTTAAAAAAGTCCAAACAATAAAGATACTTTAGTCTTGGTATCAAAGAGCAGGGCATCGTCTTTATAAAGGGATTTGGAAAAACAGCTGCTGTTAATATTTAATAAATCAACTGTGGTCGTGCATATTTCGTTTGAACTCATAATTTTAGTCATGTGTTTTGACATAAAATGTAAACTAGAAATATTTAATTAAAGGCCAGTGATGATTCATTTGTCTTTAAAAATGCTTTATATTTGACTCTGTACTGAATTATTAAATATCGAATACACTGATGAAAACTTAAAAAATGTAAAAAAATAATCCCTTTTTTCTCAAAACAGAGCAGGGAAGAGCTGGAAAGTTTTTTTTAAAAAGTATTTGATAAAAATGTTTGAAAGAGATAAAATTCGATTCAGCAAATATTCAAAATCTAAACTGAAATTATTTCAGTGTTATTTTTGGTAACTTATCTGTTCACATTGTAATATTTCCACAATTAAAAATGTATATTTTATGGTGTATTGTGTAACTACAGCTGTTGATCAGTTCCTCTTCAGCTGTTTGAGGTTTTTGTACGGCGTTGTATCACTGTGTGAACGGGAAGCTGTTATGCTGCTGACAGTAATAAACTCCTGCATCTTCAGTTTGAACTCCACTGATGATCAGAGTGAAGTCAGTCTGAACTGCTGTTGCCCGAAAACGATCTGGAACTCCAGACTGACGGTATGTAGTATCAGCTATCAGGAGTTTAGGAGCTTTTCCAGATTTCTGAAGGTACCAGTTAATGTCATCACCTATAGATGTGCTGGATTTACATCTGATAGAGACAGTCTGTCCTGGAACAACAGACTGAGCTTTAGGAGTCTGAGTCAGGACGATTTCTGCTGATGAACCTGAAAACATGAAAAGAGGAGAAGTTTAGAGAAAGATGATCAAACATTCGAGGATCATTTCTCTAACATGGAGAACAGATGGAAGAAGGTCAGTGCTGCTGGTTTCAGAGGTTCTCCATCAGAGCAGAACATCATTGTGGTGAACCTGGCTGCATGCTGAAGCAAAGTTTTCACAGAGAGTCTCACCCTGAACAAGGAGCCCCAGGGTGGCCAGCAGTAGAGTCAGTGACATCATCATTGTGCTGCTGGTGTGTGAGTGGCTCTGAAAGGCCTGGACAGCCACTGATCAACACTGGCCTCTTAACAGCTGTGAGCAGAGAGGCAGGACACATATGCAAACACACAGAGTCAGTCATCTTTCCTCATCATGTCATCCTGTTCGTCCTTTAGTTAGTGCAGTGCTTCTTTGTTTTAACTTGCATTTTTATTTATTCAATTTGCATTTATTAATTAAAGATATTTCAGCACACAGGAACATGTATATTTACTTAAGTATCCAAATCTCCACAATGTTTTATCAATTTGCGTTTAAAAGCTTAAACTTGACCAATTTTTCTTTTTCAATTTCTTCCATCATTTACTTTCAGAGAGTGTGTGATGACTCATGCTTTGGTAGTCATGAATATAAATAATTATATATTATTATACATATACATAAATGCATTAATTGTTACCTTTCTTGAAAATGTATCAGCCCTGATACTACAACCCCACACACCACTGCCAATCCATAACTAGTAAAGACGTAGTGTCGATCTGCAGGACCAGCACCCCAATACAGCAAGTCTGGATCAGCTCTCTGTTTAAAAAGTTCTCATCTCTGATCCTATCCTGACGTTTAACAAAACTAAATAGAAAAAGGTTATTTTGTCTGTTTTGCTCTTTTAAAGAAGACTCTTTCTTTAGTTAATCGATTTTGTGAGCCAAAGATTTCCCAGCTGTTGAATATTAAAAAGCTTTCTCATGCTGTCAGTGTCATATCAATAAATATAAAAAAGCCAAGATTTTACTGAAGAATGCAGAGGAAGATGTAGATGCTTTTCATAAATGAAGACTTAAACAACATCTATTATATTTGTTCTGAGTGATCACTACTGTCATTAAACTTTTCAATCTTGAGTTGAGTGAGCTTTTCCAAGATGACAGGAGGAACTATGTGTCACAGCTGAGCAGCCGGTGTGTTTGTGGAGTGGACCCAAGTGCAACCACAGAAGAAGAGAGAAGTTTAAACAAAAGGCGAGCCCTTTATTTGGCTGGAAAAACCCCACAGGAATAATGTCCCAGATGGGCGAGCCCTCATCTGGGACTCTCCTCAGCTCTTACTGGAACAGTGGCGCGGCTGCCCCTCTGTTGGTCTTCCATGGTCTCTTGTGTTCTGGGGGCCTCTGGATGTCTGGAGTTTTGATCTCCTCCATACCCGCTTCACACCCTGGAGGACGGGGCTGTGGCCCCCCCACACTCCCTAGCAGATCATTACATGGAGAAACCTTTGGAATGCAAGCATGCTGATCCACACAGGTATGCACACATGGGTATTCACAGACGCGGACTAAAGCTTTCTTGGCTGCTACCTCAAAGCACACTGTGCGCTGTCTATCTTGCGTGCTGCACAATATCGTTTATTATTTAGTAAATACTGATATCTATGACTAGCTAGTTTATTGTGATGGTGCTTTGTTTTCTCTATTATTATGTTGCTCTTTGTTGTTTGCTGTCTCCTCTGTTTGTTTTTTTTGTTTGTTTGTTTTTTTTCTCCATACAGGTGACCCAGGAGTTCTTTTTTTTTTTTTTTTTTTTCTCTCTCTTCCCCCCCCCCTTCTCACCGTCTCTTCTCCCCTTTGGTTTTCTTTCTTTCTCTCCCCCTCTTTCTCTCATTCATTCCCCCTGTCCTATTTATTATAAAAAAATAAATAAATAAAAATAAAAAAAAAATGACAAAGGATGAACTGAAGCTCTGCCATCACGTAATGTCGCATACTGCTGTTTCTGATGTCATTTAAGAAAAAAAAAAAAAAAAAAAAAAAAAAAAGGAATAATGTCTAAATGTCAAGGAGATTTTGGGCCGATGTGTTAGACAGAGCTCTCGTCTGCATGATTTGGGAGAAAGGGCCTCATCCCTCCAGTACAGTTCAAATTCTTTGAGAATCAGTGCCAAGGAGCACTGAAGATGTTCCTTTCAGTGCCAACTAGACACTAGTTTTAAAATGTATATATATATATATTCAGTTTATTGGAGGCAAATATGTCTTTATGTATTTTTCAGTATTTATGGATTTATCACAATTAACCTACACTGTATATCACGTGAAAAAAAAAAAGATATTTGAGGGAATCAAAAAGGTCTCAGTTTATACTGACACATATTAAATCAAGTTTAAAATTCCATTTTAAATTGATGATTTCATTACTGATTGATTTGATATCATCAGAGGAAGAAGTCCCATTTTCAAAACTCATATATTCAAAAATAAAAATATATCTTCTTTAAATGTTTAGCACTGCAATAATTTCATTTTTTTTAGAAAAGTTGGTAAAACTGAAAAGGAAGGAGTGAATGATTTTGTTGAGTTTGTTTGTCTCAGAGTCAGAGAGCCGTGTCTCTCTACAGTCAGAGGTTTTTGTACGGCGCCTCAATGAGTTTGTATCACTGTGGTACACGTTCGGTGGAGGAACCAGACTGGAATTTGGAAGTAAGTCAGACTTAGAGCTTTTTTAAATATTTTTTTTTTCATTCCTTTCATTTCCTTTAATATTCAGCATACTAGGAAACAATTTATATTAACGAATCATTACTTTATAATTTCATAATATTTTCTGGCCTATGAACAAAGTTTGCTTTTAAAACGCATATTCAAAAACTCATAACATTTTCTAATGAAAGCCTAGGATGTTTCATAGTATTAATTATTATTTGTGGTTCTGATGATAAAGTTGTATTTTGAGGGCTTGTAGGTTTAGTTCAGTCTGACAGAGTCAGAGAGCCGTGCCTCTCTACAGTCAGAGGTTTTTGTACGGCGCCTCAATGAGTTTGTATCACTGTGGTGGACTTTTGGTGGAGGAACCAGACTGCAAGTTGGAAGTAAGTTAATTAAACTGTGTTTATTATTAAATGTTTTATCATTTTCTTTTATAACTACTTGTTAGGCTGCTTAGATGAGAGAAAACTTTTTTTTTAATTAAAACAATTTAGTTTTTGATGTTTGTCCTTTTTACTTGGCTAATTCAGATGAGCTCTGCAAGTTTCTCTTGTTTAATCTACATTTCTGTCACAGTAAAATGTAGACAAGAGTAAACTTCATCATCTTATGATTAGTTTGTAAATTTCCACCACATCAGCTGCTGTTTGGATGAGTTAAAGTTTGCTTTCTGATGTTTTTATCGTGTCAGATGTTTCAGATTTAGTTTGAAATCATGTGAGCTGTTCAATAACATTTCAAATCTGTATGAATGAGTAGCTGCTCTGTGCTTGTGTCCACTCATTTCTTCAGTCGTCCATGATTTAGACTTCTAATCATTTTAAAGCCAAACTTCTGCTGTAAATGTTTCCACATCTGCTTCTTTTATTTCCAGTGTAGTTTGAACATATTTCAGCTCAAACTGTGTGATGATTCTCTCTGTGCTGATATGCATGAGAGGTTTCTGAAAGGGAAGTGAAACAATGTGTGAGTGAATGACTGGTGGAGCAGAAAAAACACCTGACAGAAACTTCTTAACGGAGAAATTCAAATTGTGGTTCCTGTCCTCTAAGCTGATTGGTGTTTCCTAGGTGATACCCGCCCCGCCCTGAAGGTGCTGGGTCCCTCCAACAAGGAGCTGGAGCAGGGGAAGGCCACGCTCATGTGTGTGGCCAACAAGGCTTCCCCTCAGACTGGAGTCTGTCCTGGAAGACGAGCGACAGCAGTGGCAGCAGCAGCATCAGAGGGGAGGAGAGCAGGACTCCTGGAGTGCTGCAGAATGACGGCCTCTACAGCTGGAGCAGCACCCTGACGCTCACTGCAGACCAGTGGGGGAAGGTGGGCTCTGTGACCTGTGAGGCCACCCAGGGCTCCCAGTCTCTGGTCTCAGAGATACTGAGGAGAGACCAGTGTCCCCAGTCCTGATGTCAATCACTGAGTCTTTGATGTTGATTTTCTTCTGTCTCTTTGTTTCTTTGTGTTTGCAGATTTAAAAAATAAACTCATTAAACAGTCATGTTTCCATCTCATAATGACAACAATCAGAGCAACAATCTCCTCTAGTTTCATCCTTTTGTGTCTGTTGTAAAGCTGATATTTCAAACTCTTAAAAGAATAAAAACGTACCGAGAAAACATGTTCTTTGACTCTGTGAGTTTAATAAATGCACATTAAAAAATTAAGATTTTGTAATATTTGTAAAACCAGACCAAAATAAAAATGTAAACAGACACATCAAGTGTAATGTGCAGTGAAAATGGTTAAATATATTTTTTAATCCACATATTAAATATTTCTCTATAAGCTGTTGAGGTCATGTCAACCATAGATTATCTGTGTGCTCTTCATAATTTCTACTCTCAAAGCTGTTTTATGATCTACATTTTAATCTGATCTAAAACCTAATAAGTAAAATTAAAGAGCAGGGTGTCATCTGTATGATTAAACAGAGATCATTTAAATCAAGTTCAAGTGAAGATTTACTGAAGTTTGATTAATGAACTATTTGACAGTGAAACTCTGATGAAGCACCAAAGCAGAGAAGAGTCTAGAAGCTGGTGGTGGCAGAGGTGAAGCAGGTGGAGACTTAGCTGAGGATCTCTAATTGTCAGGATGAGGTGGAGATCAGGAGTCTGAGAGTTAAAGCACACAAAACAGAGGCTGAGTAACTCACAGAAGGCAGCGAGACAATAACTGGACTCACATAATGACGACAGAATTGAGCTCGACAGTGGACACGATGTTAAGAACAGACTAACAGAACAAACACAGGAATGCAGGCAGATGAGAGACTACAGGTCTGCTTTAATCAACTTATATAGAAGTTAATCTCTTCTAGTGTTCACAGCAAAATGAGAGAAACTCACTTCACTAAACCTCTTAACACAAGAAAAAGACCACGGTCTGTCAGGAGGACGCTTGCTGGTTTTACATCTGACAGAGACAGTCTGTCATGGAACAAAAGACTGAGTCGGCACTTTTTCTCCCAGTTAATAATAAAGAATATCAGAGTTATTGAAGTTACAGGTTTCATGTTTCATGCTTCATGCACGACATTCACAGTGTTGGTTTTTGCCCAGTTTAGGTATTTGTGTCTTAGTCCTGTTTTTCCTTTGCTTTGTATTTTTCATGCAGTCTCAATGAACGCCTCGCTTTCTGGTAAATTCCATCCTGTTTCCACGTGTCTGATTTTGGGTCCTTTCACTCTCCGCTCCACACAATCTGCTGCTGCAGATCGTGACATTATTGGAATTATTCATTGTTTTTTTTCATGCAGTCTCAATGAACGCCTCGCTTTCTGGTAAATTCCATCCTGTTTCCACGTGTCTGATTTTGGGTCCTCTCACTCTCCGCTCCACACAATCTGCTGCTGCAGATCGTGACATTATTTGAATTATTCATTGTTTTTTTTTTTTTTTTTTGGCCTGTCCCGTTTGGCTCTTTTGCCATCAGAATTGTTGTCTAAAGGCAAAGAAAGATGCCCAACGGATTTACTTTACCAAATTGACCATCCCAGCCTTGCCGTAATGGTCCATTTGATTCACCTTTTATTGTTTATTTTATTTTCACTTGCTGAATACGGGACAGACTTGACTGGGGGAAAGAAGGGGAGAAAGAAAGAGGGAAAGAGAAACAGCTGAGAAGAGGGACAGGGGAGAAGGGAGATAAACAAAAACCAACAGAACGGGCAGAGAAAAAAAATGCATATATCAATCACCTGGATCACCTGTTGAGAAAGAAAAAAAGAAAGCAAGCAGAAGAGAACAAGAGTAATAGAATAAACAACATCACAATGATATATGGGAATATGACAGTAAATACTAAATATTAAACATTATTGTGCAGCACATAAGATCAACAGAACACAGTGTGCTTTGAGGTAGGAGCCAAAAAGGGTGTAGTTTGTGGGTGTGGTCACCCGTGTGTACACCTGTGAGCATGGACGCGCTTGTTTTTTTAAAAGGTTCCTTCATGTAATGATCTGCTAGAGGGTGTGGGGGGGCCACAGCCCCGTCCTCCAGGGCATGAAGCAGGTATGGAGGAGATCAAAACTCCAGACATCCAGAGGCCCCCAGAACACAAGAGACCAAGGAAGACCCACAGAGGGGCAGCCGCGCCACTGTCCCAGAAAGAGCTGAGGAGAGTCCCAGATGAGGACTCACCCAGCAGCCGCGGAGCAGAAGCCAGGGGGGTTGCAGTGACGTGCCCGTGAGCTCCGCCGGCAGCCAGCTGTGCCTGAGTGACCGAGCCCCAGGCCGAGAGGCCGGGGGCACCCCACCTCCAAAGTGGCCCGAGCGAGCCCCAGGATCCAGGCCCCGATAAGCGGCCGCCAAGGAGTGAGCCGGCGTGTACCTGGATGCCCATCCCCAGATACAAAGAACCACCAACGCACCGATGTCTGAGGGAGTCCGCCACTGGCAGGGGAACTGGTGGTGGGGGGAGATAGGCCTCCAAACCTTGGAGGGCCTGAGATGTCCCCAGAGAGGTGGCGTCTGATACCCAACCTGACATATAGACACAGACATACAGGCACACACAGACACAAACATCCATTCCCACCCTCATGCTCTCATGTGCACTTCACACTCAACCGACGTGGAGACAGACATAAAGAGACGCTGTACACACGATCACACTCCCCAAGCGTACTCTACAAACCGGGTCTAGGTACCCTTGCCCCTGGAGGCGGGAACTGCACCCAGACCCAGGTGGTGTTACCCTTTTCCCTGCGGTGGGGAGAGGCAGACCGCCCCGACTCCGCAGCAGCAGGGAGGCCCACACCCCAGACCGCAGTCGGACGGCCAACTCCTCCTCCCGGCCCTCCCGCTCCAGCAGGCCGCAGATAACGGGGGTGAGAGAAGACTCCAAACCTCCCCCCACCCGCTCATTGTAGTGTTGATGCATGTGTGTTCTAAGGTGCATTTAAAACCCAGGAGGGCATGGAGCTACCTGCCAGAGAGCAGCAGGTAAGCGCATAGCCCCTCCTGCTAGCCCTCGATGTCTACGTGTATTTAAAATTGAGAGGTGGGCAACGACACCAGGGGTGAGGTGTACACCCTGATGGTAACTTGGACTCCGTGTATCGTGCCCACCCCCAAGATCCTATATGTATGTGTAATGAGAGTGTGAGTAATGTGAATGTCTAAGTTGTGAGATAAAATTGAGGCAGAGGCAGCCAGAAGGGGACAGAGGGGGGGGATAGCCTCCTCTGCACCCTGGTGACATACCCCTACTCCAAGGCCCTGCATGTGTGGGTGGTTGTGGTGGAGCGGGAAGAGGGAGGCAGCTGGAGATGGGGAGGGAAGGTAGGGAGGGGCAGGTGACCCCTCCCTGGGGCCAGCTCCCCCGCTGACCCCAGTAGGCACCCCCATACTCCGCGACCCGCCAGGGAAAGGGGGCCCAGGCCCATCCAGACCGCGGCCCAGTGCAGCAGCGCCTCCCGGCCCCACAGAGCCCGGGACAGTCCACCCAACCCCACCACAGAGAAAACTGCGCCCACCCCCCCACCACTCATCTTCCAGACTACATGAGACAATAGACGCCCAGGCTGAGATCTTCCTCCACCTCTCCTGTATCTCCCCCTCCTGCAGAGAGTTCCTGAGGAGAGGAAAGCTCCTGCAAGATGTGTCAATCTCCCCCACCGGTTGAAGAGCCCCCCAGGTGGCTCGACACACCGGCGGCACCCTGCTCCAGGGCTGGGCCCCCATGCACCCACCCGCCCACAACCCTGGCAACACACCTACCAGGACCCAAGCCCCCAAGGCCCGGCAAGGGCCCCAGCCTAGAGACGGAGCGCCACCAGAACCTCACGCCCATCCCGGACCCACCTAGGGGCAGCCAGGCTACCAGGTCAGTAACCCACGTCCGTCAGCACAGACCCTCCCCTAGCCCCGCTGCACGAAGCCGCGAGGAAACAGTCACCTGAGAGCCAACAGAGCCCCCAACCGGACATGACCGCTACCCCGGGTTGAGCCCCCCAAGGAAGATGCCTCCGGGGAACCCCCTGACGCCCTAAGCCTGTCCCTACCCCCACACCAATCACAACATTGAAGGCAGGACCAGACTATGACCCCCCACTAGGTGATGGAGCCGATCAAAGGAGCCCAGAGCAATTGATCTGATGTGGTGGCAGAGGCTGTATCAAAACTAATGTAATCTAATAGATAATTTCTATATTGGTTAGAATTAAGATTGTTTTTATTTTTCCAGTTCATGAGGACTGTTTTCTTGGCTATGCATAGGGCAGTGAAAGCCCAACAAACACACTAAGGGGGAAGTTGGAATGTTACATTTCAGACACTTCGATAAGTCTTCACATATCTCGCGCCAAAACTTCTGCACTGGTGGACAGAACCAAAGAGCGTGAATGTAATTGTCTGGTGTATTGCTTTGACAGTGTGAGCAGTTGTTGGAAGATGTAAAGCCCATCTTGAACATCCGATGACCTGTATAGTGCACTCTATGTAGTATTTTGTATTGTATTAATTGCAGACTGGGATTTTTAATCAATTTAAAGGTTTTTAAGCAAATCTGAGACCAGAAGTTTTGGTCTAAACTGACTGATAAATCCGCTTCCCACTTTGCAATAGGAAGTGATATTGATTCATCTGTTTTAGAAAGCATTCTGTAAATTTTGGAAAGTAATTTGGGGGTTTTAAGAGTAAGAAATTGAACCACACTTGGTGGTGTTTGTAGTTCAACTTGACCCGGTTTGAATTTCTTTTTTACTATGGATTTAATTTGTTGATATTCTAAAAATCTTTTCCTGTTGATCCCATATTGTGTAACTAGTCTGTCAAATGGGATAAATTCTGTTCCTTCTAATATATGTTCTAAATATTTGATTCCTTTACCACTCCAATCTGAAAAGTTTATCATATATCATCAGCAGAGCGTCTGTGCACCGTAACTTTGTTCTGTATACCTGTTAATGGATTAACTTGTTCATCACAGCACTGAGCAAATAATAATCAAGACAATACCATACTTGTATCTATACTGAATTGTGCTGTATTAAGTTGTTTTCTGGGAATGTTTAAAAACTTACAAGATATTCAAAATGTTTATTTATCAAGCGTATTAGTGGCACTGCATACAAACATTTTGAAATCATAAAATATAAGCTTTTTAAATAAAAACTTTTCTTTTATAATGTAATGTTTTTATAATATAAGCTTTTTTCTGACATTATCAAACAAAGATTAATAAAAATAAAATGAAAGGAGTTGTTACATTTACTCTTAAAAGTTTTTTTTTATCAACAATGATATTTACACTGTTTTTTACTCTTTTAAGCCAAGTTGATGAGATTTTTCAGTTCTCTATATTTCAATATTTTCAAGCTGAGTTCAAAGGTCATAGCTAAGCTTTTTTCAATACACGGCCCAGCTTTCTTTATCATCATTTTTCAAGCAAGAGGAGATTCTCTAGACTTTCTTCCACTTTTCCTTACTACGCAAAAAATGATGGTAGTTGTTTAAGAGATAACAGCGAGTATCTGTCAGTGTGTGTGTGTGTGTGTGTGTGTGTGTGTGTGTGTCCTCAGTGAACTGTATCAGTCTCTGCAGTATCTTCCAGCTGCAGCAGTCACTTCACTTTCTGTTCAGTCTGACTGAGGGAGGTTTTTGTACGACTGTTTTTCACTGTGTGAACACATGCTGACTGTTGATAACATGAAAACTCTGACAGTAATAAACTGCTGCATCTTCAGCCTGGACTCCACTGATGGTCAGAGTGAAGTCAGAGTTTGATCCACTGCCTGTAAAACGATCTGGAATCCCTGATTCTCGATTGCTAGTGTAGTAAATGAGACGTTTAGGAACTCCTCCATCTTTCTGTTGGTACCAGGCTAAATAGTAGGTGCCATAAACATTCTGACTGGTCGTACACTTGATGCTCACAGATCCTCCCACAGCAGAGCTCACTGCTCCAGGCTGAGTCACTGTGATCTGTCCTCTGGACTCTGAGGACACAGAGACAAAAACATAAAGCAGCTTCATGGTTTTGTGGGCTTCATTTCAGAGGGACAGATGTTGATAGAGGAGAGGAGTTTGATTCTCTGGACTTTACCTGTGAAGCAGCAGCAGAGGAGAGTCCAGATGAGGACGCAGATCAAAGTCATGTTTTTGATGAGGAGGATTTCTGTGGCTTCTGTTGTGATGAAGGACAGCTGTCAGTCATCCAGTGTTCAACTCTCAGGACTATAAACTCTCCCAGAGCACTGGAGCATGGTGCTGCTGATGCAAAGTGCCTCTCTATGGAAATCATCTGACTCCAGCAGGACTTGTTTAAAAAAAGTTTTTCACAGCATATTTAGCATGTGACACACATGAACCCTGTAGAATTTATAGACAGTTAACAAATGCTCTTTGAGCGCAAAATCTCCAACAATAATATGTTATATTTGCTTCAGTTGTTGGCTGTTGGGTGAGATAAAAAACATCCAAACTTTATTTTGTTGTTTTTCCTGATATCACAGGGAGGCTGACAGAAATTTACGTCTAAATTTGTGTTTGAAATTTTTACCTACTTGCTGTTGATAAACCAGTTCCTTCAATGATTTTTCTTTACATGATCTTCACAATAAGTTGTGGATAAACTAAATTTTACATGAATAAAAATTCTTCTGCATCATCTTCCTTGGTTTCAGATTAAGGTTAATTGTATAGTAAATATCTCTGTTTATGCAGAAAATTGTTTTAGTGAGTTGTGTTTGTAAACGAATTTTGGCCAACAAGGGCTTCCCCTCAGACTGGAGTCTGTCCTGGATCGTTGACGGCCGCAGATGCAGCGGCATTGATTGTGAAGTGAGCAGGAGCCCCGGGGTGCAGCAGACAGTCATGAGCTGATTCACTGGGGACATGACGTTGTGTTGTTGTTGTTGTTGTTGTTGTTTAAACTTTGCTACAGCTCTCAGTCTGCAGACTTTTTCAATCTCAGTCTCTTTATTCTTCATCTGTTTGTTGCCTGTTTTATGAACTTGTCTCAAGATTTTACAACAATAAAGATTTTTCAACAGAACATGTCCTGTTATTTCTGCTGTTTGTTATATATGTATATAAATACATTAACATGGATTTCAAAATAAAAAAAACATTTAACACATTTTATTAAACAACAGTTTTGATCTGGTTACAAACATACTGATTAATTAAAATAAATAAACTAGTTAAAAAAAAAGAAAAAAAGACATATAATGGATAAATCAACAGGCTAATTAGATTTACTGTGTTAACACACAGTAAATCGTGTTTGTTTGTAAATAACTTGTATTCCTATGTATTATCTTGATAACAATGATAATGTTTGTAAATAAAAATATTATATTTATTAATCATTAATTTTCTCCCTTCATTTTTCACAGCTTATTAAAACTGATTATTTCAACATTTTAATGAATGAAGCAAATATTTTGTGTTGTCAAAAAGGTCGTACCAGTATTGAGATACAACTAATAAACAGCATCAAAGTAAACAATGAAGTAATGTTGCAATTTGTACATTTTCAGACTGAATACAAACTACTTTCTGACTTTAATGAATATTTTTGATATCAGTATTAGCATTATTGCTATTTGATTGGGGATCAGCCATCTGAAAAGTGTTTGGAGACTCATTGTTTTTACAAGACTTTAAATATTTTTGACTTTATCAAAAAGAAAAAAAGAAAAACACTAAAATTTATTTATTAGAAAACAAAAAGTCCTGGTTTAAATTGATATGATTATGAGATTTGGATATCATTGCATTTTGTGAAAGTTGCCTGAAAAGCTGTGTGTGTGTGTGTGTGTGTGTGTGTGTGTGTGTGTGTGTGTCCTCAGTGAACTGTATCAGTCTCTGCAGTATCTTCCAGCTGCAGCAGTCACTTCAGTTTCTGTTCAGTCTGACTGAGGGAGGTTTTTGTACGACTGTTTTTCACTGTGTGCGCAGTTCCCAGTATCTGCTATCAAATGCACCCATACAGTAATAAACTGCTGCATCTTCAGCTTGAATCTGACTGATGGTCAGAGTGAAATCTTTGTTTGATCCACTGCCTGTAAAACGAGCTGGAATCCCTGATTGTCGAGTGGTAGCAGTATAAATGAGCAGTTTGGGAACTCCTCCATCTTTCTGTTGGTACCAGGATAAATAGCTGTTGCCATAAACATCCTGACTGGTCGTACACTTGATGCTCACAGATCCTCCCACAGCAGAGCTCACTGCTCCAGGCTGAGTCACTGGGACCTGAGGTTTGGACTCTGAGGACACAGAGACAAAAACATAAAGCAGCTTCATGGTTTTGTGGGCTTCATTTCAGAGGGACAGATGTTGATAGAGGAGAGGAGTTTGATTCTCTGGACTTTACCTGTGAAGCAGCAGCAGAGGAGAGTCCAGATGAGGACGCAGATCAAAGTCATGTTTTTGATGAGGAGGATTTCTGTGGCTTCTGTTGTGATGAAGGACAGCTGTCAGTCATCCAGTGTTCAACTCTCAGG
Source organism: Mchenga conophoros (assembly GCF_057382185.1). NCBI lineage: Eukaryota > Metazoa > Chordata > Actinopteri > Cichliformes > Cichlidae > Mchenga > Mchenga conophoros. Next base: position 193,010 of record NC_140546.1, on the reverse strand, counting down.
ACTATAAACTCTCCCAGAGCACTGGAGCATGGTGCTGCTGATGCAAAGTGCCTCTCTATGGAAATCATCTGACCAAGTTTAGAGGCACAATGTGACAAAGTAAAGGTCTGGACTTCACTACATGTTTTTACAACATTCTGTACGCCACGCAGATCCTGATGCGTTCTGAAGAACTACTAACTGATTATATTTGAAATAAGTTCATTTAACAGTTGCTCTTTGCTAAGATGTAGAGAAGTAAGAAATTCATATTTTTTCTGAATTCCTTCGTTCATGTTTGTAGTATTAAATATTTCATGGAAAGCATTTAGTCAGTGACTTTATGATGGTGTACAGTGGTGGGTCACACTTACATTTGTACAGTTACATTGAATCAAGTAACTTTTTGGAGTAAATTCTACTTGCTGGTGAAGATCATGTGACCTAACTGAAAGCTTCACAGTGGGAATACAATAGACTTTGTGGAGAAAGTGTTTTCTAAACCACTTGTGCCACTGTGCTGGTATTTGGAAAGAATGTAATACCACATATTATTTGTATGAATGCAGTTATACTCACTGTATGTAAAGTACTATTGAGTGAGACATGCTGTTTGACTTATTGGAAACACATTTTTTAGTTAAGCATAACATTTTATTGGTTTTGTTTGCGATGTTGTTGATTATTAAAGTTTCTGATGACAATGTCAATTTTAAAATGTTGCTATAGGAGACCATTAAGATGGCTGTGATCCAAAATTAAATATGGTTCAAACATCATGATACAACATGATTTCCTCCAATACCATCCACCTCCAACATATATTACAGTTTCTGTCAGTTTGCTGCAGTTTCAAATCAGTGATGCTTTTCCCCAATCAAATTAGCCTTTCTCATTGTTTTTATACACACATACACACTGCTGTTGTTTCTACACTAATAAAGGGATTTGTTACTTTGTTGATCCACTTGAATCTCACAACTCTTCGAAACAGTTTTGTCAGACAGAACTCCAGATCTGTCACTTTGCTGAATACTGTCCAACACTGCATTAGTGTTTCCACTCAAATGACTTCAAAGCAGTGAAATTGCTCTTCAATTATAATCACATATGGACACATGTTCTCAGAAGACGTTTAAGTTGAAACATTTGGAAATGCATAATCTCAGTCTTGTGTCACACGTCCATGCCATGGCACTGCTACTGTAATTACACAGAAACATATACTATATGCACTCACAGACCACTTTATTAGGTACACCTCGCTAGTACCGGGCTGGACCCCCTTTTGCCTTCTGAGCTGCCTGAATGCTTTGTAGCATAGATTCAACAAGTATAACATATAGTTGCTGCAGATTTGCCAGCTGGGCACCCCTTTCAAGCACATCCCAAAAATGCTGTCTTTAACTGAGATCTGGTGACTGTGGAGGCCATTGGAGCACCGTGTTTTTGTTTTTTTGTTCTTACAAGTTTGGTCAGCTCATGTGAATTATAACCTCAGTTTCCTGTTCTTAGGTGACAGGCCCTGCAGTGCAGTCTTCTACTGCTGTAGCCCATCTGCTTCAAGGTCGCATGTTGTGCTTGCAGACATGCTCTTCTGCGTCTTGTTTGTATCGAGTGGTTGATTGAGTTACTGTTGCCGTCCTATAAACGCAAAACTTTCAGGCCGTTCTCCTCTGGCCTTTGACATCAACATTTTTCAGACCGTTCCCATCAACCCTACAAATGGCTGTGTAAAGAAATCCCAGCAGATCAGCCTGTCTGGCATCAACAACCATGACACTTTTAATTATCTTTCTTAATGATGTTTGAATTAATCCTCAGCAGGCTGTGTCCAACATGTCTACATGTGTAAATGCTATGAGCTGCTGATATGTGATTGGCTGATATTTGGATTAACAAGCAGTTTAACAGGTGTACTTAATAACCTAATAAACACATGCAGTATGACTTTACTGGACTATACAGTAGTTGGTGCTGTGGTCTCAGATTGTATACATTTTCTTTTCCTGACACATGACACAATAATAATGAGTATTATTTTGCTTTTGCAAAAAAACATCAGATTTGATTTTTGTTTCTGAAAACAGTTTTAAACTTCTCATTAGCTGTCACAGTCCAGGTGAGCTGCTGGTAAATTTCCACCATGTTCTCCTGTGTCTGCCCCTGGGCAGAGCCGTCATCTCCTCACATGGAGCCAACCTGGAGCAACCTACTCAAGATATTCAAGACCAGCGTTGCCGTCTCTTCACTGCTAGTTTGCCAACTTACCCACAGTAGTAACAGGCTACCATGCTTCGTGCTCCTTTGCCCAAGTCTATGTACTTACCTCGTTCTTCATGTGCTACAGCTCTCCTCTTTAAAATTCAAGCACACCTGGAGAAGTCTGTGAACCCACTACCCCCTTTTCCTCTCTTCCTCTTGATCACCACGCCACCTTAGGCCACCACGCTACGTTTTCTTGTCAGGAATCCCACGTCAAGTATAACTCTGTGTTTTTGTGCCAAATAAAGATTTGTGTGAAGCAAACTCAACCGTCTCCACATGTGGTCCAGCACTTGAGTCCAGTTTCGTACAGGCCTTTGGCCCCTTGTGACATTAGGCCTACGTTTTTTGCAGTACTCTTTCCAAAGTAGGTGAGGTTTTGAGAAAAATAACAAAACAAAAAAAAACCTGTTTTGATGTCTTAAAACGACGGTGAAAGTGTTTTATGAAGTGTCTTTTGCATAGATGAGTCTGTGTGGTGAAAAAGGCCTTACATATTTGGAGAGCTGCATTAAGAGTGGTGAGAATGACGTTCCTGATGTAAGACTTTCACCAAAGCAACTGAGAAAAGCAGTGATGGAGAAACATTTACTGGAGTTCATTTAAGTGTTCATGAATAAATGTCAGTGAAGTCGTTTGAAAACGTGTGTGTGTGTGTGAAACATGTCAAAAGTAAACCAAAGCAACACATGGTGATAAAACCCGAATTGAATGGTAATGTTTACCAGTTAGAAGCCTTCACAGTGAGAACAGCACAGAGCACAATCTTCTCTACCTGGAAGGAATTTTCAAAACTTCCTAAAACACCATTATTTGTAGACAGAATTCAAAATAGAAATAAAAACTCATTAAATAAACCCTGTATGTGTAGGCAGCGTCTTAACAATGACATGTTCCTTCAGAAATTAAAAAAAATTATAGAAAAAAATGCTGGTACACTTTCCAGAACTTAATATTTTTGTGAAATTCAAAACATAACTACATGAATCTGAAGTGTTTTTGAAGCATTTTAGGCTGAGAATTAGTTTCAGTGTTTAGAGTTGTGAAAAAATAAGTGCCAGGTTTCAAGAGATGTTTTCACATGTGAAAGCTGTAAAATCTACATTTTGAAATCAGATTCTTTAAATATTGTTGTAATGGGCTTTATTTGTTTTAATTACACTATTATAATATTATTAAATGATACAAACAGTGAATGATTTTGTTGAGTTTGTTTGTCTCAGAGTCAGAGAGCCGTGTCTCTCTACAGTCAGAGGTTTTTGTACGGCGCCTCAATGAGTTTGTATCACTGTGGTACACGTTCGGTGGAGGAACCAGACTGGATGTTGGAAGTAAGTTAATTAAACTGTGTTTATTATGAAATATTGTATCATTTTATTTAATAATTATTTGTTAGACTGTTTAGATGAGACAAAAGTATTTTTTTTTAATTTAAAATAATTTAGTTTTTGATGTTTGTCCTTTTTACTGGACTAATTCAGATGAGCTCTGCGAGTTTCTCTTGTTTAATCTACATTTCTGTCACAGTAAAATGTAGACAAGAGTAAACTTCATCATCTTATGATTAGTTTGTAAATTTCCACCACATCAGCTGCTGTTTGGATGAGTCAAAGTTTGCTTTCTGATGTTTTTATCGTGTCAGATGTTTCAGATTTAGTTTGAAATCATGTGAGCTGTTCAATAACATTTCAAATCTACATGAATGAGTAGCTGCTCTGTGCTTGTGTCCACTAATGTCTTCAGTCGTCCATGATTTAGACTTCTAATCATTTTAAAGCTTCTGCTGTAAATGTTTCCACATCTGCTTCTTTTATTTCCAGTGTAGTTTGAACATATTTCAGCTCAAACTGTGTGATGATTCTCTCTGTGCTGATATGCATGAGAGGTTTCTTAAAGGGAAGTGAAACAATGTGTGAGTGAATGACTGGTGGAGCAGAAAAAACACCTGACAGAAACTTCTTAACGGAGAAATTCAAATTGTGGTTCGTGTCCTCTAAGCTGATTGGTGTTTCCTAGGTGATACCCTCCCCGCCCTGAAGGTGCTGGGTCCCTCCAGTGCAGAGCTGGAGCAGGGGAAGGCCACGCTCATGTGTGTGGCCAACAAGGGCTTCCCCTCAGACTGGAGTCTGTCCTGGAAGACGAGCGACAGCAGTGGCAGCAGCAGCATCAGAGGGGAGGAGAGCAGGACTCCTGGAGTGCTGCAGAATGACGGCCTCTACAGCTGGAGCAGCACCCTGACGCTCACTGCAGACCAGTGGGGGAAGGTGGGCTCTGTGACCTGTGAGGCCACCCAGGGCTCCCAGACTCAGATCTCAGAGATACTGAGGAGAGACCAGTGTTCCCAGTCCTGATGTCAATCACTGAGTCTTTGATGTTGATTTTCTTCTGTCTCTTTGTTTCTTTGTGTTTGCAGATTTAAAAAATAAACTCATCAAACAGTCATATTTTCATCTCATAATGACAACAATCATAGCAACAATCTCCTCTAGTTTCATCCTTTTGTGTCTGTTGTAAAGCTGATATTTCAAACTCTTAAAAGAATAAAAACGTACCGAGAAAACATGTTCTTTGACTCTGTGAGTTTAATAAATGCACATTAAAAAATTAAGATTTTGTAATATTTGTAAAACAGACCAAAATAAAAATGTAAACAGACACATCAAGTGTAATGTGCAGTGAAAATGGTTAAATATATTTTTTAATCCACATATTAAATATTTCTCTATAAGATGTTGAGGTCATGTCAACCATAGATTATCTGTGTGCTCTTCATAATTTCTAGTCTCAAAGCTGTTTTATGATCTACATTTTAATCTGATCTAAAACCTAATAAGTAAAATTAAAGAGCAGGGTGTCATCTGTATGATTAAACAGAGATCATTAAAAAAAGTATAATTGAAGATTTATTAAATTTTGATTAATGAACTATTTGGCAGTGAAACTCTGATGAAGCACCAAAGCAGAGAAGAGTCTAGAAGCTGGTGGTGGCAGAGGTGAAGCAGGTGGAGACTTAGCTGAGGATCTCTAATTGTCAGGATGAGGTGGAGATCAGGAGTCTGAGAGTTAAAGCACACAAAACAGAGGCTGAGTAACTCACAGAAGGCAGCGAGACAATAACTGGACTCACATAATGACGACAGAATTGAGCTTGAAGTGGACATGATGTTAAGAACAGACTAACAGAACAAACACAGGAATGCAGGCAGATGAGAGACTACAGGTCTGCTTTAATCAACTTATATAGAAGTTAATCTCTTCTAGTGTTCACAGCAAAATGAGAGAAACTCACTTCACTAAACCTCTTAACACAAGAAAAAGACCACGGTCTGTCAGGAGGACGCTTGCTGGTTTTACATCTGACAGAGACAGTCTGTCCTGGAACAAAAGACTGAGTCGGCACTTTTTCTCCCAGTTAATAATAAAGAATATCAGAGTTATTGAAGTTACAGCTTTCATGTTTCATGCTTCATGCACGACATTCACAGTGTTGGTTTTTGCCCAGTTTAGGTATTTGTGTCTTAGTCCTGTTTTTCCTTTGCTTTGTATTTTTCATGCAGTCTCAATGAACGCCTCGCTTTCTGGTAAATTCCATCCTGTTTCCACGTGTCTGATTTTGGGTCCTCTCACTCTCCGCTCCACACAATCTGCTGCTGCAGATCGTGACATTATTGGAATTATTCATTCTTTTTGTTAAAGTCTTTATTAGTTTCACTATTTGACTTGTCCAGGGTGTACCCTGCCTCTGACCTTAAGACAGCTGGAATAGGATGGGATGCATGTATAGTTTCATTATTATCATTATTGTCAGATCATCAGCATGTGATAATGTGGATATAATAACAAAATAGTAAAATGCCTTCTTATTTTGCATTTATTTATTACAGTTTTTTCATTTTTGATTTCAGACAACCAAACTGTACGATTAAGAAGAAAGCTGTGTTTCTTTACACTCAGAGGTTTTAGCTCAATCATGATGATACAAACGCTTTTCTTTCAGGATCCAGACTGGATGTCTGGAAATAAATCAATTTTAAATGAGTATTTTAAACAATACTTTGTCCTTCTGCTTTTGTTTTAGCATGCTAAGTATGTAAAGAAAAGTCCTGTTTAGAAGCGGACATGTCACAGTGCTGGATCTGTGACCCAGTGTTTTGTCTGTGTTGTTAATTTATATTCTTTGATTACTTTTATTCATGGTTTTGGTTATCTTTTTTTCTTAAGTTCTTAGTGATCCTAGTTCTCCCTCCCTCAGTGTCCATCTCAAGCCTGTGTATAAGCTCTTGTCTCCATGTTTATTGTTCCCTCTGTTGCACAGGCAGTCATGTCTCCATGTCTCAGTGTCTAGTGTCTGTCTCTGTTTTTGTTCCCCCAGTCACAGTGTCTTTTCTGCATCTACATATTCGTCATGCTTCCTGTTTTCTTCTGATAGTCCTTGTCCTGTGTTCAGTTTTCAGTTTTGCTTCCCCTTGGTCTCCTTATGTGTGATCATTTCCATCTGTGCTCTCCTCCTGTGTGTCATTCCCTTGTGTGTTTCCTTTGCCTGTTGTCGTGTTGTCCAACAATGTGTCACCAACTGCTGCACCTGTAAGAAAAAACAAAGGGAACAAAAACATACAGCACCTGGAACACAAAGATATGAAAATGCACAGATACATAAATTAACAATCTTTTTGTGGTGTGTGTCATTGTCACAAAAGGTAGACAATAATGAGGGCAGGGAGGTGCAATAATGCCCTCCTGGGTGTCAGAGGCAGTGTCACGGTCTGGCTGGCAGACCGTGGGGATGAGGAAAGTAGGACCCAAAACGCAGGACTCTGCGATGCCACAGTGCACTTTATTTACAGTGAATAGACAGGTAAGTCCAACAATTAACTCAGAGATGTAATTTGCCAATGGTGCTCATCCCTTGCTCCCAGTGCGTCCCGTGCTGTAGCTCGCTTAGTTTGTGTGCTCCCCAACTCGCTTCTTCGCCCGACTTTCCTGGAGGAAGAAGGAAAAACCACAATAAGCCACACACGCTAGCCGACTATACCGGTCAAGAGTAATAATCCCACGTCGACTGTCGCCGCGAGTCCAGGTTAAATACCTCTTCCTAGCTGGGAGGGATGATCACCACCAGCTGGTCAGGTAATCAGCTGCAACAGCAAAGAGGGACTCCCGATGACGACAGTCGCCCGGACACGCCTCTTCCACGACGCATGCTTCCGTCAACAGCCCCGAGGACGGGGGGGAGAGAGAGAGAGAAGCAGACACATACATACAAACGTGGACAGAACAGTAGACGACAGACCCCAAATAATAGTCGTAATAATAATAATAATAACAACAATAATAATAACCACTGCTCACGGACCCCTGAGTAACCTCCAGAGCCGGGTCCGTGACAGTCAGACAGCGATAGATCCAGGAGATCCAGGAGATCCAGGAGGCCACAGCAGGAGAACGAGGAAGGCCCCAGATGGGGCACCCAGAGGGTGAGAGTCTCAGAGAACCAGAGGCAACAGGCATCAGTCGGATGTCCTAGCACGAGCCGAGAACAGTGCCCAAGGACCACCTGGCACGACTTTGAAAAGTGGAATGAGAGGCAGAGTCTTCAGCTCAGAGAAGATCAGCTTCCAAGTTGAAGTCATGAATCACAATCACACACAAATCTGTGTTTATTGATACCAAATACAGTTACAATGCATTCATTGTATACTCTGATTACATTGTATAAAGAGTGAAATGCATGTTTATTACTGCTTCTATTAATAGTGTTGTTATGAGTGGTTATGATGCTGTTTAAGGTAAATCTGGAGGAAATCCATCAGTCTCTGCAGCAGTCAGCTCAGCTCTTATTCAGTCTGAGGTAAAATAATATTAAAATGTGTAAACACATCTGTGCTGAGATAACTCTGAACTCTAAACTTATTTGTTCTCTATCATGTAGGAACATCTGTGAGCAGTAAAGTGGTTTTTCTGTAGCTCCTTATTTATTCATGTTGCTTTAAAATTTAAGACTTAAGATTCAAACTAATAAAATCATTTAAAGATTTCAAAGTTATGCTCTGATAAAGCAATTAACAAAGTGGAGTCTAAGCAATGATGGGAAAGAGGAAACGAATGCTGGATTCAAAAGTTTACTATTTAAATTTCTACAGCAGCTAATTAATAAATACTTAATTTATCTACTGATGTTTTCTGTGTGTTCAAAGTATTTGGTGGTCTTTTAATTTACAGCAATACACTCAATGTTAATGCTGTGTGTGTGTGTGTGTGTGTGTGTGTGTGTGTGTGTGTGTGTGTGTGTGTGTGTGTGTGTGTGTGTGTCCTCAGTGAACTGTATCAGTCTCTGCAGTATCTTCCAGCTGCAGCAGTCACTTCAGTTTCTGTTCAGTCTGACTGAGGGAGGTTTTTGTACGACTGTTTTTCACTGTGTGAACACCCACTGACTGTTAGGATAGTGAAAACTCTGACAGTAATAAACTGCTGCATCTCCAGCCTGGACTCCACTGATGGTCAGAGTGAAGTCAGAGTTTGATCCACTGCCTGTAAAACGATCTGGAATCCCTGATTGTCGAGTGCTAGCACGATAAATGAGCAGTTTAGGAACTCCTCCATTTTTTTGTTGATACCAGGCTAAACGCTGATAGTTGCTATAAACATAAACATCCTGACTGGTCGTACACTTGATGCTCACAGTTGCTCCCACAGCAGAGCTCACTGCTCCAGGCTGAGTCACTGTGATCTGTCCTCTGGACTCTGAGGACACAGAGACAAAAACATAAAGCAGCTTCATGGTTTTGTGGGCTTCATTTCAGAGGGACAGATGTTGATAGAGGAGAGGAGTTTGATTCTCTGGACTTTACCTGTGAAGCAGCAGCAGAGGAGAGTCCAGATGAGGACGCAGATCAAAGTCATGTTTTTGATGAGGAGGATTTCTGTGGCTTCTGTTGTGATGAAGGACAGCTGTCAGTCATCCAGTGTTCAACTCTCAGGACTATAAACTCTCCCAGAGCACTGGAGCATGGTGCTGCTGATGCAAAGTGCCTCTCTATGGAAATCATCTGACTGAAAACAAAAACTTGAAATGTTTATATGTAACATACAGTTAATGCTAAAACTCACCAAATGTAACATTTTCAGTTTTTTGTAGTTCACAGCTGTCATTTCAGAAAATAAAATTAGGTGATGATATCAAAGAAAGTACATTCGCCTTCAGTTGTAATTCTTTACATGGTAGGACACACACACAAAAAAGATTTTCACATTGTTAGAAAATTATTTAAATACAATCTCTGATGAACAACACCACAACATATTAAACGATATCACCTTTTATTAAAGAAGAATTGAGGTGTAATGGAGACACATTGTGTGGAAACTACACTCATAATCAACTAAAAACCCAGAATAATTTGAAGTAATAGCTTTCTGTACGACTTTAGCATTTCTCACATCGTCAGTGGCACTGACATCTCTGATCTTTGTTTTTCTAATCACATGCCTGTCATGGCTGAACTTGCTTTTCTCAAAAATAATCAAGAGTCTTAACTGTAAAGCTGAGCTCAGACTAAATAATGCAGCTCCCCAACCAATCAGACAGATGTATAGGAGAGCTGAGAGAAGATGGATGAAAGAGAAACAGGCGTCATATGTTGTACTATGAGATTCTTAAATCTCAGGAGGCTGTCATCATGAAGCATTTTCCTGATGTTGTGTAACAGACCCCATATCTTATTTAGCAGTTTTAACGCTGTTGCTAATCCTCCTTGTGCTGCTCCTCTTGTAGAGTCTTAAGGAATGTGGGAGAATTTATTGAATATTTTGTTGACAGGATTGTCTGCAGTCTGTCTTTTGACAGTTTCAAGCAGGTGTTGCCTTCATTGTTGGCCAAAGCAGTTACCCACTTGAAACCTCATCTAAACAACAATTGGGACTGGGCCATGTTCAGCACTGTGTAGTATAACCTGTTCCTTTAACAACAGTCTATTAAAGTCTAAGAACTGTTGAGAAAGAAAGGGCTGGACTGCAGGTAGGCCAGTGCACCATCTGTACACTTTTACTATGAAGCCATGCTGTTTAATAGATGCCGTATGTGGTTTCGCTTGTTTAATTCAAATGTTTTTTTTCCATTGGTGTTCATGAGTTCAATAACAAAATGTCAGATTCTGTAACATATTGCAGTCTGATAACTCAGTCAGTGTAATGTGCAAGTGTCCATGTTTAACTCGTGTGTTTTAAAGGAGATCAGAGCTGCTATGAAATCACAACAGAAGGTCATTTTATGGAAGCAGAGCGTCTGTGCACCGTAACTTTGTTCTGTATACCTGTTAATGGATTAACTTGTTCATCACAGCACTGAGCAAATAATAATCAAGACAATACCATACTTGTATCTATACTGAATTGTGCTGTATTAAGTTGTTTTCTGGGAATGTTTAACAACTTACAAGATATTCAAAATGTTTATTTATCAAGAGTATTAGTGGCACTGCATACAAACATTTTGAAATCATAAAATATAAGCTTTTTAAATATAAACTTTTCTTTTATAATGTAATGTTTTTATAATATAAGCTTCTTTCTGACATTATAAAACAAAGATTAATAAAAATAAAATGAAAGGAGTTGCTACATTTACTCTTAAAAGTTGTTTTTTTTTTATCAACAATGATATTTACACTGTATTTTACTCTTTCAAGCCAAGATGATGAGATATTTCAGTTCTCTATATTTCAATATTTTCAAGCTGAGTTCAAAGGTCATAGCCAAGCTTTTTTCAATACACGGCCCAGCTTTCCCTATCATCATTTTGCAAGCAAGAGGAGATTCTCTAGACTTTCTTCAACTTTTCCTTACTACGCGAAAAATGATGGTAGTTGTTTAAGAGATAACAGCGAGTATCTGTCAGTGTGTGTGTGTGTGTGTGTGTGTGTGTGTGTGTGTGTGTGTGTGTGTGTGTGTGTGTGTGTGTGTGTGTGTCCTCAGTGAACTGTATCAGTCTCTGCAGTATCTTCCAGCTGCAGCAGTCACTTCAGTTTCTGTTCAGTCTGACTGAGGGAGGTTTTTGTACGACTGTTTTTCACTGTGTGAACACACGCTGACTGGTAGAGTGAAAACTCTGACAGTAATAAACTGCTGCATCTTCAGCCTGGACTCCACTGATGGTCAGAGTGAAGTCAGAGTTTGATCCACTGCCTGTAAAACGAGCTGGAATCCCTGATTGTCGAGTGCTAATATGGTAAATGAGCAGTTTAGGAACGTCTCCATCTTTCTGTTGGTACCAGGCTAAATAGTGATAGATGCTAGAAACATAAATATCCTGACTGGTCCTACACTTGATGCTCACAGATGCTCCCACAGCAGAGCTCACTGCTCCAGGCTGAGTCACTGTGATCTGTCCTCTGGACTCTGAGGACACAGAGACAAAAACATAAAGCAGCTTCATGGTTTTGTGGGCTTCATTTCAGAGGGACAGATGTTGATAGAGGAGAGGAGTTTGATTCTCTGGACTTTACCTGTGAAGCAGCAGCAGAGGAGAGTCCAGATGAGGACGCAGATCAAAGTCATGTTTTTGATGAGGAGGATTTCTGTGGCTTCTGTTGTGATGAAGGACAGCTGTCAGTCATCCAGTGTTCAACTCTCAGGACTATAAACTCTCCCAGAGCACTGGAGCATGGTGCTGCTGATGCAAAGTGCCTCTCTATGGAAATGAACTGACTGACTGACACAGTCAATGGATTTTTTGTTTTGTTTGTTTGTTTTTATGCTGTTGTTTTGCACAGTGTTTCATGTATGTAATTATGTGCATTAGAAATACAAAATATGCAGTTAATACCAAGTGCCTTTTTTTCTGTCACCTTATTTTTTTGAATCTGTTCATTTTATTCTTTCAGACAGTACTTCCATTCTGCATATCTCTAGATCCTTCCTCAGGTTATTTTGTACCAGGATGCCCTTCCTTAATTGGAAGTAAAGTATATGATTTTCAGGAGCGGGACCAAGGCTCTAAACATCCTCCCTCCGGTTCTTATATGTTCCCCCAGTTCTACAAGTTGTTTTGTTCTCTTTTATGTGTAAAGAAAGTTTGTTCTCAGCGAATACCTCATCCGCCAGCACATCAGACAAAGAACACCCAGCTCTTCTTCATCGTTGTTCCCTCCGGCAATCCAAGAAATTCAAACATACTCAATGTCATGGTGTCGCTTCCGAGAGACTGAAGCCCGACTGAAGCCCCGGAAAACTTTCTAGCAATTTTCTCGCCACCCAACATACGATCCGTCCAGTCATCTTCTCTCTGCTAAATCCAGTTATGAAGTAACTCCGGCCGCTTGCAACTGCCAGGAAATTCAGCGGGGTCGCCCACTAGCAGAACTCACAGCTCCACTCACGTTGCTCTGAAACAGGCCCACTGTCAGGGGCTGAGTGTGTGACCCAGCATTTTTAACACTTTATTTGTAGTTTATCAATTATTATACATAGCATTATTATTATTTTACAGATAACCACAAAACAACAATCCTTACAGATGATAAAGACAGATAATATCAAGACAGGAAAAGGGAAACAAACAAACAAAAAAAACCCAAAACAAAACACACACATACACAAAAATAAAATAAATTGTTTTTACAGAACTGTTCTAGGGCAAACAAAACATTCAAGGTTCCAGTTCCAGACCAGGTAGGTTGTTTATGTTGTATGTTAACAGAGGGTCCCATGTTGTGTTTGCCGATGGATCCGTTGAGAGTACATCTGACTTTTTCCAGTTTGACATTTTGCATAACATCCCTTATCCAGTGGTGGTGTGATGGAGCAGCAGTAGACTTCCATTTAAATAAAACCAGGCATCTCGCTAATAATGACAAAAAGGCAATGACCCTCTGTAAGAAGTCGCTACACCTGAGAAACAACCAAAAATTGCCACGAAGGGGAAGTCTGTTTGCATCTATCAGACGATGGGTCTATGTTCGGAAATATTTTAGCTAGTTTAGCTTTTGAAAAATGTAACCTGTGTAACACTCTGAATTGTATTAAGGAGTGTCTTAAACATATAGAAGGCGAATGGACGCTGGTAAGAGCCAAATCCCACTCTTCGTCAGACAGCTGGGCACCCAAATCATTCTCCCACTGTTCTCGAATGTATGAAATAGACAGATTACAACTATCCATAATATGAGAGTAGATAAATGATATTCTGCCTTTCTTCATCTCATTGACCCTTAGTATAGAATCCAAACAGGAAGTACGGGGGAGAGTAGGAAAATTAGCAACCTTTTTACGTATAAAATCTCTGATTTGCAAGTATCGCAAAAAATGGTTATTAGTCAGACCAAATTTCCTACATAGTTGTTCCAGTTGTGCCTGCTTGTGACCCTTTCAACCTGTAGCCACACAGGGATCTGATCATTCCAGTCCTTTAGCCATAGAGAGATGGTATTAAGATTCGCCCAATAATATGTGCGCAGGTTTGGCAGTGAGAGCCCACCTATATTTTTTGGTCTTTCCATAAATTCTTGTCTTATATGAGGCATTTTATTATTCTACATAAATGAAGAAACCATTCAATTGAATGACATGAAAAAAGACTGTGGTATGTAATCAAGTAATGCCTGAAATCATCTCTCTTGCTCTTGACAAAGGCGGTCGCACTTTTCTCCTCCTCTCCCTTAGCTTCCCTGCTTAGCCTCTTGTGTCCTTGTCTAGTCTCGTGTATTTTGTAGTACTTTTCCCTGGAACACTCTCTCACAGTCTGTTCTCTAAAACCTAAAAGAGGAATTATGGATTTGATCAACTGGTCCCTGAATGCAATTGACACCCCTTTCTCAACGAGAAGTCTGGGCTTGGGTGAGCCCGAGTGTCCTGGAGGTACTTTCCCTGCCGGATACATGATGGACGGGTGGCATAACTGGAGGGTCGTGTGCCTGGCGGGACTGTCGATCGAAGACGCTGAAGATATCTACCTATTCGGAACCATGATAACAGGGTTCTTGCTGATCGGAGCTGGCTTGGCCCTGACTTATCGAAGAATCAAGAAAGCGGAACCGGTTGTTCAAACCCCCACAAGGCTGCCCGCTGGGATTGAAACGATGGGACGAGGCGTGAGTTCTCAAAATGGGCTCATTGAGTGCAGCACAGATAAAATCTTGGAGAAGCTTACGGCTGCCGTGAATACTCAGAATAAGACCTCTGTGCGCAAACTGGATCACATCTTGGAGAAGCTCACTGCGGTCGTGAGTTCTCAGAATCGGCTCTTTGAGCACAAGAATGACAACATCACGGAGCGTAAGGTTGATAACATCATGGAGAAGCTCGCGGCTCTCCAACGGGAGATTGAGAGACCAGTCTTGGACTGTTAGAACAGCTTTGAAATTCATATGAGTTGTTGGCACTAAAGTAAAAACCACCATCACTTCATGTGGATACCCCTTCAGCGCCAGCTGCAAGGCCGGAGCTGAACAAAACACTCTGATAACGACTGTGTTTAGACTGTTCTTCCCATTCCATGCAAGGCCACCTGGGTTGGCTGGAAGACTGTTTACTTAGCCTGGCAGGGCGAAGGACACTGTCTCAGCTCAGTGTCTCAGTCTCGATCGGTGCCTATGCATTCTCAATATGTGCTGGCTGATGTCGGGGCAGCATGAGTACGAGCAATTTTTTTTTGAGGTTTTTTTTGCCAATGCCCATGATGCCGCCCTGGGTAACCACCCGTGTCGCCCGTATCAAAAAACGCTATTGGATGAAAGGAATTTTTCTATGGATGAGTATAGCCACTCCTCAGCCTTTACAATTAAATTGCGAATGAAACATTTGGCCCACCCATTCTTTGTGAATTTTAGACTGATCACAATTCCTGAGGTGGTTTTCCTGTAGGAAGGCAATAGCAACCCCAAGATGTTGTAAATGAGAAAGGACCCTTTTTCTCTTTATTGCCTGGTTCATACCCTTCACATTCCAACGTATAGTTTTTACTATACGGAAAACCATTACCTCAATCACCAGTCTCTGCAGGATGCGAGCCAGGTCGTTCGTCATCAATAGCGATATTATTATTAATGTAGGTCAGCACCTCTGCAGGGTCGGTAAGCCTCACGCATTTCCCGTTGTGTGTGAACTGCAGAGTGGTTGGGTAGAAGAGACCGAACATGTCCTTTGCAGTATGGAGCTTCCTTTTGGACTCGGAGAAGGCTGCGCGTTGTTTGTTGACTTCTGGGCTGTAGTCAGGAAATATGTGGAATCTCGATCTGTTGAATAGGAGCGGGCCCTTCTGTCTGGCAAGATGTAGGATCAGCTCTCTGGTTTGGAAGTGGTGGAGTCTGACAATGAACGGACGTGATCTGTTGTCGCCATCTGCTGGTCTAGGAGCCAAACTCCTGTGGGCTCTATCCACTGATGGTGGCCTCTCGAAGTTGTTGTCCCCAAGCACATTAAGAAGTAGTTTGGTGATGAATTCCGTTGGTCGTGGGCTCTCCGCATTCTCTGGTATCCCCACAATGCTAATTTCGGCCATCTGGTGTAGTTTTCCAAGTACGACACCTTCTCTCTTAAAGCCTCATTCTCTTTAGCTAGCGAGGATTGGGAGGTCTCCATGCTGTTTAGTCTCTTGTCGAACTCATTCATTCCTTCTTCTATGGCGGTAATTCGTTGGCCGTACCCACTCAGGATTGAATGTAGAGAAGCGATGGCGAGTCGATAGAGGCTTGTACCGCCGTAACTTCATTTGCTAGTGCGTCCATGCTGTTAGCGTTAGCGTCTGTTTCTGTACTGGCCGAGGAGTTTGAATTGCCCCGCGCTGTGGCTTTCCCACCCTGTTGTTGCTGTTGTTTGTTGTTTTCCACTCATAGGATAATTAAGTCACCTACTAAATGGTGTGGAGAGATGGTCTCTCACTAAGAGAACCAAGGTTACACCATAACCGTACGATCTGTCCTCTGGACTTTGAGGATACAGAGACAAAAACAGAGACAGGTGCTATGACTGAAAACTCCACCTCAGCTCTTAGTGGTGAGACTGTTCCATCTGTTGTTTCAGTTCAATAAAATGACCTTCAAGTAAAATGGTAAATGGCCTTTATTTGTATAGCGCTTTACTAGTCCCTAAGGACCCCAAAGCGCTTTACACAACCAGTCATCCACACAGTGGTGATGGCAGCTACATTGTAGCCACAGTAGCTGCCATCGACTGGGGAGCACTGACAGAGGCGAGGCTGCCGGACACTGGCGCCATCGGGCCGTCTGACCACCAGTAAGCAACGGGTGTCTTGCCCAAGGACACAACAACCGAGACTGTCCAAGCCGGGGCTCGAACCGGCAACCTTCCGATTACAAGGCGAACTCCCAACTCTTGAGCCACGATAACCCCACAGTAGTTAACTGACTTTTGAGCAGAAACTGTAGAAGCTGTGGAAGTTTCATGAAAGTTTTTGTTTTTCATTCAGATCTTTAAATTTGCAAGATTCAGTTGGGAATAATATTTTTCAGTGTGAAGTTCACTAAGCATTTTCTCCTTCTCTGTCAGGTGGCTTCTTTCAAATTTGGTGAATCAGGTAAAAGGCAAGAAATTAACAGAATGTGAACGATTCATGACCTCTGACAGGGACAGTAATCTGGTTTCAAACATTTTTTAAATAAATTTTCAATGAAGCACCATTAACCATTTATGAAGTGTGTGTGTGTGTCCTTTGTGAACTGTATCAGTCTCTGCAGTTTCTTCCAGCTTCAGCAGTCACTTCAGTTTCTGTTCAGTCTGTTCAGTTTTTCACTATTTGAACACCCACTGACTGTTAGAACAGTGAAGACTCTGACAGTAATAAACTGCTGCATCTTCAGCCTGGACTCCACTGATGGTCAGAGTGAAGTCCGAGTTTGATCCACTGCCTGTAAAACGAGCTGGAATCCCTGATTCTAGAGTGTCAGCATAGTTAATGAGATGTTTGGGAACTCCTCCATCTTTTTGTTGGTGTCAGAACTGGTCATGGTCTGCTCTTTGATGAACTCTAATGGGTTTTAGAGGCAGAGGATATTTAGCCTTTTAATGATTTGATTTAAATGTCAAGAAATAGAAGAAAACAAAATCCAATCCCACCTGGATTGTGACACTTTTACTGGTGGAGTGAATTAAATCATTCTATTCAAAATTAAACCTGGACATATTGGAAACAAGTAATTCAAAAAAGAATGATTGGAATCTATGTGAAGGACTGATGGAGACTTCTTATTTTTACCTGTTTCCAAGTAATACAAACTTGATGATTTGATGCATGAGAGGGAAGTGAAACAAAGTGAGAGCGAGTGACTGTCAGAGCAGATCAAAAAATTTAAAAAACACCTGACAGAAACTTCTGGAGTCCCAGTGTGCTGCAGAAAGACAGTTCATTGAATTCAATGCAAACCTGTGGATGAAGGTGGGCTCTGTGAGGCCACCCAAGGCCTCCTCACACTAGAGTTATTGAGGAGAGACCAGTGTTCCCAGTTGAAGTACTGTTTTACACTCCTGTTTTCAGTCTGCAGTTTCTAACACTGTCACGCTCCAGATTCATCCATAATCCATCATCGTATAGATGGTTACTTTAAGACTTTGAAATAATAAATATCTTTCACATGTGCAAAACGTTTGACTTTGTGTACAATAGTAACAGTGGTTAAATTATTAGTTCTAAAGGAAAAATTCAGTCATCACAGGTCATTTTTTATGTTTTAAGGACTGTTTACAAAGTTCTCACGTCCACTTTTATTTTATATTCATTCAGATTATTACTGAATTATTAAATGTCAAATAAATAGATGAAAACTTAAATTAAAAAAAAAAATCTAATTTTTTGGTCAAAACACAGAGCAGGTAAGAGTTGGAAGGTTTTAAAAAGTATTTGATATAAACTTTTGACAATTGGTTTAATTTACCAAATGTCAAATATATGAAAAAAAAAAGCAAATTATTATTTCAGTGTTTTTTATGTTAACCCATCTGTTCAGATTGTTATGTCGCTGTATTTAAAAATGTATATTTTATGGTGTATTGTGTACCTACAGCTGTTGATCAGTTCCTCTTCAGCTGTTTGAGGTTTTTGTACGGCGTTGTATCACTGTGTGAGTGGGAAGCTGTTACGCTGCTGACAGTAATAAACTCCTGCATCTTCAGTTTGAACTCCACTGATGATCAGAGTGAAGTCAGTCTGAACTGCTGTTGCCCGAAAACGATCTGGAACTCCAGACTGACGATTTGTAGTATCAGCTATCAGGAGTTTAGGAGCTTTTCCAGATTTCTGAAGGTACCAGTTAATGTCATCACCTATAGATGTACTGGATTTACATCTGACAGAGACAGTCTGTCCTGGAACAACAGACTGAGCTTTAGGAGTCTGAGTCAGGACGATTTCTGCTGATGAACCTGAAAACATGAAAAGAGGAGAAGTTTAGAGAAAGATGACCAACATCCAAACATTAGAGGATCATTTCTCTAACATGGAGAACAGATGGAAGAAGGTCAGTGCTGCTGGTTTCAGAGTTTCTCCATCAGAGCAGAACATCATTGTGGTGAACCTGGCTGCATGCTGAAGCAAAGTTTTCACAGAGAGTCTCACCCTGAACAAGGAGCCCCAGGGTGGCCAGCAGTAGAGTCAGTGACATCATCATTGTGCTGCTGGTGTGTGAGTGGCTCTGAAAGGCCTGGACAGCCACTGATCAACACTGGCCTCTTAACAGCTGTGAGCAGAGAGGCAGGACACATATGCAAACACACAGAGTCAGTCATCTTTCCTCGTCATGTCATCCTCTGTCATGTGACACGTTCGTCCTTTAGTTAGTGCAGTGCTTTTTTGTTTTACTTTGTATTTTTATTTATTCAATTTGCATTTATTAATTAAAGATATTTCAGCACACAGGAACATGTATATTTACTTAAGTATCCAAATCTCCACAATGTTTTATCAATTTGTGTTTAAAAGGTTAAACTTGACCAATTTTTCTTTTCCAATATCTTCCATCATTTACTTTCAGAGAGTGTGTGATGACTCATGCTTTGGTAGCCATGAATATAAATAATTATTGAAACATATACAAAAATGCATTAATTGTTACCTTTCTTGAAAATGTATCAGCCCTGATACTACAACCCCACACACCACTGCCAATCCATAACCTAGTAAAGACGTAGTGTCGATCTGCAGGACCAGCACCCCAATACAGCGAGTCTGGATCAGCTCTCTGTTTAAAAAGTTCTCATCTCTGATCCTATCCTGACGTTTAACAAAACTAAATAGAAAAAGGTTCTTTTGTCTGTTTTGCTCTTTTAAAGATGACTCTTTCTTTAGTTAATCGATTTTGTGAGCCAAAGATTTCCCAGCTGTTGAATATTAAAAAGCTCTCATGCTGTCAGTGTCATATCAATGAATATAAAAAAGCCAAGATTTTACTGAAGAATGCAGAGGAAGATGTAGATCCTTTTCATAAATGAAGACTTAAACAACATCTATTATATTTGTTCTGAGTGATCACTAGTGTCATTAAACTTTTCAATCTTGAGTTGAGTGAGCTTTTCCAAGATGACAGGAGGAACTATGTGTCACGGCTGAGCAGCCGGTGTGTTTGTGGAGTGGACCCAAGTGCAACCACAGAAGAAGAGAGAAGTTTAAACAAAAGGCGAGCCCTTTATTTGGCTGGAAAAACCCCACAGGAATAAAAAACAAGGCAAAGCATACAGGGGGAGTAAACTAAAACTACAAGCTAAACTGGGAAAAGCTAGACTATGTCAGCTATGACAAAGTGATATGAATATGATTAGTAGGAGCATGCAAGAAACTATGATGAGAAAAACATGAACATGGCCTGAACAGAATGATGAAATACTTACTTTTAACCTGACGTGATGTGGGGGACGGAAAACAGACCTAATACCCACAGGAGGTGATCAGGGAAAGTGGAAACACTTGGGAAAACAGCTGACTGGAATACACATAATGATGCCACAGGGAAACAAAACACCATGAACATGGGAATACTAGACTCTTCAAAGTAAAACAGGAAACATGGAGAGACATAGACATGATAACATGTGATAAACTAACACAGAAAACAGGAAAAGACTCACAAACAAGGAGACTTAGGTGGTAACACAACTAGGCTAAACTTCAATTAAACCCTAACTAAGCATAACACCACAAGAACGTAACATATTTTAATATAAGCTAAGAAATCAAAAATACTAAATAAACTCAAAACACAGGGTCACAGACTCAGCCCCTGACACTAGGGATCAGTTAATGCTTTAATGAGGATGGAAATTATGTGAAATTATGTGTTTTACAATCATTAGAGCTTAATCTAAATGTCAAGGAGATTTGGGCCGATGTGTTAGACAGAGCTCTCGTCTGCATGATTTGGGAGAAAGGGCCTCATCCCCTCCAGTAGAGTTCAAAGTCTTTGAGAATCAGTGCCAAGTAGCACTGAAGATGTTCCTTTCAGTGCCAACTAGACACTAGTTTTAAAATGTATATATATATATTCAGTTATTGGAGGCAAATATGTCTTTATGTATTTTTCAGTATTTATGGATTTATCACAATTAACCTACACTGTATATCACGTGAAAAATGAAAAACAAAAGATATTTGAGGGAATCAAAAAGGTCTCAGTTTATACTGACACATATTAAATCAAGTTTAAAATTCCATTTAAATTGATGATTTCATTACTGATTGATTTGATATCATCAGAGAAGAAGTCCCATTTTCAAAACTCATATATTCAAAATAAAAATAATTCTTCTTTAAATGTTTAGCACTGCAATAATTTCATTTTTTTTTTAGATCAGTTGGTAAAACTGAAAAGGAAGGAGTGAATGATTTTGTTGAGTTTGTTTGTTTCAGAGTCAGAGAGCCGTGTCTCTCTACAGTCAGAGGTTTTTGTACGGCGCCTCAATGA
Source organism: Mchenga conophoros (assembly GCF_057382185.1). Taxonomy (NCBI): domain Eukaryota; kingdom Metazoa; phylum Chordata; class Actinopteri; order Cichliformes; family Cichlidae; genus Mchenga; species Mchenga conophoros. The sequence continues at coordinate 171,867 of NC_140546.1, read as the reverse complement.
GTTTGTATCACTGTGGTGGACTTTTGGTGGAGGAACCAGACTGGAATTTGGAAGTAAGTTAATTAACTGTGTTTATTATTGAATGTTTTATCATTTTCTTTTATAACTACTTGTTAGGCTGCTTAGATGAGAGAAAAATACTTTTTTTATTAAAATAATTTAGTGTTTGATGTTTGTCCTTTTACTGGACTAATTCAGATGAGCTCTGCGAGTTTCTCTCTTGTTTAATCTACATTTCTGTCACAGTAAAATATATGTAGACAAGAGTAAACTTCATCAATCTTATGCTTAGTTTGTAAATTTCCACCACATCAGCTGCTGTTTGGATGAGTCAAAGTTTGCTTTCTGATGTTTTTATCGTGTCAGATGTTTCAGATTTAGTTTGAAATCATGTGAGCTGTTCAATAACATTTCAAATCTATATGAATGAGTAGCTGCTCTGTGCTTGTGTCCACTCATTTCTTCAGTCGTCCATGATTTAGACTTCTAATCATTTTAAAGCCAAACTTCTGCTGTAAATGTTTCACATCTGCTTCTTTTATTTCCAGTGTAGTTTGAACATATTTTCAGCTCAAAGTGTGTGATGATTCTCTCTGTGCTGATATGCATGAGAGGTTTCTTAAAGGGAAGTGAAACAATGTGTGAGTGAATGACTGGTGGAGCAGAAAAAACACCTGACAGAAACTTCTTAAAGGAGAAATTCAAATTGTGGTTCCTGTCCTCTAAGCTGATTGGTGTTTCCTAGGTGATGCCCGCCCCGCCCTGAAGGTGCTGGGTCCCTCACAACAAGGAGCTGGAGCAGGGGAAGGCCACGCTCATGTGTGTGGCCAACAAGGCTTCCCCTCAGACTGGAGTCTGTCCTGGAAGACGAGCGACAGCAGTGGCAGCAGCAGCATCAGAGGGGAGGAGAGCAGGACTCCTGGGAGTGCTGCAGAATGACGGCCTCTACAGCTGGAGCAGCACCCTGACGCTCACTGCAGACCAGTGGGGGAAGGTGGGCTCTGTAACCTGTGAGGCCACCCAGGGCTCCCAGACTCCAGTCTCAGAGATACTGAGGAGACCAGTGTTCCCAGTCCTGATGTCAATCACTGAGTCTTTGATGTTGATTTTCTTCTGTCTCTTTGTTTCTTTGTGTTTGCAGATTTAAAAATTAAACTCATTAAATAGTCATATTTCCATCTCATAATGACAACAATCAGAGCAACAATCTCCTCTAGTTTCATCCTTTTGTGTCTGTTGTAAAGCTGATATTTCAAACTCTTAAAAGAATAAAAACGTACCGAGAAAACATGTTCTTTGACTCTGTGAGTTTAATAAATACACATTAAAAAATTAGATTTGTAATATTTGTAAAACCAGACCAAAATAAAATAAAAACCTAATAAGTAAAATTAAAGAGCAGGGTGTCATCTGTATGTTTAAACAGAGATCATTTAAATAAAGTTCAAATGAAGATTTACTGAAGTTTGATTAATGAACTATTTGGCAGTGAAACTCTGATGAGGCACCAAAGCAGAGAAGAGTCTAGAAGCTGGTGGTGGCAGAGGTGAAGCAGGTGGAGACTTAGCTGAGGATCTCTAATTGTCAGGATGAGGTGGAGATCAGGAGTCTGAGAGTTAAAGCACACAAAACAGAGGCTGAGTAACTCACAGAAGGCAGCGGGACAATAACTGGACTCAAATAATGACGACAGAATTGAGCTCGACAGTGGACATGATGTTAAGAACAGACTAACAGAACAAACACAGGAATGCAGGCAGATGAGAGACTACAGGTCTGCTTTAATCAACTTATATAGAAGTTAATCTCTTCTAGTGTTCACAGCAAAATGAGAGAAACTCACTTCACTAAACCTCTTAACACAAGAAAAGACCACGGTCTGTCAGGAGGATGATCACATCTTATTTTCATTGGTTTCAGATTTAGGTAGGACTTTATATTAATGTCACACTTTTAAGCATTAGTAAGATATTATTTTAAAGAGAAACTTTTTAGTTCTTTGTTCTGTCTACATTAATACTTTGGAAATGGATTAAATGACTTTAAGGTTTTTACAACAGTAACAGTGATTCGTTTGTGCTGGAAATATCCAAATGAGGCTAAATCCTCACTGACACATTCCCTACAAACACTGTTATAACAGCCTGCTTGATTTGTTAATCAGCAGAATATCAGAATATTATAGACACTAGTTGTGATGTGACTACAATGATTTTCTGGATTTGTGTGATGAAGGACTGCAGCTGAGCTCCCACAGAAGGATTAGTTTAATATTTAACAGCTTACAAATAGAAAAGAGCTGCTCATCAGTGCAGAAACACTGACAACAGTATTTGTATTGTTAATAAGAGCTTGTTATATTTTACCTTCCAGTTATGTCCTTTTATCTGAACTCAGTTTCTCTAAAGTCTATTTTCTCTCTCTGCAGTAGGTCGAGGCTCTCTCTGGACACACTGTCTATTGTTATAAATGTAGAAACTAAGAATGAGTCAGACTGATGGACTACTCTTCTAAGGAGAATAATGCAAACTAAAACTACATAATAATTTCACAACCTTTAATTAGGGGTATAATGTGGCATAAGATAATATAATAATCTCACAGTGCACACAAATGAAATTCCACAGTAAATATTAAAGTAATCGTTCCTCCCAGTCTTTTAGTTTGTTCTGCAGCTGTTGCTTCAGATCAGTTCCTCTTCAGCTGAGAGGTTTTTGTACGACAGATTTTCACTGTGTGAACGGGAAGTTGTAACCACTTTGTCCACAGTAATAAACTCCTGCATCTTCAGCCTGAACTCCACTGATGGTCAGAGTGAAATCAGTCCCAGATCCACTTCCACTGAAACGATCAGAAACTCCAGACTGACGGCTTGTTGCAT
>NC_140546.1:122100-168886 GCF_057382185.1 Mchenga conophoros | reverse complement strand
GTCCAGATGAGGACGCAGATCAAAGTCATGTTTTGATGAGGAGGATTTCTGTGGCTTCTGTTGTATGAAGGACAGCTGTCAGTCATCCAGTGTTCAACTCTCAGGACTATAAACTCTCCCAGAGCACTGGAGCATGGTGCTGCTGATGCAAAGTGCCTCTCTATGGAAATCAATCTGACTGACACAATGAAATCCTTCGTGCTTTTTCTGTCTGAATTAATGATGTCTTTTCTGTTTTTGCTTAGTTTCCTATTAAATTGATATTAAAAATTACTCAAAATTTAATTTGCAGTTTATGGTTTACAGTTACAGTTAATGTGTACCTGCCCCTTACCCTGGGACAGCTGGGTAAAGCTCCAGCCTCTCCAGAATCCTGTCAGATAAGATCACAGATTGAAATAGAAAGTGTGACATCATCAATATTTTTTATAACTTTCATTGATGCTTTTTTTTATATATAATTTGTTGGCCCAACAGCTAATTTATGAAATTATATAGGTGACTCATAACTGAATGATCAGTCATTCAGTGTTTAACAGAACGGCTTATTCATTTATTAATGTCAATAGTAAATGATCAACTGTAATGAATATTATCCGTAGTGTCCATCTTAACACAAGGTCACTCTTCTGAAAAGAAAAACAAATTATCATCAAGAGAACTAAAACCATGAATAACAATAATCAAGAAATATAAATTAAACACAGAAACACTTGGTCACAGACCAATGAAAGCTATTTTGATTGAAAACATATATTATGTTGTTTAATTTATAATGACGCAGAGTTGGTAAAAGAGGAAGAATTTATAGATTATCTGGGATGAAGAATAGTGAGTTCTTTAAAATAAATAACACAAAACATCTGCCTTCATTGAATGAAAGCATTGAATTAATACAAATATTTATATTTTTATTGAGATTCATAAAAAGCTTTATTACTTAAAGAAGTACAACAAAATCAGACTGCTTATGTAATGGAGTTATTTCTAGGAAAACGTCTGTCAGAAGATTGATCCACAGAGGGAAAAGTAGCCATATGCTATGAGATGATGAATTAATGACGTTTCAAGCAAATGCTTAAATTTACAACACGTGTTCTTTGGTCAGAGTGGCAACCCAGGTAACTGTTGGTATGACAATATATATTATAATGAGGTTGTTATTACACATTATGTTGAAAACAGCAAAGCTCTTGGAGAATTTCACCAGCCATTTGTACAGTACTGCACTTAAAACAACACAGAAGAGCTACTGATTGAAGGTGTTAACTACAATTTCAAATGGAAACAGAGGATAGCTGGATTCTGAAATAAACACTGGATGCTGGGAAATGGTGCAAAGTAATTGAATGACTGTCTACTACAAACCATTTCATGGGGAAACAAGATTATCTTTGTAACTCATCTTGGAATAATGAGGAAACAAAGTATTTTGAGTTCAAGAGGTGAGCTTGCATGTATCAGCATGAGGTCCAGGAAATCATCAATCAGCTGACAAACTAAATCAAACATAGAGAAAAAAAACTTTATTACTGTCAAGTTACACTCAAGAACTGGAAGACTGGATTAGACTTTGCCAGTAAAACATTTAAAGGTCAAAAACAGTTAAAAGATGAACTTTTTTTCAGCATGACTGGAAGAGAAAATTAAAAGGAGAAAAACTGATCTGATGCAAATCACAACATCTGTCAAAGATGGTGGAGACAAAGTTATGGCACTGATGGTTTTGGCTGTAAGTGTAGCTGGGCCACTGGTATTTACTGATAATGTTACTGCTGATAGAGGTAGCATGTCACAATCTGGGAGGCAGATCGTCTGGAGGAGGATTTGGACCCAAACGCAAGCACGGACGACAGCGTAGCTGTGAGCAAGTTTATTAACAATGAAAGGCATTTTCCAGTGACATTTGTTCACGCCATACCCGTTCCTGTTATGTGCTTCACTTACGTTAAATAAAACTCACTCCCTGAATCTGAGTCTGCGTTTGGGTCCTTCCAATAAAACCTGCAGCTGTGACAGGGAGCTTTTGTAGTGATGTATCTTAACAACTATAAAATGTAAATTCTCAAATTATAATTTTGGAACTTTATTTTATTGTGTTTATTTTATTTTAAAATTATACTATTAATATGTTATAAAGCTATGATAAAAACAATTCATATGGTTGAGTTTGTTGTTTCAGAGTCAGAGAGCCGTGTCTCAGAGGTTTTGTACGGCGCCTCAATGAGTTTGTATCACTGTGGTGGACTTTTGGTGGAGGAACCAGACTGGATGTTGGAAATAAGTCGAACTTAAACCTCATTTATTGTATCAGATTTCTTTCTTGTGGTTATCTTGACTTTTCTGTTCAGTGTGCCAGAAAACAAAAATCATTAAAATAGTTTTAGATCAATTTTCATGAAGACACAAAGTTAGCTTCAGAATAAATGTTAAAATCAATATTAACAAATAATATAAAACATCAGAGTGGACTTGAGGATTATTGAGATAGCCTGGACTCCACTGATGGTCAGAGTGAAGTCAGAGTTTGATCCACTGCCTGTAAAACGAGCTGGAATCCCTGATGCTCGAGTGCTAGCATACTTAATGAGCAGTTTAGGAACTCCTCCATCTTTCTGTTGGTACCAGGCTAAATGGTTGTTGCCATGAACATTCTGACTGGTCGTACACTTGATGCTCACAGTTGCTCCCACAGCAGAGCTCACTGCTCCAGGCTGAGTCACTGTGATCTGTCCTCTGGACTCTGAGGACACAGAGACAAAACATAAAGCAGCTTCATGGTTTTGTGGGCTTCATTTCAGAGGGACAGATGTTGATAGAGGAGAGGAGTTTGATTCTCTGGACTTTACCTGTGAAGCAGCAGCAGAGGAGAGTCCAGATGAGGACGCAGATCAAAGTCATGTTTTTGATGAGGAGGATTTCTGTGGCTTCTGTTGTGATGAAGGACAGCTGTCAGTCATCCAGTGTTCAACTCTCAGGACTATAAACTCTCCCAGAGCACTGGAGCATGGTGCTGCTGATGCAAAGTGCCTCTCTATGGAAATGAACTGACTGAAAACAACAAGTAGTTGGATCAAATAGTCGATGCTGTTTATCAGTTAATCAGTCAGTTTATGAAAATGTTTTCTTTCTTGTGTTTTAGGACACATTCAGACATTGATGGATGTGTGGGATTTTTAAATTTGGGTATTTTCTGCAGTCTTTTACAAAAACATGTTCATTGACTGAGAGAGGCAAGAAATGTTTCATGATCAAACCAGAGCAGTACTTTGTGATATAACCCCAAGTGTTGCCAAATGCCAACAAAACATGCAAACAATGTCTGAAGATAAAGGCTCAGACATTCGTCCTTGTAAGACAAAATCTGATATCCTCTTGTTCACTTAAAAAAGAAGAAGAAAAGAAATGTTGTACTTGTCTACTCAAACACATGAACAGAGTTTCAGAGAATCTTCACCCTGAAAGAGGTTTAGAAACTTACCTGTCAGCAAATCAAAGAACCGCGTAAGCAACAGGACAGAATAGAAAAGTTTTCCCCCAAAAAAGAACCTGCACATTTGAACATGGCGTCAAAATGAAAGACATTAAAAAAAAATCAGAGGAAAGGTACAATTTGCAAAACTATTTTAGAGTTTTGTAAAACTCAGTACAAAAAAACTTGCAGTGATTCACATTGATGCATGATGCTGACCACAGGATGCAAAAGTTAAACATGCCCACAGCGCAGAATCATTCATCTCTGTTTTAATTTGATATTTTTATACAGGACAACCTGTGAGGCTGGAAAGACTTCGGTTTCATGCCCTGAACAGGTCACTTTCTGTTTGGTGATGTAGTGTCTGCAGTGTTGGGAAGGTTACTTTTAAAATGTATTCCACTACAGATTACAGATTACATGCCCCAAAATGTATTTTGTAACGTATTCTGAATACTTTGGATTACTTAATATATGATCATGCTTTTTACAACTACATGAATGTGATTTATTACTGTTACTGAAGGCTACTTGCCGTACCAATAACAACTCGATTTTTACATCTTAATAATAAATGAGTAACAGTAGGTGGACATTAGGTAAGGCTGCGCTTTTTGCAGTGATCTGCAAAGCATATATAAAACAGGTCCGCGGCTCCGAACTGTAGTAAAGGGACCTCTGGCTAATCTGTTGGGTTCGTGTCGGCTCGTAGCTGAAAACTAGCTTTACTTTGTTGTCTGGGTCAACTTTGTAAGAGACAGAGAGAGGCGTTGAAAGGCTGCTCCAGCAGAACTTATTGTTTCGGAGGAAAACACGAACACAGTGTCCAGTCCAATCTTAACAGCTTACTTACAGCTGGGCTCGTCGGCTCTCTTCTTGGCTGCTGTGGTTATTATTATATTTACATGCTTCCAGCTCCCGTTTCTGCTCGATGACAGCTCGTACTTTTTCTCCCTCTTCGCGCTCACAGACACATAACAGGTACAGCAGTCCATTCTCCCTGCAGCACGGACTACACTGCCCATCAGGCTGCATTCTTTAGGGCGATGCCTGTAACACTCTGCCTGTTGCCTTCATATTAAATCATTTTTGAATAATAATTTTTAAATATTTTTTAATATTTCTTCACGTCATAATGCTGGCAGCAAGTAGAGATGACATGGGCCGCAAGAGAGACACAGACATTAGAGCCTCTTAATGTTTCTTTGGGTTTCAACCAGCGTGGAATTACCATAGAGAGTGCACAGCCTAACATATGAAACAGGAGAAGACGTGTAATCCATTATTTCAACAAAGTAATTGTAATCTGAATTGATGGTGATTAGCAGAGTAATCCAAAGAGTGGGAATGTGCTGGAAATATCTTTTATTTTATGAATTTGTCACATGTTTTAGTAATATCACTTTTGGGTCACTTCAAGGTTCACATGTGGGAAGATTCAGCTTTAACTCTATTGCACAAAGTCAGGCATCGTGAGAAAGTTGGTGACACCCAGAGGGGGAGAATTCAACAGGTGGTGAAGTCTTTTGTTAATCAGGTCTTTGAGGATGTGGGGAAGAGGCAAGGAGCAGTCTCTATGTGACACTGGAAGAGGAGATAAAGTTGTAAACTCTCTCCCTCTCTTGGAGGGGTCAAGGGTGTGACAACAGCTGTGGAAATGCCTTCTGTTTGACTGTATTTAAAGAGGGCTGCTATTCATCTTTAGACACACGCATCAGTGCCCCACTGAATGTCGTCTCTCCCTCACTGCTTGGGAATTAAAAAGGTGTTGGCTCATCGTGTCTGCAGACTTTGTTGATTATATTTCCATGACAATATTCTGCAGTGACAAAGTGAGATATGTCACAACAAAGGAGCGAAAACTGAAAAAGTGTTTGTTTACATTGTTGAGTTAACACCGAATATAAAAGCTTCAGTGCTCTTTGGTACAGATTCTCCAGTTTTTTATTTAAAAGTTTTATAATTACGATTTTGATTATGTCCCCACATTCGGTGTCAATGATGGTGATGATACTGGAGGATAAACGTGAGCTCTAACACATGAGTCTGCCTACAGGAGGGAGGTTGAACGTCTGGTGTCCTGGTGCAGCCACAACAACCTGGTGCTGAATGCCCAGAAGACAGTGGAGATTATTGTGGACTTCAGGAAGCACACAGCCCCACTCCCCCCATCATCCTGACTGACACCCCCATCACCTCTGTGGACTCATTCCGCTTCCTGGGTACCACCATCACCCAGGACCTGAAGTGGGAGCCCACCATCACCTCCGTCATCAAGAAAGCCCAGCAGAGGATGTACTTCCTGAGGCAGCTGAAGAAATTCAACCTGCCAACACGGACGATGATGCAGTTCTACACTGCAATCATCGAGTCCATCCTCACCTCCTCCATCACCGTGTGGTACGCTGGAGCCACTATCAGGGACAAACAGAGACTGCAGCGTGTTGTGCGCTCTGTGAGTGGATTGCTGCAGACTCCCATCTCTGCAGGACCTGTACACCTCCAGGATACTGGGGCGTGCAGCTCGGATCTCAGCTGACCCTTCTCACCCTGGACACAGTCTGTTTGACCTGCTCCCCTCAGGCAGGAGACTCCGGTCCCATTCGCACCAGAACCTCTCGCCATAAGAACAGTTTCTTCCCCTCTGCTGTCGGACACATGAACAATAAACGTATGACTGTTCCCACCACTAACACATGACCCTACGCTGTGTTCACTGCATCATTCCATGTTTGCACTGATCACCACCTGCACTCATGTATATATCTTTCTACGTAGCACTTTTAATTCTTATTCTTACTTTTATTTTTTTCATGTCTATTTAAGCGCAATTTATGACAGTATGTTTGCACTGAAGCACCGCAGCAATTTCCTGATGTTGTAAACCTGCTCAACATTTGGCAATAAACCCCTTTCTGATTCTGATTCTGATTCTGATCTGCTCAAATTTACACAGCTTTCACATCACTTCATTGTAGAGGTCGAGTTTTTCTTTATTTGTTACCTGTCTATGAATCTACAGTGTTCAGTTGAGTCACATTCCAAATATGCTGTGAAAAACTCTTTTTAAACGAGTCGTGCTGGAGTCAGTCAGATGATTTCCATAGAGAGGCACTTTGCATCAGCAGCACCATGCTCCAGTGCTCTGGGAGAGTTTATAGTCCTGAGATTGAACACTGGATGACTGACAGCTGTCCTTCATCACAACAGAAGCCACAGAAATCCTCCTCATCAAAAACATGACTTTGATCTGCGTCCTCATCTGGACTCTCCTCTGCTGCTGCTTCACAGGTAAGTCCAGAGAATCAAACTCCTCTCCTCTATCAACATCTGTCCCTCTGAAATGAAGCCCACAAAACCATGAAGCTGCTTTATGTTTTTGTCTCTGTGTCCTCAGAGTCCAGAGGACAGATCACAGTGACTCAGCCTGGAGCAGTGAGCTCTGCTGTGGGAGGAACTGTGAGCATCAAGTGTAGGACCAGTCAGAATGTTTATGTTTCTGGCAGCGCTCACTGTTTAGCCTGGTACCAACAGAAAGCTGGAGAAACTCCCAAACATCTTATTTACTACACTAGCAGTCGACAATCAGGGATTCCAGCTCGTTTTACAGGCAGTGGATCAAACTCTGACTTCACTCTGACCATCAGTGGAGTCCAGGCTGAAGATGCAGCAGTTTATTACTGTCAGAGTTTTCATGTTATCAACAGTCAGTATGTGTTCACACAGTGAAAAACAGTCGTACAAAAACCTCCCTCAGTCAGACTGAACAGAAACTGAAGTGACTGCTGCAGCTGGAAGATACTGCAGAGACTGATACAGTTCACTGAGGACACACACACACACACACACACACACACACACACACACACACACACAGTAGTACAGGTCCTCCATCTTTTTTTTACCCAAAAAGGGTTTAATTTGTGAGAGTAAACTTGTGCAGTGTAAATAGTCAAACAGTAAAATGTAAACCTTGCAGCAGTTAAGGAGTGAAAGGCCATTTTTGTTGAAACACTTGTTTCCTGGTTAAGAGCATTGCTTAGAAACTCGTCTTTGGTTTACTTTTCATTTTCTGTTTGGGAAGATTGGGGAACATAAGGACCTGTTTTCTTGTTTTGGCATTGCTCACATCCAAAACAAATAAACTCCTCTATACCAAAAACGAACCTTCTTAGCAACTCACATGATCTTGTTGTGCAAATAAAGTCATCCTGTTTTTATTAAGCTGTATATTTTCAAACTTGAACATTGTTAAAATGATTTGGTCGATGTTTCATCTTTCACTTTGTTATTCTCCTGGTCTTTCATTTGTTCAACTGTGATGCTAAAGTTCAAAAAACAAATCCCAGAATTGTTTTCAGTTAAGCTAAGCAGTGGCTTCATGTTCTAATTATCTTTAACATTACAGGGCTCTAGAATAACTTTTTGCCTTGGTTGCACTGGTGCGCCACTTTTTCAACCGCATCGCTTAACACCGCGGTTTTACATGTGCCCTTTTTTGGGGGAAATTGCTGATTTGATTTGTAAATGATTAACTAACAATCTTGTTCTTGTGCTTAAAGTGCTTTGGCACTCTTTGGCCATAAGAATGCAGAGATGGCACCGGGTGTTATGGCACGCCGTCTTTCTCTCGGTTCTGCAATGTTTGCATATTGTGTTCTTAGTGGTGTCCCTGCTAGCTTGGAAAACCCACTCCCTGTTGGTGTATGAGCGACAGACGCTTTTTAACATCCGTGACTCACTGCTGATGCTCCACAGTGTTAGCGAGCGATCTGGAGGAATCCCGCCGCCGTGCCGGAGGAGCAGCTTCGCCGCGATCGCTGCTCTGCGCTTCCACAGGCCCCGCTGGTTTAGAAACTTATTCCCGTTAACGACAAGGAAGCAAGATGAACAGCAATTTTACTTGCTAGCAAGGGAGGCTGGTTGGAACCAGGCTCTTGGAGCTAAACGCTCCTCACCTGTCTGCTAGCCAGCATCAAGTAAACAGCCTTCCTTGCAGCTTTTTATTCTGAGAACACAAGCACTGTGTTTGTGTGTATGTGAGTGTGTATGTTTGTTTGGTGGTGCGTTTGTGTGACCTCCTGCTTATCAAAAGGGTCATAAAAGCAGGAAGCTTACTAACCAAGAAAACAGAACCCTCACATAGGATGTCCCTATAATGAAACACTACAGCCTCCCCCACCAACAAACAGGCTGGAGAGGTGGTCAGAGACAAAGGAATGTCTTTGACCATGCTGCTTGAACTAAGTCTTACACATTTAAGTAACACAATGACAACATTTAACAATTTGACTCCAACAGTCCCCCCTTTTTGTCAACTTTGTACATAAATTTCCACTTATGCACCCTTGTGTTTGACAGTTCAGTATAGGCTTCATTCACACACAGCTCCTCACATCATTCACTTCCTACTGCTGCAAAAGTTCACAGTTCATACATGTACGAAACGTGCTTAGCAATTATCCTACTTCTCATTCATCTCACACACAGGAAACTACATCCTGCAAGGAAACAAATGAATGTCAACAGTCAAAAACAAGAATCAACGTTCTCAAAAGAATATGCACTACAATCCAAATGTATGCAGACATAGGCATTCAAACACATCCGTTGGTTTTTGGTTTGTCCATGTGGCTTCCAGCTATCTTCAAAGCTGTAGCCTGGTCAACACTCCTCTTTATGACCCCTTTCAAACCCCCAAATCTTCTCACTGTAGACACCCTGTGGGGTGATCGAGTCACCTGGTGAATCATCTGCATTTACAACTCCTCTCCTTTCCTGTTGTCACTGCAGAAAAAGTTTTTTAAAGGAAATTGGATCAAGTTGTTTATGATCTTCTCCCCCATTTTTGAGTCATGTCCACCCATGGCTCAAAACTCCAACCAACTTATATAAGTGTACATGATGTAAATGTAAACAAAAGAAAGCCCCTTTGACTGTCTGGCTTTTTCTTCATAATGATAGCCATATTAGGACACATAAAGGCAATGGTTATATATCTATATATTTTAGCACAAATGACAATATAAAAAATATCAATCCTAACAATGTCCATGTGTCAAAGTAACTGAGAATAAAAAACAGAAAACATGAAGGAGATATTCCTGGCCTGGCTTTTTATAGCAGATAATCTTAAAACTATTTTGCAATTTTGCATAATTTTAAAAAGTTTACATTTCTTCAGTATTGAACAGCAGAAAATAGGCTCTCTTGTCCGAGGTCATTGACGTAAAAGAAAAAAAGAAAAAAACACAGAGGCTGACAGAGCTGCAAACAACGGTAGACTGGTGGGTAATAAGCGAAGGAATAATGCAGAAAACAGAGATTTGAGACGGGAAACTGTTCTTGAAGTACAGAGAGAGAGAGAGCTGTGCATGAAGTGTGATTTTTATCTTGGTGGAAACAAAACAGTAAAGTAAGAGGGAATTCATGACGATGTTTATCAGATGTGAATAGTTTGTTGCTTCTTTTGCTGCTGGTTCAGTCAATTTTGCTTGGAGAGAGACAAAACCTGCAGCTCAGAATCAGCACAAAAAAGACGTAAACAGTGCGGACCCGACGCATCAGAATCAGTGAGCTGTCGGCTTTCAGCCCGATGGCGTGTCCGTCTACGTGCCGTCGTGTGAGAAAGCAGAGAAAGCTGATTCTGATGCGTCGGGTCCCTCTGTGTGTTTACGCTGTGTGTCTTTGTGTGGAATCCGTTTACCTGCTCTCATTTACTGTTTGGTGGTTGATAAAATACTTTTGTGATCTTTAACCTGAGATTCCGGCGTTTCTGGGAAAATATATTTATGTTTAAAACTCGATTTAGGATTTAATGAATCAATGTCGCTTTATTCAAGCTACTCACCTCTCTCTATCTGCCTGTACTTTCAAACGTACAGACGGACTACATGAATATCTGAACTACGACCAATCAGAGAGGTCCCACCCCTGATTATCTCTGATTGGTTTAGACCATGATAGGAGCATAATGTGTGTCGGTTGTTGACCACAGGGAGAGTTTCAGAGTTGCAGAGTGTTTTTTTATTTATTTATTTTACTCGAGTAGTTTGTCGTACCGCTGCGACCTGAGATTATTTTTAATCGCACTTGCGACCAAATTGGTTGCACTCTACAGCCCTGCATTACATTTAATTTTTTCTAACTTAGCTTTGCTCCAGTGGTAATTAGAGTGAAAGGACTTGAAAATCAAAGTTTTACTCGTCTCTGTAAAACAAATTATTCATACCACCTTTACTTAACAGGAGCTTTACTGTGATAGTTTTAATACATTCTTCTATATTTAGTATGGTTTTAATATTTTCGTATTTTAAATTACGCAGGATATATGATAAAACAATAATTTACTTGCAAAGAGTTTTAATTTCTACACAAATACTTTCATTATGTGGAAAAAAAGTATTTGAGATGGAATTGTTTTATTTGATCTGAGAACAAAAAGAAATTGTTCATTGTTAATATATTTAGATCATATAAACAATATACAGGTACATTTAGCAAAGAAAGTAAGAGAGAAAAAAATACTACAGACGGGCATCTGAGGGTGAGGGGAGCGTGCCAAGCTCCAATCGACAGCACAGAGGGAGTTCAATGATGGCATCGTGATTCTGTGAGCAGCACAGAAACCAGAAGCTAGGGTGGTGATGGGGAATGACCGACGGCAATTTCCTATGAACATCACCTAATGCTGTGTCACTGTGCTAAGCATACTTTGACAATCTGAAGAGGGTCTTCCTTTGTGTCATTGTTGTTGTCATTTGCATCATGACCACTTCTACAAGACTGCTAAAGTGATTCAACAGGTGGGATCATAACAGCAGTAAAACAACTGGATCCAATACCCTTTCCGAGAAAGGTTTTCTGCAGAGATAAAAAGGACAATAGAGGAGTCATAAGTATTCCCCCCACAGGAAGAATGCCTGAAGTGAGGCGATGAGGGTTGATAGAGGCCATAAAAAGGGGCTCTATCATGTAATCATATATGCTTAGAGGTATCAATTGTATAATGATAGAGGTCTGATCCTTGGTAGTCTGCAAAGACTCTTCCAGAGTGTTCTGGCATGCACACACATCCTAAGGTCATGAGTGAGGTCGTACCTTCTTTAAATAGTATGGGAGGACACCTACTCTGTATCTGTTTAAGTATAAGAGCCTTTTGTTTAGGTGGACCGCTGGACTCCTGGCACCAGCTTACACACACACACACACACACACACACACACACACACAATTCCCAATAAAAGGCAGCAAGCGGAGGCCGTCGTTGGGGTCATTTTGTGGTAGACACCGACGAGGCCTCCATTGCAAATAAATCGATCGATCGCTGACTGTCTCGTTTTCTTCATGATGAATTAGTCTCTAAACCAGCGGGGCTTGTGGAAACACAGACCCAACAACACCCAGGTAGAAGACGAGTATTAATAACTGACTGCACACTTATTTCCACACTGTCATCCTCGAGTAGGTGAGAGGGAACGAAGTCTTGCCCCAAAGACATTTTGTAGGTTTGCTGGCTCCTTAGAGTACGAGCACCTGGATGACTGAGAACCTTCACAGATCTATTTTCAAGCTGAGCTCAAAGGTCATAGCCAAGCTTTTTTCAATACACTGCTCAGCTTTCTTTATCATAATCGTACACATCATGGTTTTGGGAGCTTCATTTCAGAGAAATAATTTTTGCAAGATGAGAGATTGTTTCCCGAGACTTTCTCCAACTTTTCCTTGCTGTGCAAAAAATGATGGTATTTGTTTAAGAGATCTACAGTGTGTGTGTGTGTGTGTGTGTGTGTGTCCTCAGTGAACTGTATCAGTCTCTGCAGTATCTTCCAGCTGCAGCAGTCACTTCAGTTTCTGTTCAGTCTGACTGAGGGAGGTTTTTGTACGACTGTTTTTCACTGTGTGCTCACCCACAGACTGTTAGGATAGTGCCAACACATACAGTAATAAACTGCTGCATCTTCAGCCTGGACTCCACTGATGGTCAGAGTGAAGTCAGAGTTTGATCCACTGCCTGTAAAACGAGCTGGAATCCCTGATACTCGAGTGGTAGCAACATAAATGAGCAGTTTAGGAACTCCTCCATCTTTCTGTTGGTACCAGGCTAAATGGTTGTTGCCATAAACATCCTGACTGGTCCTACACTTGATGCTCACAGTTGCTCCCACAGCAGAGCTCACTGCTCCAGGCTGAGTCACTGTATATTGTCCTCTGGACTCTGAGGACACAGAGACAAAAACATAAAGCAGCTTCATGGTTTTGTGGGCTTCATTTCAGAGGGACAGATGTTGATAGAGGAGAGGAGTTTGATTCTCTGGACTTTACCTGTGAAGCAGCAGCAGAGGAGAGTCCAGATGAGGACGCAGATCAAAGTCATGTTTTTGATGAGGAGGATTTCTGTGGCTTCTGTTGTGATGAAGGACAGCTGTCAGTCATCCAGTGTTCAACTCTCAGGACTATAAACTCTCCCAGAGCACTGGAGCATGGTGCTGCTGATGCAAAGTGCCTCTCTATGGAAATCATCTGACTGACAGAAACATGCAAGTTAGAATAGAAAGCCTTTTTTTGTCACTATAAAGTTGTACAAAGAGATACAGAGAAAATGAGACAAAGACACAAATTTGCAGGGGGAGAAGTGCCAGAAACACATTATATTAGATTAATATTTCAAACATGACAAAATGCTAATCTTACAGCAGCTGCTGTGTGTGTTGCATCATATTGCTGTAACTGTTTATATGCTTTATATATTCTGAGCTAAGTTGATCTATAGTGTTACATCATATTCTATAAGGATGTTATGTGTTTGTAGACTTTCTGCCCAGTTTGACCCATTTAGCAGACGTCAGCCTGTTTAAGGCTCTGATATCTATTCTGTATGACTTACAGCAGTTATGACATGGTCTGATTTTCTCACCCAATAAAGGAATATTTCATATATCAGTCTACTCTTCATTTTATCAGACACAGTTATCACAGCTCGTACATTTTCCTTTTCACACATGTATGTAAGCATTGAGCCAAATGTAATAATGCCAACATATTAAACGAACAATATTTGTCTCTTATGTATAATACATCTGTATATACACTTTTGAGTGAAGATTTAAGGTGATAGAAAATATAAACTGCAACTTGAATCTTTCAAGTTCAAGCTCACTGCTGTAATATATGTATATATATACACACACACACACACATATATATATATATATATATTTCCAGTCCTCAGATACTCAACTAATCAAAGTGATGTCATGACAAAAATGAATGACCAACAAGACATTTTTTCTCCTTCATTTCTGTCACACAAAGCTGTATGAAATGTTTCTCGCGGTTAGCATCATGGTTGCTAGGCAACCTGAACAGCGCGACGCAGGCTAGACCGTCCCATTTCACAAGCCTCTCACTTCCGCACTTCTCGTACTCATAGTACGCACCGTACGCAGTACACGTAGTGCGCGTACTTCAAGCGTGCAGACCCTGAATTGGGACACAGCCACGGGCTTTACACAGAGACCTGACTGAACTGGAACAGAGGGAGCATGGGAACCAAACCTAGGAACTAGAAATCATAGCAAAAGACATAACCAGAATAACCTAAAGCATAAGATAATAATAATTAACACAAAACACTGGGTCACATGACCCAGGACCATGACACTTATAGCACTAGAATTAAATAATAAGGGAAGGATTCTGGATCAGCATCATGATGAAAACTTGTGGCCGTAGTATATACAGAATTCTGGAGAAGGTATAAAATGTCACCGTATGTGTGTGTGTGTGTTTTATGTGTATGGATTTTTTTAATTATTACTCATCATATATTACTGTCTATTAAAGTCCTGTAGTAATTTGTCCATCAGCCTTTGGAAGGTGGCCGGTGCCCCATGTAGGCCAAATGGCATCACCGTGAACTGGAACAGGCCGGCAGGTGTCCTGAAGGCGGTGTGCGGTCGAGAAGACTCCTCCAGTGGCACTTGCCAGTAACCTTTGCAAAGATCCAAGGTGGTGATGTACCTGGCCGCTCCGATCTTCTCCAGCAAATCCTCGGTTCGAGGCATGGGGTAGGCATCAAACTCTGAAATGGAATTAAGCTTCCGGAAATCAATGCAGATGCGTAGGGAGCCATCTTTGAAGATGATGACCACCGGGCTACACCACTCTGAGCAGGACGGCTCTATCACCCCAAGCTCCAGCATCTTCTCCACCTCCTGTCGCAGTTTATCCACTAGGTGTTGTGGAACCCGGTATGGACGTTGGCGGATGGGATGTCCATCCTTTAGGCGTATCACATGTTCGACAAGGGTGGTCCTGCCGGGGTTAACTGAACACAGAGATGAAGTCTCCCAAAGGACTTGGAATAGCTCAGCAGCCTGCTGTGGGGTAAGATGAGTCAGCACCGGAGACATCGTATCGGCTCCCTGCTCGGGTTCTGTCTTCCCTTCTCTTGGCATTTCTCTTGCCATCAGAGCTTTCGCAGGGGCCTGGTGGGAACGCTCTTCCCATTCTTTCAGGAGATTCACATGGTAAGTCTGCTTCGGTTTCCTCTTTTCAGGATGATGAATCTCATAGGTCACTGGCCCCATTCTGCGAAGAACTGTGTATGGCCCTTGCCATTTCGCCAGAAGTTTACTGTTGGCTGACGGGAGAAGTAACAACACCTTTTGAAAAGGTTGAAATTCACGTTGCCGGGCCTGTTGGTCATACCAGGTCTTCTGGCTTCGTTGAGCGTCTCGCAGGTTGACCTCGGCCTCTTCATGGTATCTCCCCAACCGATCTCTCATTTCCAGCACAAATTGCACCACTCCTTTATCATTTGGAGCAGAAGCAGGAGACTCCCAACCCTTCCGGAGGAGATCCAATGGCCCCTGCACATCCCAACCATAGAGTAGCTCGAATGGTGAGAAACCAGTGGAAGCCTGGGGAACTTCTCTGTACACAAACAGCAGGAAGGGTAGCCACTGGTCCCAGTCTTTCCCAGTGTCTGACACAAACTTCTGCAGCATCCTCTTCAGAGTTTGGTTGAACCTCTCCACTAACCCATCTGTCTGTGTATGGTAGGGTGACGTCCTGATGGCAGAGATGCCTAGCTGGTTGTGGAAGAGCTGCATCAACCTAGAGGTAAAGTTAGTCCCTTGGTCGGTCAAAATCTCATCTGGTATCCCCACCCGGGAGAACAGCTGTACCAGTGCACGCAGAACATTGGGTGCCATGAGCGCACACAGGGGGAACGCTTCTGGGAAATGAGTCGCATAATCACACACCACCAAAATGTACTGATGACCCCGACTACTTTTTACCAGAGGACCCACAATGTCCATAGCTATCCTACGGAAGGGGGTGGAGATGACCGGAAGTGGCTGTGGCAGGGCCCTGTCTGACTTGCGAGCTGGACAAGTTTTCTGGCAGGTAGGGCATGTACGGCAATATTTTTGTATGTCTGTGTACATTGATGGCCAAAAGAAACGTGAGCTAACTCACATATAGGTTTTTTGGCGACGCAGATGACCTGCCCAGGGGAGGGTATGTGCTAATTGCATAATGAGGGGTCTACAACTAGAAGGTATCACAAGCCGTTGGTGGTCACCGTCAACTGCATACAACACATTTTTGTCAACAATGAACTTCTCTTTCCCTCCCCATTTCCCAGTTCCCCCTTCAGTCACATTAGCAAAGAAAACTTTCAACGTTTCATCCTCCCTTTGCAACAAAGTGATATTTTCTGGTACATCCCATTTCATGCTCTTAGTGTCCGGCCCCTTTGACCATAGCTGCTTCTCAATGCGGCGTTGGCGGCGGGATTTTCTTGGCCCATTAGTGCCACCCTCGCACAGACTACTGTCAAAGTCTGGCAAGGGTTGGCATCCAGCCTTCATTTGGGCTCTAGTGACCACTGGGCCAGACACGTTTAATTTAGCATTCCCCTTATCCCCCACATCAGTCTCTGTCCACTGTTCTTCTTTTTCTTGCAGCAAGTCCATGAGTACAGGCAAGTCCATCCCCAGAATAACCTCTACAGGCAAGTTCTGTACCACCCCAACTGACAACAGGTATGGCTGTTCATTAATAGTCACTGTTACCTCCACTTTTGGGTATGGATGTTTATCGCCATGCACACATAAAACTTCTTCCTGTCTGCTATAGTCCACACTGTTCACTGGTACCAAACTATGCTTAATTAAAGACATAAAACTACCAGTGTCCAGCAAAGCAGTAGCCTGCAGACCATTGACCTTTACTTTTTTATAGCGTTGCACATCCACTGGCTGGACCCTTGTGGGCTCCATCTCCAGCCGGGGTGCATAGCAGGCACCAGTGACTTTAGCCTTCCGGATAGGGCATACCGAGGCTTTATGACCTGGCTGCTGGCAATAATAACAAAGAAAGTCCTTACCCGCTCCTCGTAAGTTTGATGCCTTGGGGTTTTCTGGTGGCTCTGGGTTGCTCTCCCTTTTCAGAAGACCCGATGATGGAGTGGTGGTCGCTGTGGCATCCCAGATGAGCGTGCAGGTGGTGCTCCTTTACGCACATTGAAGTACTGTGACACCAGCTTAGCAGCGGTCAGTCCATCTGCTGGCTCATGCTCCCTCACCCAGGTCCTCACCTCCCCTGGAAGTACCCGGATTAACTGCTCCAAGATGATAGCTTCTCCCATCTCTTCTTTAGTATGCTGCTCTGGTCGGATCCAGCGCCGATAGAGGCCCTTCAGGCGATAATAGGTCTCAGTGGGGCTCTCACCAGGTGGAACTGTATTGGACCGGAAACTCTGCCGATACGTCTCAGGGGAAATGTCAAATTTGGTTAGCAACGCCGCTTTTAAATCTTCATAACGATGGGCTCTTTCTTCATCCATTGCAGTGTAGGCCTCCAACGCCTTCCCCAATAGCAGTGGAACCAGACGACAGGCCCATTCACTCTCTGGCCATCTACAGGTTTTGGCAACTCGCTCAAAACGCAACAAATAGTTCTCAATGTCTTCCCCCATCTGATAGGGTGGAATTTTTGGCCCAACAGATCGCATCCACTCTGAGACTGACTGGTCGAGGCTGTTGGTCACTGCTTGTGACTGACGAGAGGGAACCTCCTCTGGGGGATCCCGGTATCCTCTTTGACGTGCAGGTGTAGGCAGACCCATTCTGGGGCTGCTTGCTGTTGCGGTGCTTGGCGTGGCCGTTGCTGCTGTGGTGCTTGCTCCGGCTGGTGCTTGGGCTGGACTTTGTTGACCAGCAAAATCTGAATGCAGCTGAGCGTTGGGAGGGGAAACAGTCCTCAGCCCCCTGAGTTCTGCCAAAAAAACCTCCTCTCTCCTTTGCTGTCCCGCCAGGAAGTCCCTCATCATCGCAATCAGCTCTCCATTTGGGTCACGTGCTGAGGTCGAAGCTGTAGGCAATTCTGGACCAATCCTGCCGGAAACCTCCTCCTCCTCCTCTGCTGAAGAAGACGACACCGGCACTGTGTCCCATGCCAGCTCCTCTGCTGTCTTCTCCACTGGAAGCTCATGCTGCTGGGACCGCAGCCCTGTGCGCTTAACTGGGAGGCGCGTTTTCCTCTTCCGACTAGCAATCCCACTTCTGACACCATATGTCGCGGGGTCCTCTCCTAAACTTCTCCCGAACAAATGCAGGCGTAGTCAGGAAGCATTCAGTGTGGATAATTTATTCTGCCGGCCTCCCAGGTGCACAAAAGATTATTTACAAAGCAAATAGGAAACTAACTTAAGTCAACACAAAACAAACATCTATATACAAAACACAGTCTGCATGTTACCCTCTCTGTAACATCTCACTGAAAGAACCCAGGTAGGCCCTGACAGCCTTCTTTTATACCCCATGGCCCCTCCCACTAGGCATAATAGTCATCTCTTTATTATTTCTTTTACCAAACAATCTTTCCCCCTCAGCTTATTTCCAGCTGTATTCCTACAATACATAAATGTATATACAGACATTTATGGCCACTTCCAGGCAGCCTACAGTGTTTCACAACAACAAAAAAGCAAACAAAAAAAATAATGCAGTTCGCGTGACCTTTCAAGCGCGCGCAAACCCACTATTTGAACCCGAGAACACCATACCATCGGCTTGCATAACCCCCGTACAATCGGCGATCACAGCGAGTCTCCGCGACCGGCTTTATTAAAGGTAAGTGGGAAAATATGTTGGCCACCTTCTGCGCTGCTCAAAATATACCTCTCACCCCTTTTTGTTTATCTGCCCGGTCGACAAAAAGACGCGCAGTAATTGTAGAAACTAATGGTGGTGGTGCATGTATGCACCCAGATCAGCTGTCTGCGGCCCGGGACGGTGTAACTCCGTCACAACAGGGAACAATAACGCCTGTACCAGTTGTTGTATAGCAGAGGTGCTCAAGCATAAAAACAATAATAAACACAATGCTTTGGTTCTATAACATTTTTCTATCATTACTTTATTTTGGATTAGGTGCATGAGCTTTTAAGTATGGATAATTAAATAATAGATTAATGAAACACCAGAGTGTGCCCTGTTCTGAGATGTACAGCAAGTGGAGAGTGACAGATGAGATGAGGAGATGGAAGAGTGACTCACAGGCAGAGCCGAGTTCATTTCCCACAGTTTTGTTGTTTAATGCTTCTGAGCGCTGTCACCAATCTTTGCATTTTATGATCATCTCATAACACTTCTTTAATCAGCTACCATCTCTGCTGTGGACTTTTTACTGTCTACAGTCTCAAAGCAACACAGACCTCCATCACTATCTGCAGCAGGAGCAGCAGCAACCCCTCAACAGCAACAGTGTTGTTGTTATTCAGCCTGGTTCCATGTGCCCCTTTTGAACTTTGAGCACCGTCCCTTCCAGCATCTCTGCACGGCCCTGCTCAGAATCATCATCTGTTTTAGGTTGACATTTTATATGTTTTGTAGAATAACAGGACAAACTGTGAGACTGGAAAGACCTGAGTTTCATGCTCTGTTTTGTGACGTAGTGTGTAATGCTCAGCAGTATTATCATTTTAACTGGTTCTGTGCGCGATCTGAAGACACTAAGTGTTTGTGAGAGAACATAAAACTGTTTTGATGCATTTGTGAGGATTTACCTGATGAGTTTTAAGTTTTGTGATTGTAGCTTGAAAATTAATTTTAATGTTTAGAGTTATGAGAAAGAAGGTGGAAGCATTAAAGTGATGTATCTTAACAGTTGTAAAATGTAAATGACCAAATTGGATTATTGGAATATAGTTTTATTGTGTTTCGTTGTTTTTTATGTAAAAATTATAATATTAATATGTTATGAAATTATGATTTAAAGAATTCATATTGTTGAGTTTGTTTGTCTCAGAGTCAGAGAGCCGTGTCTCTCTACAGTCAGAGGTTTTTGTACGGCGCCTCAATGAGTTTGTATCACTGTGGTGGACTTTTGGTGGAGGAACCAGACTGGATGTTGGAAGTAAGTCAGCCTTAGAGCTTTTTTTTTTTAAATGTAATTTTCTTTTCTTTAATTTCATTTAATATGAAAGGCTAGGAAACTTTTTATGTAACTGATTAATTATTTTATTCATAAATTTTGTCCTAAGAAACAAAGTCAGCTTTGGAAATGAATATTCAGACACTCAGGACAATTTCCAATGAAAATCTGGGATGTTTCATATTATTCATTATTATTTCTAGTTCTGATGGTAAAGTTGTATTTTGAGGGCTTGTAGGTTTAGTTCAGTCACACAGAGAGCCATGTCTCTCTACAGTCAGAGGTTTTTGTACGGCGCCTCAATGAGTTTGTATCACTGTGGTGGACTTTTGGTGGTGGAACCAGACTGCAAGTTGGAAGTAAGTCAAACTTAAACCTCATTTACTTTAGCAAATTTCTTTCTTTTGATTATCTTAACTTTTCTGTTCAATGCGCCTAAAAAAACCTCAGGAAAATAGTTTTTAGATAAATCTTCATGAAGAAACAAAGTTAGCTTCAGAATAAATGTTAAAATGAATATTAAACACAATATAAAACATCAGAGTGGACTTGAGGATATTTTACATATACATACATCTGGTTAAGTCTCGAGAGCTTTTAGTTTTAATCCAGTCTGACAGAGTCAGAGAGCCGTGTCTCTCTACAGTCAGAGGTTTTTGTACGGCGCCTCAATGAGTTTGTATCACTGTGGTGGACTTTTGGTGGAGGAACCAGACTGCAAGTTGGAAGTAAGTCAGACTTAGAGCTTTTTTTTTAAATGTAATTTTCTTTTCTTTTCTTTAATTTCATTTAATATGAAAGGTTAGGAAACTTTTTGTGTAACTGATTACATATTTTATTCATAAATTTTGTCCTAAGAAACAAAGTCAGCCTTGGAAATGATTATTCAGACACTCAGGACAATTTCCAATGAAAAAAGTTAAACTGCACAGAGTGAAGATAAAGATCTCTGGTGTTCTTATTGTATCATATCATTTACAACAATGTAAGCAATAAAAAAAACACATGAGGTAAGTAGTGGTATTGAGTTTCTTATCCAGAACAAGCTGTTTATTACGAAGAACTGATGATGTTGAAGCTTAACATCTTTTAAAATTGTTGACACATCTTTGTTTTGTTTTTTTGTTTTTTTATTTCCAGTGTAGTTTGAACATATTTCAGCTCAAACTGTGTGATGATTCTCTCTGTGCTGATATGCATGAGAGGTTTCTTAAAGGGAAGTGAAACAATGTGTGAGTGAATGACTGGTGGAGCAGAAAAAACACCTGACAGAAACTTCTTAACGGAGAAATTCAAATTGTGGTTCCTGTCCTCTAAGCTGATTGGTGTTTCCTAGGTGATACCCGCCCCGCCCTGAAGGTGCTGGGTCCCTCCAGTGAGGAGCTGAAACAGGGGAAGGCTACAGTCATGTGTGTGGCCAACAAGGGCTTCCCCTCAGACTGGAGTCTGTCCTGGAAGGTGGATGGCAGTGGCAGCATCAGCTGGGAGGAGAGCAGGAGCCCCGTGGTGCAGGAGAACGACGGCCTCTACAGCTGGAGCAGCACCCTGAGGCTCCCTGCAGACCACTGGATGAAGGTGGGCTCTGTGACCTGTGAGGCCACCCAGGGCTCCCACACTCTGGTCTCAGAGCCACTGATGAGAGACCAGTGTCCCCAGTCCTGACCTGACTAACTGTGACTTTCATGCTGGTCTTACTTTCAGTCTGCACTCTGTAGCTTTAAAAAATAAAAATACAATTTCTTCTCTCATTTTTCATTGCTTTGTTTAAAGTTTAAAGTTTGTTTAAAGTTTTAAAGAATAAAAAAAAATCTATATTAAATAAGAATTGACTGTTTGTCTTACTTTTGTGGTGATGTCAATATTAAACTCTAAATAATGATTTCCAGGGTTCTAATTGGAAGCCAGTGTGCTATCTGTAGTCTATATGAGTCAGTAGAATTAAGTCACTTTCAATACATGAAGTAAAGCAAAGTTTATGTTAAAGAGTAAGTGCGAAGGGGAATTGAGAGACACTGCCATTACTAAGCAGGATATTAAAGACATTACATTTATGCAAATTCATTGCATGCTGTGTAATGAAATGTTTCAGCATGTTGCAGTTTGTTGTATAAAACACTGAGCAGGTGGAGCAGAAAAGCGCTGTATAAGAATGAGTCTATTCTCGTGATCAGTGTTGGGGTAGGTATTTTAGAAGTAATTTAATATACAGAGTTTTTTTGTTAAAAGTATTCAGTACGTTATTTTGGTGTTTTTTTTTTCTGTAAAATCACCTGAAACACAACATGTCATAACTGTCATTTAACAATATGAACTTGAAGGCTACAGTCTCTCACACCAACATAAATCCCTATCCTAATGACGACACACATATTTTCTTTGTCTTGGCATTTAGGTATATGAATACCTGTCAAGGGTCCTTGACATACAGGTCTCCGACTCGGAGGACAAAAATTTATGTCCTGTGTCTTAGGAGGGCAGGATTGCTTTGCTTTTTCTTTATACGATGCTTCGCAGTATTAGTTTTGCCTAACAACCTGTTTTTGACTCCTAAATTGATCGTGGCTCAAGAGTTGGGAGTTTGCCTTGTAATCGGAAGGTTGCCGGTTCGAGCCCCGGCTTGGACAGTCTCGGTCGTTGTGTCCTTGGGCAAGACACTTCACCCGTTGCCTACTGGTGGTGGTCAGAGGGCCCGGTGGCGCCAGTGTCCGGCAGCCTCGCCTCTGTCAGTGCGCCCCAGGGTGGCTGTGGCTACAATGTAGCTTGCTATCGCCAGTGTGTGAATGTGTGTGTGAATGGGTGGATGACTGGATATGTAAAGCACTTTGGGGTCCTTAGGGACTAGTAAAGCGCTATATAAATACAGGCCATTTACCATTTACCATTAATGCAACCGCTCTACATAACAGTCAGTGTAACTGATTATAAATCTTTTATTCATGAACCTACACATTACGCTTTATTTACTAGTTGTATGTATTTTAACAGAGCAAGAGGTGGACCACACGTTTGAAGAGCTGCTGGTCTTTATAACTGGGGCTGACTTACTTCCACCACTGGGGTCCTGCAACATAGACTTTTATGATCAGGAGTTGCATACGAGGATCAATTTAAAGATCTTATGAACACTGCATTAAAAGGATTCCTGGGATTTGGAAAGCTGTAGCTGCATTTACATGAACTGATGCTGGAAAGCTGTGGTTAAAACCTGTGGCCTTTTGGGATGAAGTTGTGTTATTCTAAGTGTTCTGAAATGGGATTGCTCCTGGGCTTCTTCAAAATTGTACATTTTAAAAGTGTTTAGTATAAAGGTTTTTTGTTCTTACAAATGTGACTGTATATAGTTGTATTCATAGTCCCGTTGAGACAGGTGGGGTATGCATGCAACAAGCCATGCACCAAAAAGTGATGCTCAGAAAATGCTTCAAGTATTGGAAGGAAAATAACAATTCATCTACAAATGTTCTTTTGAAAGGTTGTTGTGCAGTCATGTTTAAGTATTCGGTTATAATATACTGCATAGTTTCTTGTTGCTGCGTTGTGTTTGTGTTGTTGTTTTAAATGTGCAATAGCTGCCTAACAAACTTTGAACTGAAAGACGCTGACTTTTGTAAAATAAAAGTATTGTAATGTCAGTTCTCATGGTGTCTCTTTACCAATTAAAGTTGAGGCTCACCTGTTACTGTCAAATACTGGTGTTGGGATCCACTGACGAGGACTGTTCAGTACACAGGTATGTGCTTAAGTCGAGGTAAACAGTTCAATAAATTTACCTTCATCTCTTCTCAAACTGAGAGCTCAAGATTCCAGCTCAACTCAATTTGTTCAACTGCTTTCAGGAACAAAGCAGTTTTAACTCCTAAGTTTAAAGTCAGAGTTGGTTAACTCTGAGATTGGCAGCTGACCTTTGACTATAACCTGTTTAAATATTAATAACTCAATTTGAGGAATGTGAACATGTGTCAGTGCTATTATTAGAACACATACTAATATACACAGAGGGTAACGAGGGAATACACCACAGAAGGCAGACACAGCTGAACCTCATCAGACATGACGAATACACTCACACAGAACGCAGAATCCAAATAAAACAGGGAACCAGAGAATAGCTCTGCGACACGGGTTGACAGAACATAAGGAACAGAGGGACGAAGAAATGCGACTGGAAAACAGAAAATAAATGAAACGAATCATATTAATAATCAAAAAACATGAATAGGAAGTCAACAGGTCTTTGTACCGTGGCAGTGTTGAAGAGCAAAAAAGAGAAAATCTAAAAACCTGAGAAAGAAAAGATGGAAATTTGATCATTTGACTGATTTGGACTTAAAGTTTCTATTTGAAGTATTTGCTAAATTGTGCAGATAATTATGACTCACTGACTTTTGCTGACTTCATTTAGTGTTAGATTTTTTTTCTTACAGAAATATGATTTTTGATAATGATCGATATTTAGAAATTGAGATTTATTTGAGCTGGTATGAAGCAGAAGTCAAAGGTCATAAATGATTTGTTAAAAATAAATGATATATTTCCAACTTTCTTTTCCTTTAGCAACAATGACATTTTCACTCTGTGTGTGTGTGTGTGTGTGTGTGTGTGTGTGTGTGTGTGTGCGTGTGTGTGTGTGTGTGTGTGTGTGTCCTCAGTGAACTGTATCAGTCTCTGCAGTATCTTCCAGCTGCAGCAGTCACTTCAGTTTCTGTTCAGTCTGACTGAGGGAGGTTTTTGTACGACTGTTTTTCACTGTGTGAACACAAGCTGGCTGTTAATGTTATGGAGACTCTGACAGTAATAAACTGCTGCATCTTCAGCCTGGACTCCACTGATGGTCAGAGTGAAGTCAGAGTTTGATCCACTGCCTGTGAAACGAGCTGGAATCCCTGATTGTCGAGTGCTAGCAGAGTGAATGAGACGTTTGGGAACTCCTCCATCTTTCTGTTGGTACCAGGCTAAACGGTGATAGTTGCTATAAACATAAACATTCTGACTGGTCCTACACTTGATGCTCACAGATCCTCCCACAGCAGAGCTCACTGCTCCAGGCTGAGTCACTGTGATCTGTCCTCTGGACTCTGAGGACACAGAGACAAAAACATAAAGCAGCTTCATGGTTTTGTGGGCTTCATTTCAGAGGGACAGATGTTGATAGAGGAGAGGAGTTTGATTCTCTGGACTTTACCTGTGAAGCAGCAGCAGAGGAGAGCCCAGATGAGGACGCAGATCAAAGTCATGTTTTTGATGAGGAGGATTTCTGTGGCTTCTGTTGTGATGAAGGACAGCTGTCAGTCATCCAGTGTTCAACTCTCAGGACTATAAACTCTCCCAGAGCACTGGAGCATGGTGCTGCTGATGCAAAGTGCCTCTCTATGGAAATGATCTGACTGACTCCAGCAGGATTACATCACAAGCAGTCATCACAATGTGAATTCACAGGTGTCATTTCGATCAGTCAACATGGTTTGAGAGTCATTTGTAAAATCATCTAAATGATATGATTCATATTTATTCAGAAAAGTATATTTTAACATCCCCTGGTCTAGTTTTGTTTTGGTTGCTGTGACTCTAAGTCAGCACAGACTTGTATCAGTTAAATAATGCTGTTTAGTAATGGATCAATCAAATTAACATTTTACTGAAATTCAAAGTAAGTTCTCTAAATTTGGTCCTGTATTGGAGCAGATAACATGTGGACGTCTGTGCCACAAGGATACTCCTTTTTTTACTTATTTTTTTCAGAGGCTCAAAAATAACTGAGCAATTGAGGACGAATGAGGACAGCATTCATAGTTTAAGGGGAAAAACTCTACCACAGCTTAATTTTGAGTACTTTACATGTCATATTCATTAGTCTAAAATACTCTCTAAAGGGGAAATGGACTGGTTTTTCTATAGTGCTTTTCTGCTCATTCACCCATAAAGAAATACAAGAACATTTTTGTATGCTTTTCCTACTGGAATGCTTTCTATACAACATTCAAACACATTTAGACTGAGATGGATGCATTGGATGGATGCTTCTGAGCTACAGTAGCCCCAGGTGGCTGTATCATAGTCTAAGTCTACTACCAAGAGATCAAGAGTCATCTTCATGAAAGGAAACTCTTACCAGTTACAAACTGCTGGTTACACTCAAGAACTGGAAGACTGGATTAGACTTTGCCAGAAAAACACAGAAAAATCAGGAACAGTTCCAAGATGAAGTTTTATCAGCATAATTGGAAAAGAAAATGATGAAGAAGGAAAACTGATCTGAAGCATATCACATCATCTGTCAAAGATGTTGGAGCCAATGTTACTCATTGGAGTAGTTGGAAAGGCATTGGACAGCACTTCACAGTGCAAATAGATGATGACCCAAAGAACACTGACAACCCAAGACTTTCTCAGGTGAAGAAATGGTCAAGTCACCTTTTTTTGGTCTCCTATTATTAAATAGCCACAAGGCTCAAAATGTGGGTTTAGTGTAAGGGATACAGTTAATTTAAGATTTCAGCTAGGTGTTAGAGTTCAGGATTCATTTTTAAGGTTAGGGTAAGAGGCTGGGGAAAGCATTAAGTCAACTAGATGTCCTCACTAAGGTATAAAAAGCATTTATTTGTGTGTGTGTGTGTGTGTGTGTGTGTGTGTGTGTGTGTGTGTGTGTGTGTGTGTGTGTGTCCTCAGTGAACTGTATCAGTCTCTGCAGTATCTTCCAGCTGCAGCAGTCACTTCAGTTTCTGTTCAGTCTGACTGAGGGAGGTTTTTGTACGACTGTTTTTCACTGTGTGAACACATCCTGACTGTTGATGTAGTGATAACTCTGACAGTAATAAACTGCTGCATCTTCAGCCTGGACTCCACTGATGGTCAGAGTGAAGTCAGAGTTTGATCCACTGCCTGTAAAACGAGCTGGAATCCCTGATGCTTGAGTGCTAGCAGCATAAATGAGCAGTTTAGGAACTCCTCCATCTTTCTGTTGGTACCAGGCTAAACGGTGATTGTTGCTATAAACATTAACATCCTGACTGGTCGTACACTTGATGCTCACAGTTGCTCCCACAGCAGAGCTCACTGCTCCAGGCTGAGTCACTGTGATCTGTCCTCTGGACTCTGAGGACACAGAGACAAAAACATAAAGCAGCTTCATGGTTTTGTGGGCTTCATTTCAGAGGGACAGATGTTGATAGAGGAGAGGAGTTTGATTCTCTGGACTTTACCTGTGAAGCAGCAGCAGAGGAGAGTCCAGATGAGGACGCAGATCAAAGTCATGTTTTTGATGAGGAGGATTTCTGTGGCTTCTGTTGTGATGAAGGACAGCTGTCAGTCATCCAGTGTTCAACTCTCAGGACTATAAACTCTCCCAGAGCACTGGAGCATGGTGCTGCTGATGCAAAGTGCCTCTCTATGGAAATATTCACAGTGACTCCAGCATGACTTCATAAGCAGTCATCACATTGTGAATTCACAGGTGTCATTTCAATCGGCCAACATGTTTCAAGAAAAATGTAAAATAGTATAATTATAATTTTTTGATCTGGGATGCACTTTCGAGGTCCAAGTATTTTTGTTTTTAGTCTGTTATTTATTCATTCAGGATCTCTAAGTGTTCTCCTTAACTACAAACTGCTGCAGCAGATTAAAAACAGAATTAAACATTCATTCAGCTACTGCTATAAAAGTCATGATGAATGGATATCTTCGGGGCATTGAAACTTTTGGTGTGACTTTCTCCTGGACTGACTCCAACATGCTGTTGTCAGGGTTCCTGGGTCGTTGACCCAGCATTTTCAGTTTGTTTCATGTCTGGTTTATTCTCTGTTTTCACTCCCTGTTCTTTATGCCAGCCTTTCCCTGTGTGTTACTTCAATTATGTTCAGCTGTTCACTCACCAGTCTCCAATCAGTCATTATTCAGCCAGTGTGTTTAAGTCCTCAGTTTCTACTCACTTACTGTCTTGTCATTGATATTGTCACTGCTGTCTACTCTGCATGTTTGCCTTTCAGTTCAGTTCAGTCCAGTCAGCCAGTCTTCTTCCCTGTTCTGCTCATGCGTTCATCCTGCCATTGCAATAAACTCCCTTAATCCTCACCACGAGTCCTGTGTTTGGGTCCCCTCTTCTTCACATCCACACAGCAACCCCTGACAGCTGTTTAGTAACAGATCAATCACATTAATATAATCAAGATCACAAAGTCGGTTGTCTAACTTTCTGATTGTATTTGAATTGAAAAGGTGTGTAGGTTTTACCCACAAGGATTTTTTCGCCAGACACTCAAAAGTAATTGAACAACTGTCTACTACAACCCATTTCATGGAGATATAAGACTTGTTTCCTCATTATTCAAAGATAAGTTAAAAAGATGAAGTATTTTCAGTTCAAAGTTAGCATAAGGTTCAGGAAATCGTCAATCAGCTAATATACTAAACTTTAAAAACCACCCAAGACTTTCACAGGCAAAGAAATAGGATATTCTTCCATTTTTAAGTCACCTTCTTTCACCTCAACAGAGCATGCATTCCTGTTATTAAATACTAAACTGAATGCAGAGAGACCCACAAACGAGCAGAAACTGAATTTGGATTCAGTAAAGGCCTAGTGGAGAATTATGTTGTTGAGTTTGTTTGTTTCAGAGTCAGAGAGCCGTGTCTCTCTACAGTTTTGTTTCAAAATAGCTGATAACTATTCACTGATAGCTGCTAACATCTGCAAACAAATATAATTCTATAAAGTTGTTCTATATAGTGTGTAACTGTTAATATAGAGGGTTATTAAATTAATTGCTAATGAAATTGTAACCCAGTGTTAAAAACGGGATTAAAAGCATAAATATTGATACTCTTTTGATTAAAATACTCATTTCACAATGGGAATAAATATTGATAAAAAGCAATTAAATATAATAAATGCTGATAAAAAGCATGTAAACATAAGTTTAATCAATATGTGGATAAATGGTGTGAGGCAGGACTGACCCTCCCCCAATCTGTGTGCGCTGCTTGGACACCTGTGTGTGCCTTCATGTACCAATCAGCTACGCTAGAGATACAGATGGAAGGAGAAAGAAGCTATCTGGATAGTAAAAGCCTTTTTGGTGAAAGTACTTGGAGAGTATTAGTGAATTCTGAAGGCCATGCAAGCACTGTGAAGCCCTGTATAGCATTCGCTGCTTCACATTGGGCCTGTCTCAATATGCGTACTTGTAAGGGTCTGAACAGAGTTTCATCATGTTATTGTTGCACTATTATGTTCCGCCACATGTTGTTATTACATGGGTTGATTAAGGTAAACATTAGGCTGACATCTGGGGCCAGAGCTGAAACTCTTCTGGGCCAGCACAGGACCACCATTGTATCTGAAGCTGGCCTTGTGCTGACCCATGTGTGGGCCACGTCTGGCAAACCTGATCTGGGCCACCAAAGGGCCGTCATACTTTGCGGTATGTGGGCCATGGTGTAAGCACATTGTGTGGGCCAGATCAGGGCCATAACAATTTTACTGTGTGGGTAATAGTTTATGTTACACTTCTTTTGCCCCGGATCACATTTTATTCACTGCTGTTGTGTTTCTACCTCATTGTAAATAAAGTCATTGTCCACACCACAGCTCGGAGTCTGTTTTGGGTTCACTCCACGCTCTGGCGACAGCCCTGACACTTGATTAGATGTCATGGCTTTGTTCCACTGCGGTTATCAAAGGTCATGACTAAGATTCATCTTGGTATCTGTTACTGGCCAACGTTTGTTCTTTAGTTAATTATATATTTGCAAGTTGAAAACAACATGCATGAGATAGCAGTGGGACACATATTTGTGTTGAAGGGCTTTATTTTGTGTGTGTGTCCTCAGTGAACTGTATCAGTCTCTGCAGTATCTTCCAGCTGCAGCAGTCACTTCAGTTTCTGTTCAGTCTGACTGAGGGAGGTTTTTGTACGACTGTTTTTCACTGTGTGAACACATACTGGCTGTTAATGTAGTGCTGACTCTGACAGTAATAAACTGCTGCATCTTCAGCCTGGACTCCACTGATGGTCAGAGTGAAGTCAGAGTTTGATCCACTGCCTGTAAAACGAGCTGGAATCCCTGATACTCAACTGCTAGCAGAGTGAATGAGCAGTTTAGGAACTCCTCCATCTTTCTGTTGGTACCAGGCTAAACGGTGATTGTTGTTCCAAACATAAACATCCTGACTGGTCCTACACTTGATGTTCACAGATCCTCCCACAGCAGAGCTCACTGCTCCAGGCTGAGTCACTGTGATCTGTCCTCTGGACTCTGAGGACACAGGGACAACAACATAAAGCAGCTTCATGGTTTTGTGGGCTTCATTTCAGAGGGACAGATGTTGATAGAGGAGAGGAGTTTGATTCTCAGGACTTTACCTGTGAAGCAGCAGCAGAGGAGAGTCCAGCTGTCAGGACAGCTGTCAGTCATCCAGTGTTCAAGGTTCAAGGTTCTTTATTATTTGTCACATGCATAGTTATACAAGTATAACACACAGTGAAATGTAAATATATATATATATATATATATACACATATAGTATATACACTGGGTGAATGTGCAGTGGTAGCAGCAAGCAGGTGAATTCTGTACATTAATATGAATAGATATCTGACTATTTTACAGGATAGACAATATAAACATATTTAAAATTAAAGGAATTGAAATGTACATTGTGCCTTGGTTTAGTGTCTGGAAGAGTCCTGTCTCAGTCAATTATAGATGATGTGAGAGGGCGGGTGTGTGTGTTTAGGGCACGGATGGCTTGGGGATAGAAGCTCCTCTTGAGTCTCTCTGTCCTTGCCCGGAAGATGCGGAACCTTCTACCAGATAGCAGAAGTTGGAACAGTTTGTTGCCAGGATGGGACGGGTCCTTCAGTATCTGCGCTGCTCTAGTCCGGCATCTCCTGGTGTAGGTGTCCTGAAGCGGGGGGAGAGCAATCCTGCAGCAGCGTTCTGCTGTACGGATCACTCTCTGGAGAGCTTTTTGGTCCTTCACACAGCTGTTCCCGAACCACGATGTCATGTTCTGTGTGAGGATGCTCTCCACAGCGCCTGTATAGAAAATCCTGAGGATCTTTGGAGAGACCCTGAACTTCCTCAGTTGTCGTAGGTGATACAGGCGCTGCCTAGCCTTTTTGGTCTGGACCTGAATGTGGGCAGACCATGTCAGGTCTGAGGAGATGTGGACACCAAGATACTTGAAGGACTGCACCCTCTCCACTGGAGCTCCATTGATGATAATGGGCTTGTAGTCTCTGTGCTGACCCCTTCTGAAGTCCACCACCAGCTCCTTGGTCTTGCTGACGTTCAGCTGGAGGTGGTTGTCCTGGCACCACGATGCCAGATTCTTCACTTCATCCATGTAGGCCGCCTCATCGTTGTTGGAGATGGCACCCAACACCACTGTGTCGTCAGCAAACTTCACAATGGTGTTGGAGCCATGGGTGGCCACACAGTCCGAAGTGTAGAGGGAGTAGAGCAGTGGCGAGAGGACACATCCCTGAGGTGCTCCTGTGTTGATGGTGATGCTGTTGGAGAAGCACCTGCCCACCCTCACCACCTGAGTTCTGCCAGTGAGGAAGTCCAACACCCATGCACACAGACGGCTGTTAAGTCCCAGATCCCTCAGCTTTGTGAACAGTCTGCAGGGCACTATTGTGTTAAACGCTGAACTGTAATCAACAAACAGCATTCGCACATAGTTACCCTGTTTCTTGTCCACGTGGCTGAGAGTGGTGTGTAGGACGTGGGCGATGGCATCCTCTGTGGATCTGTTGGATCTGTAGGCGAACTGCAGCGGATCTGTGGTGTCTGGGATGGAGGAGGAGATGATGTTCTTCAGCAGCCTCTCAAACACCTTCATTACTACCGAGGTCAGTGCAACTGGCCGGTAATCGTTCAGGGATGAGGGTTTGCTGTTCTTGGGCACAGGGATGATGGTGGATCTTTTGAAGCATGTGGGGACCACAGACTTCGCCAGGGACTCGTTGAAGATGTAAGTGAACACACCTGCTAGCTGGTCAGCACAGCAGCGCAGCAGACGGCCGGTGATGCCGTCTGGCCCCGCCGCTTTCCTTGTGTTCACTCTCCTCAGTGCCGCTCGGACGTCATGCTCCGCGATGCTGGTCACCGGTCTCTCGCTGATGACGTCACTGTCCTCGGTAGTCAGGCGGTAGATAGCATTAGCCGCCTGGCTAACCTCAAAACGGGCGTAGAACTGATTCAGCTCGTTGGTGAATGCAGAGTCGGCGTTGATCGGCGCAGTGTCCCTGGCTTTGTAGTCCGTAATGGTGCGTAGTCCGTGCCACATACTCCGTGTGTCGCCCTGGTGGAAGTGGGACACGTTCCCGGTACCTGCGTTTGGCATCTCTCACCGCGCGCCGCACGCCGTATGAGGCCGCTTTGTAGGCGCTCATATCGCCAGTGGCGAGACCCGCGTTGTAGGAGGCGGTCCTGGCGTTTACTGCAGTGCGGATCGATCTGTCCATCCACGGTTTCTGGTTTGGGAATGTGGTGACTCTCGCAGTGGGGATAATCTCCTCCGCTAGCATATTGACGAAGCATACTGCTACTTCCGTAAACTCGTTGATGTCGACTGCGCATGCTCTGAACATGTCCCAGTCGACGTCGTTGAGTGCGTCCTGTAGCGTAGCTTCTGATTGGGCAGTCCACCGTTTTACTTCCTTCGTGGTCACATCTTCCCTCCGTATGCTTTGTTTATACTGGGGAATGAGGAAGATGGCGTTGTGGTCAGACTTCCCAA
The DNA here is from genome assembly GCF_057382185.1 of Mchenga conophoros. Lineage (NCBI taxonomy): Eukaryota > Metazoa > Chordata > Actinopteri > Cichliformes > Cichlidae > Mchenga > Mchenga conophoros. The sequence goes on along the minus strand of NC_140546.1, from coordinate 136,214 downwards.
AAGCCGGGTGTGAGACAGCTTTGTAGCCCTGCTTGTATGGCGTGTAGCAGTGATCCAAAATCCAATCCCCTCTCGTTGGACACGAGACATGCTGGTAAAAGTTTGGCATGACTTGTCTGAGGTTCGCTTTGTTAAAGTCTCCTGCTACAATGAGGGCTGCACCCGGGTCCTTGTTTTGAAGCGAGCTCAGCACATCATGTAATTCGGACAAAGCCATACCTGTGTCCGCTTGGGGTGGGATGTAGACCGCCGTGGCGATGACTGAGGTGAACTCATGGGGCAGATAGAAAGGGCGGCACTTAATGCTCAGGAACTCCAGATGTGGCGAGCAGCCGCTGGAGAGAGTAGAAATGCTCCTGGCATCACACCACTTTCTGTTTACCATGAAACACACTCCTCCACCTTTGGTTTTGTTCGACTCTGCCGTTCTGTCCGCGCGGAGCACAAAGAATGAATCCGACGGAGTTACGGTCCGACGGAGTTACGGCCTGGTCCGGCACGGTGGGGGACAGCCATGTCTCCGTGAAGCACAGAATGTTGCAGTCCCTCATGTCACGTTGGAAGGTGACCCTTGCTCTTAGGTCGTCGAGCTTGTTCTCCATGGATTGTACATTGGCCAGTAGGATACTGGGCAGTGGTGCGCGATGCGCCTGCTGTCTCAGTCTGTTCCTAATACCAGTGCGTTTTCCCCGGCGCTTCTTTGTTCTGCGCCTCGGATGAGCGGCCCGTCCTTTGTTGTTCTCCGCGCCGCGTAGAATCTCTGGCGGCCAGGAAGGGTCAGGTTTAAAAGTGTCCGAGATTAGATGTGCAACCTTGGCACCGATGTTTACAAGTGATCCGCTGTCGTATACTATAAGACTAGAGGATTTTGGGATGTAAACCAGAGCAAAAAATAAGTAAAAAACAAGAAAAGTGGATAGTCGGAGCGGAGCGGTCAGGAAGGCGTCTGGACGTGGCCGCGCCATCTTCAACTCTCAGGACTATAAACTCTCCCAGAGCACTGGAGCATGGTGCTGCTGATGCAAAGTGCCTCTCTATGGAAATGAACTGACTGACTTGGATCAGTCTGACGATGCTGTTTATCAGGAATGATTCAATCCATCGTAGTATTGAGCAGATATATCAGTTTGTTCTTCAGAATATTCTTATTCCAAAATATTTTCTATTATTTAAATGTTTTGTTTTATGGTTCATTGATGGATTCACATGTTTATCATAATATTTAGTAAGAATATATCTCGATTAATTAAAAATATGAATTAACGAGGTCACAGGTTCATGCTGTAGAGTAGCTGAGCTTAGTCTCAGAGAGTGAGGAGCTCAGACATGTGGAGGTACAGTCACTGCTCTTTGCTTCAAAGGACTTCTTATAAAACACAAACAGACACAATCAGTATCTTTTAAACGAGGCTGTTATCTCTGACAGCAATACCTATAACACCTCTTTCTGTAGCTATGATCACAACCATGTGACATGTAACAGCGGGGCAGATCAAGCATCGTTGTTCACTACTGTTGATGTTTTTTTAATCACGAATTACAAACAATTACACAACTGAATTCCAGCTTTATTCAAATGAATAAAATTAAGTAATAAAACCCATCATGATAGAATCTCTGTTATCATCACGGACACTTTAAGTTCAAGAACATGTACCTGGATAAAAGCTGCTGTTGGAGGTAAAATCCTCAGACTGAACTTGGGACCTTCACATTTCTAATTCTTACAGAATTTAATGAGCAGAAACAAACAACTGATTGTTTAGAATTTATGATTGTTCAGCACTTTTCTGCACCTTACTGAGTGCTTACATTTGAGTCTTTCATGCTACTCTGTATACAAATCTGTACATCTGTGTCCATAACAGAGAGAGCCAAAATGGGTATGTTTGATTTGCCTTCTGTGGCGGAGGTGTGGTCCTTGGCTCATCTGCAGGGGAGGAGTGGTACAGTGAGCTCAAGGGGGCGGTACCGGGAGGCAGGTGAGCCACAGGTAGTGGCGACTGACTGATGACGCTGTCTCTTTCTGTTTCTCTATATAGTGAAGACAGAGTCGAGCGGCGACGGGGAGAGCTGGACTGGAACAGACTGTGTTCCTTGAGTTCATAACTGTCAGTAAAACGCAATAATAGTGAGCACAATCATCGTGTGTGTTGTGTACTTTTACACCTTTCTAACAATCCTATTTATGTGAAGTTGGGATAAGGTTCCAAGAAACTTAAAACCTCTGTGAAGTGTGAGTGAGGTCAAAGGTCATGAAGCTCAAGTGTCAGCATTATAAGTTAGCTTTTTAGGAGTTTCACCATTTTTCTGTTGGTAACAGAACTCGTCATTACCTTCATCTACTCCAGGATCTGTTGTAAATCTGAGGGTGATGGAGACCAATAAACTTCTTTTGATGAAATAATACACACTATGTTTGTTGACTCCAGAAACACCAACAGTGACATCTGGAGGAGGTTCCCCACATGTTTTATTTTTTGGGGGTTTTTTGTAATGTGGGTTACACGTGTGGCATGCCACTATACTGTGGAGAACAACAGTCACTTATGGGGAAAAATGCTCGTCCCAAACGAGTTTAAAGGCATTTGAGTCTCAAAAAGTGGTTTTAGTGTCAGGGTTACAGTTAGGTTATAGTTAGGCATTCACTTTTGATGGTTAAGGTTATAGTAAGCAGTTAGGAAAAGCATTATGTCAATTAGATATCCTCACTAAGATATGAAAACCAGTGTATTTCTTTGAGTGTGTGTACTCAGTCAACTGTATCAGTCTCTGCACTTGAGAGAGGTTTTTGTATGATGGTTTTTCACTGTGTGAACACATACTGGCTGTTAATGTAGTGTTCACTCTGACAGTAATAAACTGCTGCATCTTCAGCCTGGACTCCACTGATGGTCAGAGTGAAGTCAGAGTTTGATCCACTGCCTGTAAAACGAGCTGGAATCCCTGATACTCGAGTGCTAACATAGGTAATGAGGAGTTTAGGAACTCCTCCATCTTTCTGTTGGTACCAGGCTAAATAGTAATTTGGCCAGCTATAATGAACATTCTGACTGGTCGTACACTTGATGCTCACAGATCCTCCCACAGCAGAGCTCACTGCTCCAGGCTGAGTCACTGTGATCTGTCCTCTGGACTCTGAGGACACAGAGACAAAAACATAAAGCAGCTTCATGGTTTTGTGGGCTTCATTTCAGAGGGACAGATGTTGATAGAGGAGAGGAGTTTGATTCTCTGGACTTTACCTGTGAAGCAGCAGCAGAGGAGAGTCCAGATGAGGACGCAGATCAAAGTCATGTTTTTGATGAGGAGGATTTCTGTGGCTTCTGTTGTGATGAAGGACAGCTGTCAGTCATCCAGTGTTCAACTCTCAGGACTATAAACTCTCCCAGAGCACTGGAGCATGGTGCTGCTGATGCAAAGTGCCTCTCTATGGAAATCATGGAAATGCCCTTGTCCATTATAAAAGGTTTACTCTGTGTTCAAGAATCAGTGATTTGGTATTCCTGTCTGCTGTAATTTCATCTTTTTTTTCCTCTTTCTCTTTTTAATTAATCCATTGAGTTATTCATAAACTCAACAATTTGTGTTTTGTTGATTATTTTACATTGTGCATCTTATGCTGAGCAAGCTTTGGTTGTGAGGATTGGGCAGGCTATTCTGTGACGTACTTAAAATCTGGTAATACAGATGGTAAATATTTGCACAAAGAAAAGTCATCATTTCTTCATCTTGCTCTGTACTACACTATAAAGATTACAGCATAAAAACATAAGCAGCACATCATCAGAACTTATACTGAATCTTTGCACCAGACCATGTGTGTTACTCATGGTCATTGATCAGTGGCTGTTCATTAATGGTCATGACAATTTGCATATTAATGATCAAGGAACTGACCTCCCAGCCCATTGTTCCTTCAGTGGGCTGGTTTCAGTCATTATGCAAATGCACTGTTTCTAAGGTTGGAGAAACCTGCAGTCAGCTGAGACTGAAGAAGTCACCTGGATGAGTGACGAAACGTTTCTCCCCCTGAAAACGCTGCGTCCAGATGAACAGAATCAACCTTGTGGGTTTTACTTACCTGGATGATTGAGCGTGCATCAAGACACCATGTGCGTTAGTGCCTAATTATGAATAATATTACTCAGATATTGATCAGTGACAAACACAAAAGGCTACAGTTTCAAATATTTTAGACTCTCTGACTGGTGAGAGTAAAATGCTGAACATTTGTCTCAATGCTAGATAGAAAGCACTCAGGCATAGGATTTAGTGTTTATACGAATGTCTGTGGATGAGGCATGTTTTATGAAGAGCTTTGTCTATGTTTATATGTCTGCTTGGGTCTTAGACTCCATCTCACCGCCCCCCCACACACACCCGTCTGGGGCTCTCCCCAGCTTGTTTCTAGGAGGGAGGCGGCTGTCCCTCCAGTGGTCCTGCTTGGGCTCTTGTGCTCTGGGGGGAATCTAGATGTCTGGGTCCTGGATGTCCTCCGTGCTTGCTCCATGTCCTGGGGGGCAGTGCTATGGCTCCCCACAATTACTATTAGATAGTTACATGGAGAAACCTTTTGGAAACAAGCGCACTCACGCACACAGGTGTGCACAGACACTCACCGTCTTCCTTGGATGCTGCCTCTAAGCATATCGTCTGCTGTCGGTCTTTTGTGCTGCTCAGTAGCATTCAGTCTTTATTATTTACTCTTACTTATGCTTATCTAGGTTGTTGCTGTGGTCTCCCTACTGTGTTGTTCTCTTTTTGCTTGTTTTCTTCTTTTTCTTCCAGCAGGTGATCTCATGGGTTTTCATTGTCTTTTCTCACTGTCCCTCTTCCCCTCTGTTTTTCTTTCCCTCTACTTTTCTTAAACTTCTCTTATCTGTCTTTCTCTTTACGATCCCCCGGTTATATATGTTCCAATTCTAATCATTTAAAAATAATAATAATAATAATAACAATGAAGATCAATCAAGTGGACCAGTATGGCACTGATTCACTTGAGAAAATAAATCTGTGGAGAATTTTTCTTGGCCTTCAGACAATAATTCTGATTGCTTCAGTGCCGAACGGGACAGGACAAAAAAATGTGATCGTCCAAAAGCTCATGGATTGAACTGTATTTAAACTAACATTGTATGATGGTATTTGAAGAAGTCACATCAGCTGAGTCATGGCTGCTGTGCAAACAGTGAATGATTTAGTTGAGTTTGTTTGTTTCAGAGTCAGAGAGCCGTGTCTCTCTACAGTCAGAGGTTTTTGTACGGCGCCTCAATGAGTTTGTATCACTGTGGTGGACTTTTGGTGGAGGAACCAGACTGAATGTTGGACGTAAGTTTATTCTGGTTTACTATCAAATACTGTCTTTTTATTAAAGTGCATTTAACAATTTCTCTTCTGATTTTAAGAGAAAAGCACGTAGCTTTACAATAAGTTTGATGCTGGAATTTTTTATCATCCTCTTGTGTCGTGGAGGATAATTCAGATCTGCTCTGTCAAAATATTATGTCTACATTTCAGTCAAATTAAACTGAAAAAAAATCTAACAATAACATAAAGAAGAAAAACTTTCAAGTATTGTTTGAAATTACTTTGAGTTTGTGTGAATTTTAAAAATTGTTTTAGATATACAGGAAGAGCATTTCGTTTCGCTGAATTAATTAATTTATTCTATTTATTTGTTTCCAGTTAATATTAATGTCAGTCATGTACAATATTGATGATTTTAAACTTGTTTTGTAAATGTTTCCACATCTGCTTCTTTTATTTCCAGTGTAGTTTGAACATATTTCAGCTCAAACTGTGTGATGATTCTCTCTGTGCTGATATGCATGAGAGGTTTCTTAAAGGGAAGTGAAACAATGTGTGAGTGAATGACTGGTGGAGCAGAAAAAACACCTGACAGAAACTTCTTAACGGAGAAAATCAGCTCTTACAGTAAAGGTGTCCCACTGTCTGTGGTTTGATTGACAGCTGTGTGCTCCCTGTGCTCTAAGCTGATTGGTGTCTCCTAGGTGATACCCGTCCCATCCTGACAGTGTTGCCCCCCTCCAGTGAGGAGCTACAGCAGGGGACTGCAACAATCACATGTCTGGCCAACAAGGGCTTCCCCTCAGACTGGAGTCTGTCCTGGAAGGTGGATGGCAGTGGCAGCATCAGCTGGGAGGAGAGCAGGAGCCCCGTGGTGCTGCAGAACGACGGCCTCTACAGCTGGAGCAGCACCCTGAGGCTCCCTGCAGACCGCTGGATGAAGGTGGGCTCTGTGACCTGTGAGGCCACCCAGGGCTGCCAGGCTCTGGTCTCAGAGCCACTGAGGAGAGACCAGTGTTCCCAGTCCTGACCTGACTCAACCTGATACTGGTTTAATGCTCTCATTCTCAACTCTGTAACTGTCTCTTCATCTTTCTTTTTTAAGAACAAATAAAGACTAAAACTGTTATTTTCTTTCTCATAATGACAACATTCATGTTTTAGGTAATAAAGATGTTTTGCAAAGTGAATTTTGGTTGAATCAGACATTTAATTTTATTCAAATCTACAAACCTGCACTTGATGAATATATGTTTCATTTAGAAGAATTCAGACCAACTCTGCACTCCAACATGATGTCTTTATTTTACACTGGTAAAATAAAACACAGGCTGAAAGAACCATTAAGGAGATCTGCATTTTGGCAAAAGCTGAAAAAGGAGTTTTAAAGTTGTTCAGGTTATTTTTATGTTTATTTAAATGTGTGTGGTAGGTTGTTGGTGGTGTTGCTCACCTGTACCAGACAGACTGGTTCATGAAGCAATGCTGGGACCTGGTTGCCATGGAAACAGTCTCACCAGACTACAAAGCAAGTCTAAAGAAGAAAGAGTCTTTAGTGTCTCTAATGAGCTGTTTGTTCTGAGGAGAACTCACAGACAGGAGAGTCAACGAATACAAGGAGTGATTAGAAAGAATCTGAAGAACAAAGTTTTAATTTCACTGACGAACACGGAGAAGATTAAATGAATGATGACATGAACAAACTATGAAAAAACACCTTCGGTTCAATAACAGCTTTTTCACTCATGTTCATGTTTGATGATATGTTTACACTTAAATTCACAGGTGTGTTGTTTTTATTTTGAGCCTCACTGATCAGGAACATTTTCAGCTTTTTGGATTCAGATTATTTTATCTTGATATAGATTCAGTGTTTGCTCTAAGGTCAAAGGTCATGAACAAGACTTATCCTGGTATCTGTTAATGGCCCACGTTTGTTCTTTAGTTAAATATATATTTGAAAGTTGAACACAACATACATGCGATGTAGGACACAAAATTGTGATGAATCACTTCATTTTGTGTGTGTGTGTGTGTGTGTGTGTGTGTGTGTGTGTGTGTGTGTGTGTGTGTGTCCTCAGTGAACTGTATCAGTCTCTGCAGTATCTTCCAGCTGCAGCAGTCACTTCAGTTTCTGTTCAGTCTGACTGAGGGAGGTTTTTGTACGACTGTTTTTCACTGTGTGAACACATATGGGCTGTGGTAACTCTGACAGTAATAAACTGCTGCATCTCCAGCCTGGACTCCACTGATGGTCAGAGTGAAGTCAGAGTTTGATCCACTGCCTGTAAAACGAGCTGGAATCCCTGATTGTCGAGTGCTAGCATACTTAATGAGCAGTTTAGGAACTCCTCCATCTTTCTGTTGGTACCAGGCTAAACGCTGATAGTTGCTATGAACATAAACATCCTGACTGGTCGTACACTTGATGCTCACAGTTCCTCCCACAGCAGAGCTCACTGCTCCAGGCTGAGTCACTGTGATCTGTCCTCTGGACTCTGAGGACACAGAGACAAAAACATAAAGCAGCTTCATGGTTTTGTGGGCTTCATTTCAGAGGGACAGATGTTGATAGAGGAGAGGAGTTTGATTCTCTGGACTTTACCTGTGAAGCAGCAGCAGAGGAGAGTCCAGATGAGGACGCAGATCAAAGTCATGTTTTTGATGAGGAGGATTTCTGTGGCTTCTGTTGTGATGAAGGACAGCTGTCAGTCATCCAGTGTTCAACTCTCAGGACTATAAACTCTCCCAGAGCACTGGAGCATGGTGCTGCTGATGCAAAGTGCCTCTCTATGGAAATGAACTGACTGACTCACACAGGGACTTGGATCTATCACCTCACATGTTATTGAATATAAGTATTTTTTGAAGAATGGTTTGGGGTTGAACTTAACTTAACCTGGACAGATTTGTGCCCAGTGAAATGAAAGTCCTTTGCACCATTTAATCACATTTAAATCGTCTGTCTGGACTAGTGATGTGCGAATCATGAACGAATCGTTCAATACTCGAGAATCACTTTACTGCCTCGTGAATCATGATTCACAACCCCAACTGACTCACTGACTCATCCCTGTTGCTGTTTGCAAACTAATTTCATTAGTAGAAATATATCTAGCTTATAATTAAAATTGTGGGAAAAAAACAACAGCCAGTTATGGTTTAGGGCCCGGATGGCTTAGGGATAGAAGCTCCTCTTGAGTCTCTCTGGCCTTGCCTGGATGATGCAGAACCTTCTTCCAGATTGCAGAAGTTGGAACAGTTTGTTGCCAGGATGGGACGGGTCCTTCAGTATCTGTGCTGCTCTAGTCTGGCATCTCCATGTGTAGGTGTCCTGAAGCGGGGGGAGAGCAATCCTGCAGCAGCGTTCTGCTGTACGGATCACTCTCTGGAGAGCTTTTTGGTCCTTAACACAGCTGTTCCCAAACCAGGATGTGATGTTCTGTGTGAGGATGCTCTCCATAGCTATTTGACACATTTGAGGAAAATACTAATAAAATAAAATAAAAATAAATAAAATAAATGTTCCCTTTAGAAATCTTAATTTTTTTTGCTCTTTTTTGCTCTATAAAAATAGTTGTTTTTCTTTTCCAGTCACTCATCTTAGCAGTAGGATTTACATGAAAAGAGAAACAAATTAAGTTTGAGTGAAAATGTACATTTTTTGCACTCTTTGGGCAACTGACTCAGTGACTCAAAAAACCCGATTCATTTTGGTGAGTGACTCATTCAAGCTCGATTCAGTAAAAAGAATCAAACTTACCATCACTAGTCTGGACTCTTGGGGTAACTCTTGACTCTGCATTGATTTAGTTTAAAATCTCAAATCTCTCGTTCTGTCTTGTTTCTTCCCTTAAATTGCTAAGTTAAGGACCGTTATGTCATCCTCTGAACTGGAAATTGTTATTCATTTATTTCATCACTGTAATTAATTGTTCACTTCTGTAAGAATAAAGTCGCTCCAATGTCCACAGTGTTGTTCATCCAGCTGCACTGGCTCCCTGTTGAACTCAGAATCAGACTCTTGAAGTGGACTCTGTCTTCATGAGTTCTTCCTGGGCAAGCAGCAGCTTACATCATTAAACTGTTTCAGCCATACAGCCACAGCAGGTCCCTGAGCTCTTGTGATCAGGGTCTGCTTACTGTACATCGTACGAGGCTGAAAACTAAAGGAGACAGAGCTTTTACCACAGTGACCCCAGACTCTGGAACTCTCTCCCTCTGAGATCTGTGGACGCAGACGCAACCAAATGTCATGTTATTAGACTTGAATTTAGTAAACTTTGTTCTTTAATGCTCTGTTATTTTGTTGTGAAGCACTTTGTGAGCCTTGTCTTGAAAGGTGCCACATAAATAAAATCTGACTTACTTTTGTCATATGGTTGATCGATGGATCAGATTTTATTTTTTACAATATTGCACGTGTTAACATTTTTTATACGTAGGATTAAAATTAGTAAACAATATGGAAAAATTAAAATAAAGGCTGTGTAATTTTACTAAAGAATGATTCATCAGCTGTCAGAATTACACAGGGAGTGAATGATTTGTTGAGTTTGTTTGTTTCAGAGTCAGAGAGCCGTGTCTCTCTACAGTCAGAGGTTTTTCTACAGCGACTCAGTGAGTTTGTATCACTGTGGTGGACTTTTGGTGGAGGAACCAGACTGGATGTTGGATGCAAGTTTATACCTTTTGTTTGCTTCAATTGTTGACTGTTGGGTGAGAGAAAAACATCAAAACTTTATTTTGTTGTTTTTCCTGATATATCAAGGAGGCTGACAGAAATTTGCGTCTAAATTTATGTTTGAAATTTTTACCTACTTCCTGTCAATAAAACAGTTCCTTCAATGATTTTTTCTCAATGTTCTTCATAGTAAGTTGTGGATAAACACAACTTTACTTGAATAAAAATTCTTCAAATAAAATTAAACAGACTAAACTTAAAGACATATTCAGATTAAAGTTAAATGTATAGTAAATATCTCTGTTTATCAAGTATATAGTTTTAGTGATTAATTATTTTTCTAAACTCATGTAACACTTAAAATCATGTGTGTGTTGCATTTTTGTGACTTTGACACTGGTTTGTAAAATGTTGCACTTATTGCTTCTGTATGTGGTTTGGACATATTTCTGTGCTGAGAGGTTTCTTAAAGGGAAGTGAAACAATGTGTGAGTGACTGTTGGAGCAGAAAAACATCTGACAGAAACTACCTGTTACCCGTTCTCTAAGCTGATTGGTGTCTCCTAGGTGATGTCTGTCCCACCCTGACAGTGCTCGAGTAAGGAGCTGGAGCAGGGGAATGCCACACTCACATGTCTGGCCAACAAGGGCTTCTCCTCAGGCTGGAGTCTGTCCTGGATCGTTGACGGCCGCAGATGCAGCGGCATTGGTTGGGAAGTGAGCAGGAGCCCCGGGGCGCTGCAGACAGACAGGCTCTACAGCTGGAGCAGCACCCTGATGCTGCCTGCAGACCAGTGGGAGAAGGTGGGCTCTGTGACCTGTGAGGCCACGAGGGGCTCCGATACTCCACTCTCAACTTTCCCACATTCCCAAATAACATGCATAAATGTCCCTGGATCTGAGCTACATTTCCAGCATATATTATTGGGACTGATTCCCATTCTATAAAGTTTAGAAGGACTGAAGTACCATGCATCTATTAATTTGTACTGAGTAAATTTACCCCTGGCCTCTCTTATATATTTATCAGAGAATGACAAAATTCTACACCAATCTTCTTTACAAATTACACGACTGAAATATCTCTGCCGCGCTCACGCTCACAGGTGCTCACACACACAAACTACACCCTTTTTGGCTCCTACCTCAAAGCACACTGTGCGCTGTCGATCTTACGTGCTGCACAATAATGTTTAATATTTAGTACTTACTGTTATATTCCCATAGATCATCGCGATGATGTTGTTTATTATATAGCTCTCTCTTTTTGTGCTTGTTTTCTCTTTTTTCTCTCTCAACAGGTGATCCAGGTGATTGATAGATGTATTTTGTCTGTTTTGTTGGTTTTTGTTTTTTGCCCTTTATCACCGTTCCTCTTCCCCGCTGTTTTTCTTTCCCTACCTCTCTCTTTCTCCCTTTTCTTTCCCCCAGTCATGTCTGTCCCGTGTGCAGCAAGTGAAAATAAAATAAAATAAATAATAAAAACAAAGGTCAATCAAATGGACCAATACTGTAAGGCTGGGATGGTCCATTTGGTAAAGTAAATCTGTTGGGCATCTTTCTTTGCCTTTAGACAATAATTCTGATGGCAAAAGAATCAAACGGGACAGGTGCAAAAAAAATATATATATATATCTCTGCCATATAGTCCTCAAGTTTTCACATATCTCTGTTTTTAGATTGTTAGACATAAACACATAAGCATAATATCCTCTAATTTGGGGTTTAATAATATTCATAAATAATTCATACCTGAAGGTACATGCTTAAAATTGAATGCAGTAATGGATCTAGAGTGACATGATGCTGATAGTGGCGTGCCTTCCAATTTGTACCAATTTATCTTGTAACCTGACAACCTTGAAAATGACTCAACGCATGCGAGTAGCACTGGTAGAGACTGGATGGGATCCGTTAATACTGCTAAGATGTCGTCAGCATATAGAAATAACTTGTGCTCCATACCCCCTGCGTGAATACCTCTGATACCCCTGTTAGCTCGAATAGCTAAGGCCAGTGGTTCCAGAAATATCATGAAGAGCAGCGGGGACAAAGAACACCCCTGCTGGGTCCTGCGAGTGAGATGGAAAAACTCTGACACCAATCCATTTGTCAAAACTGCTGCCCTTGGACTTGAATATACAGTTTTGACCCAGTTACAAAATCCAGGCCCAAACCTAAACCTTGCAAGGGTTGTCATAAGGAAGCCCCGTTCTACCCGGTCAAAAGCCTTCTCGACATCAAGCGAGAAGGCCGCAACCGGGGCTAGCTTGAAATAATAATAGAAGTCTTGTAATGTTATCACCTGAAGACCTATTCTTAATAAAACCAACCTGATCAGCGTTGATGATATCTGGTAATATTTGATCTAAGTGGAAGGCCAAAACCTTTGTCAAAATTTTGCAATCAACTCCTAAAAGGCTTACTGGCTGGTAATTTGCTGGGTCTGATACAAGGGCGTAGATTTGGCATGGACGGAAGGGACATGTCCCCACCAATATCCAGCGATTATTGAATTGTCCCCACCAATAATTTGATCTCTTCGAGTAAAGAAAAACAAACCCGATAGAAAGAATGTAATGTTGTTACGTATGTTGCTAAATAGACTTTGATGAACAGGTATTACAAAGGGGTTATATATAAAATGAAAAAAATACCTGTTTCTCAAGTATATTTGTAACTGTGTTATTTTACTTACATTATAATGAATCAGCTTCCTTTTGTCCACTTAAATTATGTTTACAGAACTATTTTTGCATTTACTGCAATTTCAGCATCTTGGCCAGATTACTCTTAAAAGAGACATTTTTAAAGTCAACAAGAATTTTTTGAACTGCATAAATAAAGGATACATAAAAGTCACTGCCAAAAACTGAATGCAGCTTCTACCTTGTTACAGGAATGTTGTTTGTTGCTAAAGATGACTTGATATCATTCATGAGGGATACATTTGACTTATGTTTCACATATTATAGACCAACAAGTTATTTATAGCAGTTTAAATACAAGCAATCACTTTTTGGCAAATACCAGAAGTCAGTTTTTGGCAGACAGTTACTTCTAGACACAACACCGGGTCCTCAGGTGGACGCAGTCTTTGAATTTGGACACCCCCGGCCTGTTTCCAGACAGACAATAATAGTGGTGACATTTAACTTTAACGAGAGGAGAAGGCATGTGTTTGGCTCCTTCACATAGTGGACATTGAGTTGTTGTGTGGGGAACCAGTAGTCCATGTCTGTTGCTGTAACAGTAGTTCATGTTTAGAAAATCCCAGCTCACTGATTTGATCGGGGCAACAGTGCCTAAAACGTTGCGTTATTTTGCTGAGAGATCTTTTACTTTGTGATAATCTTAGATGAGTAGTTTTATGGACAAAAACCAGCAGGTCATTCAGTGTTCCCTTAGTGCTGTTGTGGAAGTTTCCCATTAAATAAAGCCTGCAGACGAGCGGTGAGCGGTAGCTAACATTCTATAATCCAAACACACAAAGAACAGACAACCAAGTTTGATGAAGTCCCTGCATGACCGCGGGGCAGACGGTCAGCAGAGTCTCCCTGAGCCCAGCATGGCTCTCAGTTAAATACCTTCTCCAGGAACAAAAGGCAGTACACAGCTGTTTCGCACCTTAAGGTTCACACTCCCTTGCTGCCTCCCAAAGAGACAAAAGATTCTTCCTGTGGAGTGTCTGCTTCCCCTAACTTCCTTACTAGACCCCCACCATTTGTCTTACTGTATGAGTGTGAGACTTGTTAAAATCTAGTGGCGCCAAGGCATCATACAATAAAATAATGTGATTAATACATAAGTAAAAGAAATTCCTATACAGTGCTAATGTATAAGAGACGTTATATGGCTGAAATAACTAAAGTCTAAAATACTTAGTCATTTGTCTAATAGTAATTTAACATTATATAATTCACATATAAAACTATGAATTGTAATTTTAAATGGTTTAAAAGCATGCAGAATAGGATATGTAGGCAAGTATATTTCTCCTTTTTTTATGAAGAAGCAAAGACAAAAAGGAGAAAAAAAGAAACGGGGCAGAGTTCGGTGGTTGAATTATTCGTCCCCACCAATGCCAAAACCAAAACTCCGCCCTTGCTCTGATATATCC
>NC_140546.1:33378-122000 GCF_057382185.1 Mchenga conophoros | reverse complement strand
GGAGTCGGGAGACAAATTCTTGTTACACCGAGGACATAATACACTTTTACATAATTTAGTGAGCATCAAAAAACAACACTTACTATTGAAAAAGTACAATTATTCAGCACTTACTGCACCTTACTGAGTGCTGGCATTTGAATCTTTCTCACTACTCTGTGTACAGAAATCTGTACATTACAGAGAGTGCAAGCATGCACATTTTTTGTTTTTGTCAGCCAAAAAGTTTACTGATCTTTGAGAAAATTATGTAACTTTAATAACTATATGTTCTAACTAGGGACCGAAAGTGCTTAAAATCTCAGAGAAGCGGTGTAGGTGAGGTAGAAAGTCATTAGGATTACATGTTACATATCACACATTGACTCACTTTGTCTTAGATAAGTGTGTGTGTGTGTGTGTGTGTGTGTGTGTGTGTGTGTGTGTGTGTGTGTGTGTGTGTGTGTGTGTGTGTGTGTGTGTGTGTGTGTGTGTGTGTGTGTGTGTGTCCTCAGTGAACTGTATCAGTCTCTGCAGTATCTTCCAGCTGCAGCAGTCACTTCAGTTTCTGTTCAGTCTGACTGAGGGAGGTTTTTGTACGACTGTTTTTCACTGTGTGAACACATACTGGCTGTTAGGATAGTGATCACTCTGACAGTAATAAACTGCTGCATCTTCAGCCTGGACTCCACTGATGGTCAGAGTGAAGTCAGAGTTTGATCCACTGCCTGTAAAACGAGCTGGAATCCCTGATTGTCGAGTGCTAGACCAGTAAATAAGACGTTTGGGAGTTTCTCCAGCTTTCTGTTGGTACCAGGCTAAACAGTGATTGTTGCTATAAACATAAACATTCTGACTGGTCGTACACTTGATGCTCACAGATCCTCCCACAGCAGAGCTCACTGCTCCAGGCTGAGTCACTGTGATCTGTCCTCTGGACTCTGAGGACACAGAGACAAAAACATAAAGCAGCTTCATGGTTTTGTGGGCTTCATTTCAGAGGGACAGATGTTGATAGAGGAGAGGAGTTTGATTCTCTGGACTTTACCTGTGAAGCAGCAGCAGAGGAGAGTCCAGATGAGGACGCAGATCAAAGTCATGTTTTTGATGAGGAGGATTTCTGTGGCTTCTGTTGTGATGAAGGACAGCTGTCAGTCATCCAGTGTTCAACTCTCAGGACTATAAACTCTCCCAGAGCACTGGAGCATGGTGCTGCTGATGCAAAGTGCCTCTCTATGGAAATCATGGAAATGCCCTTGTCCATTATAAAAGGTTTACTCTGTGTTCAAGAATCAGTGATTTGGTATTTCTGTCTGCTTTAATTTCATTTTTTTTCCCTCTTTCTCTTTTTAATTAATCCATTGAGTTATTCATAAACTCAACAATTTGTGTTTTGTTGATTATTTTTAAAAGTATTTTTTTAAAGTTTTACATTGTGCATCTTATGCTGAGCAAGCTTTGGTTGTGAGGATTGAGCAGGCTATTCTGTGACGTACTTAAAATCTGGTAATACAGTTGGTAAATATTTGCACGAAGAAAAGTCATCATTTCTTCATCGTGCTCTGTACTACACTATAAAGATTACAGCATAAAAACATAAGCAGCACATCATCAGAACTTATACTGAATCTTTGCACCAGACCATGTGTGTTACTCATGGCCATTGATCAGTGGCTGTTGATTAATGGTCATGAGAATTTGCATATTAATGATCAAGGAACTGACCTCCCAGCCCATTGTTCCTTCAGTGGGCTGGTTTCAGTCATTATGCAAATGTACTGTTTCTAAGGTTGGAGAAACCTGCAGTCAGCTGAGACTGAAGAAGTCACCTGGATGAGTGACGAAACGTTTCTCCCCCTGAAAACGCTGCGTCCAGATGAACAGAATCAACCTTGTAGGTTTTTACTTACCTGGATGATTGAGCGTGCATCAAGACACCATGTGTGTTAGTGCCCAATTATGAATAATATTACTCAGATATTGATCAGTGACAAACAACAAAAGGCTACAGTTTCAAATATTTTAGACTCTCTGACTGGTGAGAGTAAAATGCTGAACATTTGTCTCAATGCTAGATAGAAAGCACTCAGGCATAGGATTTAGTGTTTATACGAATGTCTGTGGATGAGGCATGTTTTATGAAGAGCTTTGTCTATGTTTATATGTCTGGTTGGGTCTTAGACTCCATCTCACCGCCCCCCCACACACACCCGTCTGGGGCTCTCCCCAGCTTGTTTCTAGGAGGGAGGCGGCTGTCCCTCCAGTGGTCCTGCTTGGGCTCTTGTGCTCTGGGGGGAATCTGGATGTCTGGGTCCTGGATGTCCTCCGTGCTTGCTCCATGTCCTGGGGGGCAGTGCTATGGTTCCCCACAATTACTATTAGATAGTTACATGGAGAAACCTTTTGGAAACAAGCGCACTCACGCACACAGGTGTGCACAGACACTCACCGTCTTCCTTGGATGCTGCCTCTAAGCATATCGTCTGCTGTCGGTCTTTTGTGCTGCTCAGTAGCATTCAGTCTTTATTATTTACTCTTACTTATGCTTATCTAGGTTGTTGCTGTGGTCTCCCTACTGTGTTGTTCTCTTTTTGCTTGTTTTCTTCTTTTTCTTCCAGCAGGTGATCTCATGGGTTTTCATTGTCTTTTCTCACTGTCCCTCTTCCCCTCTGTTTTTCTTTCCCTCTACTTTTCTTAAACTTCTCTTATCTGTCTTTCTCTTTACGATCCCCCGGTTATATCTGTTCCAATTCTAATCATTTAAAAAAATAAAAAAATAAAAAAATAATGAAGATCAATCAAGTGGACCAGTATGGCACTGATTCACTTGAGAAAATAAATCTGTGGAGAATTTTTCTTGGCCTTCAGACAGTAATTCTGATTGCTTCAGTGCCGAACGGGACAGGACAAAAAAATGTGATCGTCCAAAAGCTCATGGATTGAACTGTATTTAAACTAAGATTGTATGATGATATTTGAAGAAGTCACATCAGCTGAGTCATGGCTGCTGTGCAAACAGTGAATTATTTAGTTGAGTTTGTTTGTCTCAGAGTCAGAGAGCCGTGTCTCTCTACAGTCAGAGGTTTTTGTACGGCGCCTCAATGAGTTTGTATCACTGTGGTGGACTTTTGGTGGAGGAACCAGACTGGATGTTGGACGTAAGTTTATTCTGGTTTACTTTCAAATACTGTCTTTTTATTAAAGTGCATTTAACAATTTCTCTTCTGATTTTAAGAGAAAAGCACGTAGCTTTACAATAAGTTTGATGCTGGAATTTTTTATCATCCTCTTGTGTCGTGGAGGATAATTCAGATCTGCTCTGTCAAAATATTATGTCTACATTTCAGTCAAATTAAACTGAAAAAAATCTAACAATAATATAAAGAAGAAAAACTTTCAAGTATTGTTTGAAATTAGTTTTTGAGTTTGTGTGAATTTTAAAAATTGTTTTAGATATACATGAAGAGCATTTCGTTTCGCTGAATTAATTAATTTATTCTATTTATTTGTTTCCAGTTAATATTAATGTCAGTCATGTACAATATTGATGATTTTAAACTTGTTTTGTAAATGTTTCCACATCTGCTTCTTTTATTTCCAGTGTAGTTTGAACATATTTCAGCTCAAACTGTGTGATGATTCTCTCTGTGCTGATATGCATGAGAGGTTTCTTAAAGGGAAGTGAAACAATGTGTGAGTGAATGACTGGTGGAGCAGAAAAAACACCTGACAGAAACTTCTTAACGGAGAAAATCAGCTCTTACAGTAAAGGTGTCCCACTGTCTGTGGTTTGATTGACAGCTGTGTGCTCCCTGTGCTCTAAGCTGATTGGTGTCTCCTAGGTGATACCCGTCCCATCCTGACAGTGTTGCCCCCCTCCAGTGAGGAGCTACAGCAGGGGACTGCAACAATCACATGTCTGGCCAACAAGGGCTTCCCCTCAGACTGGAGTCTGTCCTGGAAGGTGGATGGCAGTGGCAGCATCAGCTGGGAGGAGAGCAGGAGCCCCGTGGTGCTGCAGAACGACGGCCTCTACAGCTGGAGCAGCACCCTGAGGCTCCCTGCAGACCGCTGGATGAAGGTGGGCTCTGTGACCTGTGAGGCCACCCAGGGCTGCCAGGCTCTGGTCTCAGAGCCACTGAGGAGAGACCAGTGTTCCCAGTCCTGACCTGACTCAACCTGATACTGGTTTAATGCTCTCATTCTCAACTCTGTAACTGTCTCTCCATCTTTCTTTTTGAAGAACAAATAAAGACTAAAACTGTTATTTTCTTTCTCATAATGACAACATTCATGTTTTAGGTAATAAAGATGTTTTGCAAAGTGAATTTTGGTTGAATCAGACATTTAATTTTATTCAAATCTACAAACCTGCACTTGATGAATATATGTTTCATTTAGAAGAATTCAGACCAACTCTGCACTCCAACATGATGTCTTTATTTTACACTGGTAAAATAAAACACAGGCTGAAAGAACCACTAAGGAGATCTGCATTTTGGCAAAAGCTGAAAAAGGAGTTTTAAAGTTGTTCAGGTTATTTTTATGTTTATTTAAATGTGTGTGGTAGGTTGTTGGTGGTGTTGCTCACCTGTACCAGACAGACTGGTTCATGAAGCAATGCTGGGACCTGGTTACCACGGAAACAGCCTCACCAGACTACAAAGCAAGTCTAAAGAAGAAAAAGTCTTTAGTGTCTCTAATAAGCTGTTTGTTCTGAGGAGAACTCACAGACAGGAGAGTCAACGAATGCAAGGAGTGCTTAGAAAGAATCTGAAGAACAAAGTTTTAATTTCATTGACGAACACGGAGAAGATTAAATGAATGATGACATGAACAAACTATGAAAAAACACCTTCGGTTCAATAACAGCTTTTTCACTCATGTTCATGTTTGATGATATGTTTACAGTAAAATCTTAAATTCGCAGGTGTATTGTTTTTATTTTCACCCTCGCTGATAATAAACATTTTCAGATTTTTGTTGCTTGTTATAGATGTTGTGGCTTTGCTCCACTGCTAAGGTCAAAGGTCATGACTAAGATTGACCTTGGTTTCTGTTACTGGGCCACCTTTGTTCTTTAGTTAATTCAGCACAAATTTGTGCTGAATGTCGCTGAGAGAAAATCTGTGTGTGTGTGTGTGTGTGTGTGTGTGTGTGTGTGTGTGTGTGTGTGTGTGTGTGTGTGTGTGTGTGTGTGTGTGTGTCCTCAGTGAACTGTATCAGTCTCTGCAGTATCTTCCAGCTGCAGCAGTCACTTCAGTTTCTCTTCAGTCTGACTGAGGGAGGTTTTTGTACGACTGTTTTTCACTGTGTGAAGAGCTCCCAAGAGTTGACATTAAATTCTCCTTTACAGTAATAAACTGCTGCATCTTCAGCCTGGACTCCACTGATGGTCAGAGTGAAGTCAGAGTTTGATCCACTGCCTGTAAAACGAGCTGGAATCCCTGATTGTCGAGTGCTAGACCAGTAAATGAGACGTTTGGGAGTTTCTCCATCTTTCTGTTGGTACCAGGCTAAACAGTGATTGTTGCTATAAACATGAACATTCTGACTGGTCCTACACTTGATGCTCACAGATCCTCCCACAGCAGAGCTCACTGCTCCAGGCTGAGTCACTGTATATTGTCCTCTGGACTCTGAGGACACAGAGACAAAAACATAAAGCAGCTTCATGGTTTTGTGGGCTTCATTTCAGAGGGACAGATGTTGATAGAGGAGAGGAGTTTGATTCTCTGGACTTTACCTGTGAAGCAGCAGCAGAGGAGAGTCCAGATGAGGACGCAGATCAAAGTCATGTTTTTGATGAGGAGGATTTCTGTGGCTTCTGTTGTGATGAAGGACAGCTGTCAGTCATCCAGTGTTCAACTCTCAGGACTATAAACTCTCCCAGAGCACTGGAGCATGGTGCTGCTGATGCAAAGTGCCTCTCTATGGAAATGCCTTTTTTGCACAGTAATCCATCCATATACAAAAATTTGCATGAAAAACGCAAAAATGTTAATACTTCACCAAGTGTAAATTTTTCAGATAGTAAGAAAATATCATTAGTTATTAATCTTTCATTTCTGTAATTTAATAATTAGAATTTGTGCACATTTGTCTATTTAAGAAAAAATTCTCCTATAATTGCTGATTATGCGTGGGTTAGAATAACACAATCTTTATGTAAATATACTAATAGATTTGCTGCAGACTAAAAGTAAGTGAAGGTACAACCCACTGGACCATATTCAACAGAGACACACTTCACATAGGATTCATTACGTCTGGCTAAAATTAATGTAAAGGATCACACTTAATGACCGTGGACTTATACTTTAGTATTCATAAATCAATGTAAAATGTGTTATTAGTTATTTATCTTAGGAGTCTGGAAATAAAGCGACTGGACCTCTGTAAGTTCTTGAGGATGTTTCATCCGAGAAGTTTCTTTGGTTCTAAAAGGCAAATGGTGGAAAGTCCCAGATTTTCCCTTAAGAGGGACATTGATCCACCATTGATTATGTGCCCCATCACACGAGCCAACCAAAATATGTTGAAGATCACAATGAATTAAATTTCCAGTTTTTCCTGTAATCCTAATTTCTCTAAATGTCTAAACGTCTTTCTGTAAAGACTGTTAACATAGGACTGAGTAAGGAGGGACTCTGTGACTCATCTGCTGCTCTAGTTTCTAGTCAGACGTTACCAGGACAGGACCCTTCATCCCTTAAAATGATGAAGCAAATCTGTCAGTTAAAACTCATTTTAAACTGAGCTAAGTCATAAATACAGTTATAGCCTTTGTATAAAACTAAAATGCTTGAAAATCAGAAGAAAACTCAGCAACCTTTGATGATTTTAATTCAAATTAAGATAAATACCTCTGGCTGCGTAGACAATGCTCATGTTGCAGGAGTAATGTCCTTGGTTTGACTCTATGCTTTTTTCTTGAAGCTTCTTTATTGAGCTCGACTTCTGTGAAATGTGTCACATGTAAAGCACTTAATTTATTAATAAACTACAATAAACCTTTCAATTGATCAGCCGTGGACGTGTCTGTAAAGCTGTATAGCAGTGCTGCTCTCTGGTGGCCTGTGTGTGGTATTACACACACGTGCTGATCAGCTGTTACTGAAGCACTCACTATAATCAGTTATTCATCATATGGCTATGATGTAAATGCGTGAGGAATAATCTTTATTATATAGTTTTTATAAATTGTATTTTTCTTTGAATCAGATAGAAAAACAACATGCATTGTATTTTTTGCTTGCAAATATCTTTATGTTTTTATGCGATTTACAGGGTTTTTTGCATTATATGAAACATTTCTTCTCACCCACTCTCTCTCGCTCATCTTCTTTCTGTGTTTCTTTCTCATTTCTGGCACAAAGATGACAAAGATTTAAAAAAAATAATACTAATAATAATCCTTTTTATTACTTGCATCTCACTGAGCGAGCTGTTAGCTTCCATTGGACGTTATCTGTCACAATAAAACTAAATCTGTACTTTTGTTTTGGGGGATTATAATGACAGCAGTGTAATGACCTCAATGAAAGTTCTGACTCTTCTGAAGCATCGAGAACTCTGTGTTAGGTCCAGTATATCAGTCTGGGAGGCAGGGACTTACAAACATGATGGGAAAGATACTGTTCCTTGTTTACCCCTGAATAAGACAGCATTATTAACCTGAGTGACATGAGACCACTCTCTTTCCCTTTGTTCTTTTCTCTCCTCGTTGGTTATTCAGCTCAAACAAATGGAAAGCAGCCCCAACGTTGTTTTGTACAGAAAGGCTGATTGGATCTGGTAATATTTGGTGGTTACCGTGTTTTGAATCAAAATATCCAAAAACTTGGAAAACTGGGGTATTCAAATAATTTCATATTTCCTGCTCATGGACGTATTACATCATGCGGCACTCATGGATTAATAACCCTGTCATAATGTGGCAATGACAAAAACACATCTTGTATTTAGTCACAGGACTTGTTTGCAGTTGTGAATAAAACTTTTCTGTCTGCTCGTCTTCTCTCCATCCCTCCCTCTGTTCTCCCTCCTCACTGCTCCCTCTTCTCCTCCTGGGCTTCTTTGTTGATGACGTTTTTGAAGAGCGTGATCAGCGGCCTCTGGCTGCGCTCGTCCCAGCTCTTCATGAACCCGCCGTAACGCTTGCTTGCCGGCAGGCCGCCCCAGCGAAAGTGCTTCATCTTGTACATTTCATCTTTTTTCTCATGGCTGTCATCTGGCACCTCCTCCTGGCCCCCCTCTGCTAACTTCCCCTCGTTATCGTCCATCGTCATCATCTCACCAGCGAGCTCCCGCTTTTTCATCTCACCGGGGAAAAGCTCCGCCGACTCCTCCTCCAGACCGTTGGTGGTATAGATTTTAATCGGGCGGCGTTTTCGCCCAACAGGCTTCCCCCAGCGGAAATGCTCCATGGAGTAGGAGCGTTTGGCCTGAGGAGAGGAGAAGAAGGGCGGAGGGAAAGGTAAAAGAGAAAGAGGGCCCGATGGGGGAGGAGGCTGCAGGTGGGCATCACCAGGGATGATGGGCTTCTCGTTGTTTTCATAGTGGCAAAGCTGAATACACTCCTGCAGGACAAAACGTGCAAACCATCAAAGGCTATCATCTGACCAAATTTTAGATGATAACGTTTTCCCATAATTCCCTTTGCTCCAATCTCAAATGATGGGAGTTCAGGCGTCCCAGGCTGAAAACCCACCCATGCTGAGTCTACCAGTGAAACCCAGTAAATGACTTCACAGTGACTCATCTCATATATACAGTCCATCATGATGCTGCATCAAATTAATGATTTGTTTGTGGCCTTGAATTTATGGTCTTCTGTCCCTCGTTTTCTGTCATTTCTATAACATTTTACATCAAGAGGTCAGTTATCAATCAGAAACGCTGAATGGTGGAATCACCTCTGTAATTCTACTTGGTCAGCAGCACTGACAAATCTGTCTGTATGCAACCTTGGGCCCTTAAAATCATCTGTGCACGGTAAACTTCTCACTTCTCACTATTTATCCTCAGCTCTTCTTGGCCTGCAGTTTCACAGCTTTGGTTCAGCCTCAGTGTGTGTGCGTTTACCATCATGCTCCTCTCTGAGTTGACCTCCTGACAGACGGGATGGTCCCAGCATTGACTTTCAGCTCCTCTGGCCACGTCCACTACTATTACAGCCACCAATAGCAACACAGGACACATTCTCTGTGCATCTGCTGTTGAAATACACAGTACAAGACAACCACAGTTACAGTCAGGTTAAGTTCATCCTGGCTTTAAATCAGTGTCTTCTTCCAAAATGCACTCTGATAAGATAAGATGAGATAAGATAAGATAAGATAAGATAAGATAATTGTAATTAAACAATAGGTTAGGTTAAGAGGTCAAAAGGTAAGACATTTATAGTGCAAAAATCAAATTATTCTCAAATTTCTTTCGATATATTCACCAATATTCTAGTTTCTAAACTCTACAGAGTTATATATATATAGTCCCATATTTCCACAGGGAGACAGAATGAAAACACACATGAACAAAATTTCACATGACAGAAGTAAGAAGTAAATGTCAAAAAATGGAATGAAAATGCGAATCAGGCATAAAATAATTTTTTAAATGGCACATTTTGTTCATGTTGTCTTCTATCAAAAGCTTGCGACATGTGTCATTGCACTGCTGTATTTATACGCAGTATGCATTCCTAAACATTACATTTATACCAATCAAACATCAGAGAAACCACTTTTTCACTTTTTTATGTTAAGTTAAAGCATTTTTTTAAAATAAAATACAAAATTAAGAATATATGCAACAGAGTAACAAAGTACAATTCTCTCAAACATTCACATCACTGTAAAATGCTGAAATTTTTAATATAAAATTATCTTCATTACATATAAACAATCTGTTCTGTTGCTTTTGCTTTAGCTGTTATATCTTAGAATATTAAAATAAATAAAAGACTATAAAGTAAATAAATAACAACACATAATGAAGACACTCACCACCTGCCCTCTGACTCTCTGTCTGATGCAGTTTGTTGTTTAGCAGTGAAACAGATTTCTGCTGTTCTGTTCCTCTGATGCACTGACTGATTTTATACTCTGTCACCAAAGCACAAACATACCAATGATGACGTTCTTACTTCCTCCCATCGCTCGACCCCTCCAAACAGGGACACTCATCGTTCTTTCGCTCAAGCTCGCAGGGCTAAACTTTCTTGGAAAAGCAGTCGGACATTATTTATATATTTTTTAAATGTCTGACAGGTCACATCTAAAATCCCACAGAAATATCTCTGAATCTCTCACAACTAACAGGTTTGTCTGTGATTGCTGAAAAAAATATATGTTTATTTAAAAGCCTGATTTAAGGACTTTTAAAAGACTTGGGGACTTTTGTGGACATTTTTGTTTTCTTTTTTAATGAAGCTGTAAAACGTCCTTTTGTTGGGTTGTGTGCATATTAAAATAACTAGTTTTTAATATTTTAATTGTAACATCTTGCATCCTCTGTAAGAACTTCATAGTCAGCGTTTGGCTTTGTGGGTCAGTCATGTTTGACAAAAACAACCATCAGATGTACTGAAGTCCTGTGTTGACACTCGTGATGTTCAGACCACGAAGCCTGTCCTGACTCTGCTTCAAAGTTACTTCCCCACAGTAAACACGTTGCCATATTCACGCTTCATCCGCCTTCCACAATCTTTATATCCGTTCCTGCATGATGCAATATTGATCAGCATAGAGGTTAACTTAGTGGCGCACAGAACTGCACAGCAAAAACAGTCTACATCTCTCTCCCTCTGTGAAGCTGTGCACGAGGTGTCTCCAGTGTGATTGTGTGTTCATTTGCAAGTGTAGCTGCAGCTTGTGATGGATTGACCCAGAGCAGAGGATTCAGTCACACTGCTATTCCAACCAATCACACCGTCACCCCCCTGTAGGATTTGCAGTGAACTTGTTCTTTCTGAAGGAGTCTGAAGAGTGTGTCACGTTCCTGGTCTTTTGACCCAGCGTTTTGAGTTTTCGTTCATTTGGATGTTATGTTTTAGTTCTTTAGGGTAGCTAAGTTCATTTGTTTATTAGTTTCTCTTTGTGTTTTCTACCCCTGTATTTAAGTTTCCCTCTCCCTGTTTCATGCTGCTTATGTTGTCAAGTTTATATTGTCTTGTCTGCGTCTCATGTTTCCTGTTTTATTTTGAAGGTCTGTCATCATCATCATCATCATCAACTTTATTTATAAAGCACTTTAAAACAACCACAGCTGACACAAAGTGCTGTTCATTGGAACTGTAAAATAAAATTACATGAGATATAAGTAAAAACCAAATAAAAGAAGAGTGAAATCACTAATTAAATAACTACTTCAATTAAAAGAGAAACTAAGTCTCACTGAGGTTAAAAGCCAAGGAATAAAAGTGGGTTTTAAGACGTGATTTAAAAGTGGACAGTGAAGGCGCCTCTCTAACGTGCATGGGCAAATTATTACATAATTTAGGAGCCCCGCCCCCTCTGAGCTTCCTCCTGGATCTCGGTCTGTGTCCTATGTCAGTGTAGTCAGCTTTGCTTCCTTTGTCTCGTTATGTCAGAATAGTGTCAGCTGTTTCCCCATGTGTTTCCACTTCCCCTAATCACCCTTGTGTGTATTTAGTCTGTGTGTTTCTGTTCATTCTTTGTCAGGTCGTCTGCTGTTCCACGTCACGTCTCCAGGATTTTCCATGTTTAGGTTTTTTGCACCGTTCAAGGTTTTGTTCTTTGCCTTTTGTGTTTATCATTTTGTTTTCCCAGTTTAGTTCTAGCTAAGTTGTTTCTTGTGTGCATCTGCCTTTTGTTTTTGTACTTTATCAGCCGTATTAAACGGCTCGCTTATTGTTAATACTCAAGCTTTGGTCCAAGTTCCTTCATGTCTGCACTTTGGGTCCACTCTTCACAATACATGCAGTCTGCCTCTGCCAGACTGTGACAGAGTGAGAAATGGTCTGATTGGCTAACGTTAGATGGAGGGACTCTTTCTTTTTTTTTTTTTTTTTTTTTTTTTTTCCTCCCTGTTTTGTTTTGTTTTGTTTACTTGTTTCTTGGAGTAATGTGGTTATTATTTTTGACACTGATGTTTGTTTGTGGGTTTCCTCTTACTGCTGTATTATTATTTATTTGTTACATTTATTTATTATTAAGGTCATATGTATTTTTATCTGGGATACTTGTTTTGCAAGCTAGTCATAAGTCATATGCAGTTAAGCAGATGTGCTGTTGGACGGTTATTGTTTAGGTATTGTTGTATAAATCTCTTTATCATCACACCAGCTGGTTATTTTAATTACTTACTATATAATGTTGATATTAATATTTGCATCCAAAGTAGAAAGTAACATAGTTAAATTTAGTACAAATACATTGGACCTGTGAGCATACTCATCGTAGTATTATAATGTGTTCATGTTATGACATCAGACCAGCAGAAAACTGATAATGAGCTGTTTCCATCTGTGCCTGTTTGTACGTTTTCAATGGCACTTCTCTAATTATCAGTTTGTAAGACTACACAAAAATTACCAGGAAAATTTTAATGAAATTTGCTGCAGGAATGGAGCATCTGCAAAAGAAGAATCCATTAAATGTCTTTCTTTATTTTAAAAAGCAACGAGCAATGGCCTCGGTAGACGATTCGCTCCCGAGTGGCCGTCTCCTTTTAGACTGTTATCGACAGATTTGTGTGCAGTGCCCATCAGACAAACAGACTTGATGTTCTCAGACTATAAAGTCAGAAAAATCAGTGAAGATAAATACACCGTGGCAAATCCCCACACTGCTGACGCTGATGTTGTTGTGTTGTAAATATCTGCAGCATATTAGCCGATTAGCACCGGACTGACATGTTCAAACAAAGAGGAAGAGGAGGGTCAAATGTGTGAGTAAGAGTTTGGACTTCTACACAAACATTCACATCTTTTTGTTGTCTGAGTCCACAATGTATGACTACAAAGGTAAAGTTTTGATTAAGTCTCAGGTGATTTAACTAATTCTATTGTAATGATGACCCTGATGGAGACGGGTGCTGGTAATACCATGGGAAAGGTGAAGGAACCATGGCTTTAACCTCCTTACCTTCCTCCGCTTCTCCCAAAAACTCACCAGGAACGTCTCTTTATGAATACTGAGCTCTGACATTTATCACCTTTACATTTTAACATCCATCAAGTCACCTGTTACGGTTCGGCGTTGGCAGTGTTTTGTTTTGGCGTGACTGTTATGTGTTTCCTGTTTTACTTTGAAAGTCTGTGTTATCTTAGTGTTCAGTTTACGTTTCCTTGTCTCGTCAGGTCTGATTTGCCCCAGCTGTGTTTCCCTCCTGTGGTCCATTCCCTAATTGCTCCTTCTATGTATTTAAGCCCTGTGTTTCTGTATGTCATGGTCGCGATCTTCCCCCGTGTTGTAAATAGTTTGGCGCCTTGTGTTTGGTGATGTAAATAAATGTCGTATCTTGCTTTAAATGTCGTTTTGGGATTATTTTTGTGGAAGCCCGTATTAGTTTTTTCTCGTGTGTTTTTGCCTTATTTTTACTTTTTTCGTGTTGCACTCCGGTTGCCTAGGCCGGGGTGTAACACACCAGAGACTCATTTAAAGTTAGGGTTTGGCTTGCACCCACACCTTACTTTAAGTATTTAGATACATAAAACAGTTCACTACAACTCTAAATAAATATGAGGGAGTTCATTTGAAAGATAACATCTATTTTCTGAAAACTAGACTAGTTAACTTGCAGCTAAGAATTCAGTTAGACAACACTTTGTCTTTATCTTTGATTTGAGTTGGACTCACGTGGTCTTAAGTCCTGAGAGCAAGCTACCTGCAGGGGGAACCGTAGGGGTTCTGGTTTTGGATCCAGATGTTTCATTTTGTGCCTGTTTAACATCCCGGTCTTCTATTTGGTTCTTAGTTTTGTTATTGTTGAAACTTATTTAGTTACGTTTCTGCTGTTAGTATCCTGTTTAAGGCTTCATCTGTTTACCATCTGAGTCTTCTCCTTGTGTCACATTGTGTCAGATCTGTATGTTAGTCTGTCATATCAGTTTACTCACTTCCTGCTTTATTTTGATAGTCATCTGTCTTTGCTTTCATGTTTTACTTTTCTTCTGTTGCTTGTTATTCTGATTTAGTTCAGTTCTGTCCCCGAGGTGTCTCCTTTCTGCTCCAATCACCCTTCTGTATATATTAGCTGAGTGTCCCCTTGTGCTTTGTGCCTCTTATTTCCCAGGAGGGTCCTTGAACTTGCATTTATTGTCCTGCCCTGTTTGATTTTGATTTTTAATTTTCATTTGTTTGTTTGTTTGTTTTTTGTTTTATCAAGTGAGTTCAACATTAGTCCACATCCTGCATTCCACACAAACACCATTTGACCACAGACCGTGGCAGTCTGATTCCTGGCTTCAAAAGCAGGTTTGTAGTCTAAACGACAGAAACTGAAATCATTAATAAATGTTTGTGTAAACAGCCTCTAGCATTGTGAGTGATGGTATCACTAATTCCAGGAAATGTTGCATGTTTCATTAGTTTTTCTGAATTGCTAAAACACATTTCCTAAAATCTCATCTCTTTGTCCCAAAACACTAAACACAAACTGTAAAATTCAAGCTACACACACAAAACCTTCAACTTGTCTTGCAAAACCAAACATTTGACCCAAAACTACTTTAACTTTTATCAAAATCAACCACTACTGTCAAAAGCCACACAAAACCAGCCAATGTGCAAACAGAAATAAATACAAAACGCTGTGGGATAGCTGGAAAATAATCATCATCTATTCATTCATTTATTCTTGCACTCACATTTTAACAAAAAAAACTGCAATAAAAAAGTTACATATACATAAAAATATATATTTTTACAGCATATTCAGATAATTTAATCTGCCTCAGCATCTCTGTGCTGGGTCAGGCCACACGACTTCATCCACATCATATGTTATGGTCTCCCTTGCGATGCAACAAGGAAAGCATCCTTTAGCATGCCCAATCCAGCCCTGGCAAGATTCCCATCTCACCATGCTCCATTCATTGCTTGAAGTAGATTTTCCTTTGTGTGAGGGTTTCGTCGTATACAGTGGGGCAAAAAAGTATTTAGTCAGCCACCGATTGTGCAAGTTCCCCCACCTAAAATGATGACAGAGGTCAGTAATTTGCACCAGAGGTACACTTCAACTGTGAGAGACAGAATGTGAAAAAAAAATCCATGAATCCACATGGTAGGATTTGTAAAGAATTTATTGGTAAATCAGGGTGGAAAATAAGTATTTGGTCAATAACAAAAATACAACTCAATACTTTGTAACATAACCTTTGTTGGCAATAACAGAGGTCAAACGTTTACTATAGGTCTTTACCAGGTTTGCACACACAGTAGCTGGTATTTTGGCCCATTCCTCCATGCAGATCTTCTCGAGAGCAGTGATGTTTTGGGGCTGTCGCCGAGCAACACGGACTTTCAACTCCCGCCACAGATTTTCTATGGGGTTGAGGTCTGGAGACTGGCTAGGCCACTCCAGGACTTTCAAATGCTTCTTACGGAGCCACTCCTTTGTTGCCCAGGCGGTGTGTTTTGGATCATTGTCATGTTGGAAGACCCAGCCTCGTTTCATCTTCAAAGTTCTCACTGATGGAAGGAGGTTTTGGCTCAAAATCTCACGATACATGGCCCCATTCATTCTGTCCTTAACACGGATCAGTCGTCCTGTCCCCTTGGCAGAAAAACAGCCCCATAGCATGATGTTTCCACCCCCATGCTTCACAGTAGGTATGGTGTTCTTGGGATGCAACTCAGTATTCTTCTTCCTCCAAACACGACGAGTTGAGTTTATACCAAAAAGTTCTACTTTGGTTTCATCTGACCACATGACATTCTCCCAATCCTCTGCTGTATCATCCATGTGCTCTCTGGCAAACTTCAGACGGGCCTGGACATGCACTGGCTTCAGCAGCGGAACACGTCTGGCACTGCGGGATTTGATTCCCTGCCGTTGTAGTGTGTTACTGATGGTGACCTTTGTTACTTTGGTCCCAGCTCTCTGCAGGTCATTCACCAGGTCCCCCCGTGTGGTTCTGGGATCTTTGCTCACCGTTCTCATGATCATTTTGACCCCACGGGATGAGATCTTGCGTGGAGCCCCAGATCGAGGGAGATTATCAGTGGTCTTGTATGTCTTCCATTTTCTGATGATTGCTCCCACAGTTGATTTTTTCACACCAAGCTGCTTGCCTATTGTAGATTCACTCTTCCCAGTCTGGTGCAGGTCTACAATACTTTTCCTGGTGTCCTTCGAAAGCTCTTTGGTCTTGGCCATGGTGGAGTTTGGAGTCTGACTGTTTGAGGCTGTGGACAGGTGTCTTTCATACAGATGATGAGTTCAAACAGGTGCCATTCATACAGGTAACGAGTGGGGGACAGAAAAGCTTCTTACAGAAGACGTTACAGGTCTGTGAGAGCCAGAGATTTTCCATGTTTGAGGTGACCAAATACTTATTTTCCACCCTAATTTACGAATAAATTCTTTACAAATCCTACCATGTGGATTCATGGATTTTTTTTTTCACATTCTGTCTCTCACAGTTGAAGTGTACCTCTGGTGCAAATTACTGACCTCTGTCATCATTTTAAGTGGGGGAACTTGCACAATTGCTGGCTGACTAAATACTTTTTTGCCCCACTGTACTTTCCATCTCCATGCTGAGAAAAACTCCTTGATAGGGTTCAAAAGGGAGAGTATGGTGGAAGAAACAGATTGATAAAAATGCTCATTGTGAAACCAGTTGCATATTCTTGGACCTCGGTGAAAGCTCACGTTGTCTCAAATGATATGGGAAGCTCTGCCTGCTCGCGATCTCTCTACTCGAGCAAAGCATCCCGTAGACCCTCCAGGGATGTTGCTATAAGTTCGGTGTTGTACGGCCCAACAGTAACAGACTGTGGAGAACCCCATAGCTGCTGATGGCACCACAGATAGGTACGTTTCCACCACGCTGACCAGGCAGTTCAATAATGGCACGCTGACCTATGACATTGCAACCTTTTCTTCTCCTTTTTGCTAGATTCAACATGTATGTTGTCTTCTGTAATCCACTGCTGTATTTCATGCAGTCGAACTGCATTATTCTGACGGACCATATCCACAATAAGTGTCTCCTGGTGTTGTGAGCGCGTGCGTGTTCTTCCACCCTCATGTGGCCGTCTTTCAGTTCTAAACAAAATACTATTTAGTTACAAGTATATTTGTATGCATAGCACATGTATACATCATATTATTCATTTACAGAACTAAAGTTAGTTTGTTGTGTACAGAGAATCTTTGAGCTTGACTCAATGGTTAGGCCTCATGAATACATCTCCGTGGATGAAGCTGTATTCAATCGAGCAAAAAGCAGAAGAGGTTGCAACATGTGTTTTCAATTTTGAGTGGTAGTGTGTTAATGATGAAAACAGTGTTAGTTGTGTTTAACTTCTGTTGCCTGTGTGCACCATTCTGGGTACAAGTGCACCACACCGCTGAATGTGTTTTGTGTTTGAGAATGTGTTTAGAGTTTTGGTAAACGGGAGATTCAGATTTGCAAATGGTGTCCTCACCAGATGAATAGTGTTTAAGATTTTGGCAACTGTGAGGTTGATTTGACGAAAGAGTTTTCATAGTTGACAGATTCGTTTTTACAATGGGATTTAGTGTTTTAGCAATTCAGAAAAACTGTAAATCACACCACCCTCTAGTGGTTGCATGAATCATCCCAGAGGGAACGCCAGTCGTTTAGTGTTGGGAGGATGTCCAGGTGGATGAAGGGTAGAAAAAACCTCAACAAAAAAAAGAAAAAGAAAAGAAAAAACCTCAACACTAAACATCCAAAAGCAACTGTTGGTACTAATTAAATGTATACATTTTTTGTGTTTTTACTCACCATACTGCACTCTAACTCAGCACTTCAGCTGCTGTCATGACAGACGGAATAGCGTCACATTTATCAAAAATCATACAATATTTTGCTCATCTCTTCCTGTGCTAACCAAGTAGTTTCTGTATCTCTATGCAGCAATTAACAGTTAGTGAAAGCAAAGGAAGCACCACCCACACACCAACACCACCTGTTCTGAAGTGTTTGCTTATGGTTTGCTTAACGGTGTGTTCACACCGAACGCGATGGACGCGAATAGAGCGTCAGGTTTACATGTAAAGTCAATGGAAAGGCGCGATGACGCGCGATTGCGGGTCCCGCGAAAATTCGGAAGCAGATTTGCGTCGCGAAAACGCCAAAACGCGTGAAACGCGCGTCAGTGTAGCGCGTCAGGCGCGTTTGACGCGCGAATAAAACCACGCGCGTGAGTTTTTGTGTTGCACTTTGTGCATACGCGCGTTTCGCGTCTACCGCTCGAGTTGGAAAAATCTGAACTCCAGCGTCAAATCGCGCCGCGACAACCAATCAGGAGCCTGGTGACGTGGCTCTGACCTAGGTCAAAGGGGCAGATCCAGCCAAAGCCCTTCATTCTTCATTCAGTATGGAGGAAAAGCTGATCAGCGCCGTGGCTAACCACCCCGAGCTATATGATGCCAGCTCCTATTTCTACCGAGACAGGAATAAAAAGGACCTAGCTTGGAGACACATAAGTGAGGAGATCGGGCAACCTGGTAAGTTCATTCCTTCTTCTTTTTAATTTTCAGACTGACCCGATGAAGCCGTGCAAAAGCTAGCAAGCGCGCCTACTGTCCCGCGATTTTCCCACTGTTGTACAAATACCTTTCCGCTAACCAGATAATGCGTTTATTCAGAGGACATCTGCAGGAGAAAGTGGAAGAGCCTCAGGGACACATATAATAAGGAGAAGAGGTCAGAGAAGGAGAAGAGGAGTGGGTCTGCAGCAGGATCGGGGAGGAGATGGAAGTTCTTCGCGGTCATGGGGTTTCTGGACCCCTTCCTCACCCCGCGGGAGACCAGCGGAAATATGGTGCGGACCGTGGAGAACTTCTCCCCCGAGGACCAGGGACAGCCCGAAGAGGCAGCAGGGGAGTGTCAGTCAGAAGGTATGTTTACAATTAATTAATGTAGGCAGTTAATTTATGCGTGTTGTCATACAGGAATATATTTTGTTTATTAATAAACAGTATAAAGTAGTCCCGCTGTTCATCCGTCACTGCCTCGCCTTTTCGCTGATTTTTTTTATTGCACCGTACAGCTTTCAACGATGCGCATTGCATTCTGCAGCCCAAATGACAAATCTCCTCCGTGTCGTGTCTCCTGCGCTTGCCAAACTTATCATGTTTGGTTTTGATAACCATCACTTCAAATAGAAAAAAACAGCACAAAAACACTCATAACTATGACCCTCATTCGGAAATAGACACCTGCACCGGGAGCAAAAAAGGCGCACAAAAGTGGCGCCGCAGACGGAGAAAAAGCGCGGCATAATACTTTTACGTTTTAAAATCGACAAAGGTTTGCACTTTGAGAATCAACTTGTGAGAACTGTGACTACTGTTCATGTGCTGCAATAAATGGGAGACCACTGTATATAATAATAAGTATATAATAATATAATATTCTCTATGACTATTGTCTTCAACCTGTTAACATTTAATATTGTCTTGATAGAGTCAAGTTATCATGCAGCAGAGTCCTCCCCTGTTGCTTCTCCTGACTCCCCAGTCCCTGGTCCCTCCACTCCTGCTGCTGCACCCACAGGTATGAACATCAAGCACTGATAGCTTTTTACTTGCTTGGATTCCCTTGTGATCACCTTTACTAAATATCTACAACCAATCTGTTCATATCCTGTTTTTTTTTTCAATTTTGAAAATGACAATCTAGTAGCAGCCTTCTCATTTCTTTGTGGTGTTTTGTTCTGTTTTTTACAGGCCCACAGAGGAGGAGAGCTCGAAGGCGGTCGAGGGAAGGGTCCCAGGATGGTCCATCGGCGGTGGAGCTGGCTATCCTGGAGTCCCTAAAGAGGCCACGCCCGTCTGCAACAGAGTATTTCCTCCTCGGCCTTGTTCCTGCTCTGGAGAGCATGCCGCCTCAGACACGAGAATTCGTGAAATTCCAAATTCATAAATTAGTTTTTGACAACAGCACAGCTGTGCTAAATTTGGAAACATTGGACCCTAATGATCAGTAGTTTTCTGATGAGGCAGCAGCTCTCCAGGGCAGAAACAATGTTCTTATTCTTCTCCTCCTTCTCCCCTGAGGCTCTTCCACTCCAAGCTGGGTCCTTTTTATTCCTGTCTCTCTGTAAATAGTTAAATTTTATATATTTATGTTGAATCTTTTTATTACTGAATTTATATATTTTATCAAATAAACATTTATAATGACAAATGTCTCTGTTCTACTACACAGCAAATATTGGCACCCGACTTGACACAAGTAGAATTTATTTCATATTATACTAATGACAAAATATACTGATACAGTGGGATGCAAAAGTTTGGGCAACCTTGTTAATAGCCATCATTGTCCTGTACAA
Organism: Mchenga conophoros; assembly: GCF_057382185.1. Lineage (NCBI taxonomy): Eukaryota > Metazoa > Chordata > Actinopteri > Cichliformes > Cichlidae > Mchenga > Mchenga conophoros. Next base: position 101,520 of record NC_140546.1, on the reverse strand, counting down.
ATCGTTATTTGTCACAATTTAAATTGTCAGTTAAATACATCATATAGGAGACACACACAGTGATATTTGAGAAGTGAAATGCAGTTCACTGGATTTACAGAAAGTGTGCAATAACTTTACACTAAATAAAGCAGGTGCATATATTGGCAACACATAAAAAGAGAAATAACATAAATATGTAGTGTATATCAATGTGTGTGTCTCCTATATGATATATGTAATTGACATTTTTTACTGTAACCGATTCATACAGGAAAATAATGACTATTAATAAGGTTGCTCAAACTTTTGCATCACACTGGTTATAGGAACATAGTGAAGACAAGTTACTTAAGAGAATAAAGAGAGGTTAGGTTATTTTGGAGTAGAGATCCATTTATTAAGAAAATTTTAAAAAGGAGAAAGTTCCCTTGTAGTTGTGGAACATGGATCCTGAGTTGGGGGGTGCCTTCGTCTGGACGTGCTTCCCATCCAGAGCTCCACAACAGAGGGGGAAGTTCCAGCGCTCCTGGAATCCCTCTGCGATGGACCGCCAGTCTTCAGTTGAAGGCACAGCCGTGAAATCGTCCACTAGACAGTCCCAGATGGCCGTCGCTACCTGGGGGATGATCTGGCTCACCATACCTATGACACCACAGCCATGCTATCATTCAACCACTGATAACAGCATAAATCGAATTAAATTAAATCGGGACTTGATGAGACCATCTGAGTATCACTAGAAATATTATAAACAGTACCAGTTTGCTATCGGTAAACACCGAGAGCATTCACTGTTAGCATAGCACATCCATGTTAGCAGTGTATAAACGATACACTGCTAACATGGATGTGCTATGCCATCAGTAAACGCCGACAGCATTCACTGTTAGCATAGCACATCCATGTTAGCAGTGTATACACGATACACTGCTAACATGGATGTGCTATGCCATCAGTAAACGCCGACAGCATTCACTGTTAGCATAGCACATCCATGTTAGCAGTGTATAAACGATAGTTTATACACGCCGACAGCATTCACTGTTATAGCACATCCATGTTAGCAGTGTATACACGATACACTGCTAACATGGATGTGCTATGCCATCAGTAAACACCGACAGCATTCACTGTTAGCATAGCACATCCATGTTAGCAGTGTATAAATGGCTGGTTTAGCATATATTAGCACAGGTATCAATAAAGGACTACCGTATTGACCACTTTTACTAACCTCAGGCAGACGGACAGGCGCTCTGCAGGTGGGATTGAGCGCCTGTAATTGGTGTCTAGGCGGGTGATTCTGGGACCGACACGGGAAAGCAGGTCCTCAAACTGGCCGGGTGACAGACGATGATATCGCTGGAATCTGCCGTCATCCAGGCGCAGCTCCTGGAGCAAATGGTGAAACTCACCAAACTGCTCACGCGCCTGGAGGACCTGATGGACCCAGGTACGGCGAGGACGTCTTTTACGCTGCTGCTCTGCTCTCCACAGTACATAGAGAAGGGAGACTCTCTCTTCAAGCGCTAGCTCGATAGCTGCCATCTTGCAAAACCAGGTCTGGCACAACTCCCTCCCACATTCCTCCCACATTTCCGGTTCACGCGCGTCAAAATATCATATTTTGACGCGCGATGGATTTTTCTTGGACACGCGTTGAGACGCGAATGTACACGCGTCAAATTAGGGGCGTTTGGGGCGTTTTATTCGCGTCCATCGCGTTCGGTGTGAACACACCGTAAGGCATCAACATCAAAGGAGCTTTTGTTCTCCCGTGATAACCCCTTACTCACAGTATTATCATAATACAACAGAGTTTTTAATCTTATCACTTGCAGCATGTCACATTATTTCAAATAACTTTTGTGTTGAAAGCAATTTAAGCATAAATCAAAGCTCTGAAAGTCAAACATAAATCTAAAGTCCGTTTTGAGAGCACCGTGACACCGGTGCTTTTTTCCAGTTCTTTCAGTTTCTCTAATGGAACAAACGGAGCAGCTTGTGGAGGTAAACGGTAAACAGAAACCCATTAAAGGCGGAAACAGCCTTGAACATTCAGTCCATTAAAAACTCTCAAGTATTCTTGGGGATAAAACGAAGAGCTAATGGTCTGATGGAAAAAGTAGTCAGTTGGACTCAAATTGAAGATAGTGACAGTATTAAAAAAGCCGGAAACTTCCAGTTGTTATATTCTGCCTCTGTGTGTGTGTGTGTGTGTGTGTGTGTGTGTGAGAGAGAGAGAGAGAGAGAGACAACACTCAACAAAGACAATAAATATACTGAAATTGGACAGTTTTAGAGATCTGGAATTAATATTCACAGTAAGAGCATTAGCAGAAAGACAGTCTTATAAATTATCAGGTAGTTTTATCATAATGTTAACATTTAAAAATGAAGCACAGCTGAATCTGACAGCTGAGTGAGTTTTAGAGGTATTTCAGATTGCTGTTACAATTACATCCGTCTGTAGCCTGTAGCAGCAACTCATTTGTGTCTCCATAGTGTGGTGATGTTTGCTTAACAACTGAAAGATCCCTTGTCCTGTCGCAGGAGGAAACACGAATCACTTTGAGGTGCCCAGAGTACAAAAAAATTCCAGTTGGTCAAAATCCCACAAGGTTTCAGATTTGTTTGATATTTAAACACATCAGTTCTTTAAATTATAAATTTTCTCAATAATATTTGTCACGTTTGCGTTATCCGTGGTCGAAAAAGCTTCACCTAAAATCAAAGATTTATACTGAATAGGGGACAAAATAAGTTCTGATCGGTAAAAGCACAAAAAAATTAATACACTTAAAGCAAAGAGTTAAAACACAAAGTCCTCTTTAGTTCACTGTAATGCAATTACTGTAACTTGTTGTCACATTACTCTAATCCCATTATATGTAATCTATTACTTTCCAGGCCACTGGCTGCCAATCTCATTAGAGGATTATAAGGATACGATGTCATACCCGGTGCTGAACAAACAGACACACATGCTGCTTCCTGGCTGTCCTGACACTTTTCCATTCAGCTGAATTCAGCACTGCGACATGGCAGCAGGTAGGAGAGTAGTTTTCATCTTAAATATAAAATGATCTGTAGTCAGCTCAGCAGGTTTAATCGTTTGGTGTACTGCTGTTACACTTTTATTACACATTATCTCAAACTTATCAGGTTTTCTTAGGAGGATTAGTTTTACCTGATTTAAATCTAAGAAAATCACTGCAAAAACCTGTTGAGGACAGACACTCAGAGTCGGCACTCATTCAGTTTTATTGTCAAAGCTACAAGATTCATTGTTCAGCGCAGTATGTTAATGAGTTTTCATCAACTTTTACTCCTCCTTTACAGTTTGACCATCTTCGGCACTGCAGTACTAATACAAGTTTTTTGTCTCTGATCTTTATAATTCCTACTTTATAAATAAAGCTAAACTTGTTTCTTATGCTACATAATTCAGTTTAGTATTTCTCTCATCTAGCTGACAACAGCTAACAGAAGTACCTGGTTTAGGTAAAGGGTGGAGCCTGGGTGAAGCATACAGACTGCATACATGAGGCCCACTTGACCACTTGTGCATTATCTGCACTATTCCTATAGGAGGTCATTATATAGGTTATATTAAAAAAGTTTGCAGATTGAGGCTATTTAACGTCTGCTCTGTTTGTGTTGGGGAATAACAACAAAAGGTCAGATTGTAGTTGTTGTGTGGAAAAGGCAACACTCTCAACTTGCCCCAAGACGTGTGCTTACATATACCTGGTACATTAAATGATATATGAGAATGTTTTTAGGCCAAAGTCCACCCATGTTTTAGGTGTAAAGGCTGCAGGAAGAGGCCTGCTGAAGGTAAAACATTCAAAATTAAACAAGCATCGTCATCTAGATGGAAAAAGCCTTTTTAAATTCTGAATATCCACCAAGCCTTCTCTCCGTTGTCCCACACACCATCAAACCATTTAACTCCTCGCTGGAGGGGAGAGGGAGGGGACACGGGGGGGAAAGAGGGCGGGAACAACTGAGCTGTAGTGCCTTTTTCACTGTGCAATATTTATGAGATTTTAAAATATCCAACAGTGCAATAGACACACAATAGTTGAAATGTGTAATTCCCTTGTATTCTTATTCCTGTTTATTCTATTTATCCCTATTATATACTCTGTATTTATATATATGTGTATATATGATTATTGCTGCTCACATTCTGCAACTTCTGTTGGTGCTGTGCTATTGGAAACTGAATTTCCTGGAGGAACCCACCCGAGGAATAAATAAAGTTTCATCTAATCTAAGATGCCTGTGAAATGTTATTTTGGCACAACAAAACAGAAATCTTAACAGACGAGCTGTAAGACTGATGTGAAGAAGTTCATTTGTTCCTGGATGGCTTTTGATTATGCACTGATTCAGTTCAAAACAGTGGCTCCACTCTAAACCACATTCATTGTTTTGGATCGGGTTCGCACATTCACAGAGACCTGGCTGGTGTGGCTCTGAGTTTAAAGGTCACAATACACCTTATTTTACTTTTTCTTTCAGATCTCCCACAGTTTTGGACCTAATGCCTACGTTTGGGTGAAATCTGGACCGCATCTTTCTGCGATGATGTCAGAGTCTGATCCTGACTCAGTAACTGAAACTGATTTTACCAGTAAACTGAATTTGTTTCGGATACAAGTGAACAGCCAGGAAGGGGGAGTCATTTGTTCAGAATGAAGCGGGTTGAAGTGTTAATATTTTATTTCTTACTGATTGTTTGGTGCGTCCGGCCTGTCGACAGTGACTTTCTGGTCTCAGATGTTACCCATGATGATGATGCCCACCCCAACACCCTCACAGAAACCGACGCCGATGCACTGGGCAGGAATATCCAAACAAACAGGGACATACGGGACACGAGCATGGAGACAAACTGGGACGAGCCAGATATGAGAAAGGACCACTATGAGGACGCTGACTGGCATCCTTTTACCTCCTTTACGGAAACGCTTACCGACCTGACCCCTGACGCCCCACTGGTGATACGCAATGACAACACTGGCGCTGAAGATAGCACCAACCAAACCTTCAACCAGACTATCAGCAATTCATCAGCGTCAGAGTGCGGTGAGTTCAGCAGTCAGCTGATGTCTAACGGACAATGCCGACTGACTGCAACACTTCCTCCTGTAGGAAATTCTCAAAAACGCTGCCCAGACATGTTCCGGTGTACAGACGACGTCTCCTATTGGCTCCATGAGAACGAAAACAGAAAGGAGCAGCTGGAAGAGCTGAAAGAGACGATGTCAGGGCTCCAGGAGGAGCTGAGGAACCACCGGCATCGAGTCAAGGCCCTGGAGATGCAGGTAGACTTCCTGCTGTCTACTCCACGTTCATGAGATGTCGTGTTGAACTTTGTAAAGAACAGATTTGTATTTTGAGACACGTGGGCTTAAAAAAAGAGTGTGATGTCATATCTCCAAAGCAAAGAAATAAATCCTGATTCAAGAAATCAGTTTGAGTGAAAAAAGTACAGTTAGTCTCTAGTAGTGTGATTACTTATAATTAGTGCTGAAGAAAAGAGAAAAATAAATCCTCCAAACACAGAGAAGAACAACATATGCACGATTAAAGTGAACAAAGTGAAACAGGAAACACATGTTTTAATCTTTGGAGTTTCAAAAATAAAATAAATTAAATAAAGTGAAATAAAAAAGATTTTTATCTAAATGGGTGGAGAACATTACTCATGCAGGGAAATACAACGCTCTCCTTTATCTCGCTATATCTCTCTGTCTTGACACTCACTAAGTCCTCATTAACCCTGAACGCTAACAGGATTAGCTGCAGGCCGGGATCCTACATTATTCTCAGTCTGCCCAACCCACAATGGATCCTTGCAGGCTTCTAAAACTAATAAATAATTAATTAGAACAAATAATATTATGTACCTATAAAACCAAGTTTCAACATTAAGTTCGGTCACAGAGGCATTTGGACATTACGTTTCTGCCAAACCTTCCTCCTCAGTCTAGAGCTCAGTAGCAGCTGAAGTGGTTAACTTTTTGTCTAAGGAAACATGTAGATATTAAACAGCAGTGGTCTGAGCACCGAGCCCTGTGGAACACCTGGTAAAACAGAGGTCAGCTGACAGGTGGAATTACTCTTTAAATTGTGTTACTGTTCATCTTAGAGATCAGCTGACCCCACTTTTATTAAGCAGAGGGCTATATTTAGTTACTGTTGTTCCCATTATAAAAACATTCACAATAAAATGATGGTACGTTGGCTTTTTATAACACACAAATGAAGCAAGCTGAAGTTGACTAAAAGGTAACTAGCTTCCTCCATCTCAGCTTCTTTTTACTTTCTATTTGCTTTTTTCAGGGATTTATTTGACTAACCTCACTATGACCACACAATAAGGTGAATCTTCTCTCATTGCACTGCTCAGGGTGAAGAAAGTGTTAACTTAAACTCAACCTTTCACCAGCGGTTGCGTTCTCTGGAGCGCCGTCACGCCGAGGCCGACACGCTGCTCCACGTGCACGCGGCGCTGCTGTACGAGCTGCAGGTGCAGCTCCGAAACCTGTCGGCAACCGCGCGCCACATGAGTCACAACACGGGCTGCAAGGTCAACGTGATCAGGACTGCGCCACCACTCGGCATGCGAGACACACTGCCGCCAGGTGCACCAGCAGCAAACACAGTGATGAATTATGGGATATTTGATGTTTCACAGTACATTTTAACTTTGTCCGTCTCCCTTCAGATGTACAGCCCCTGTCTTTCTGTCCATCAGACTGTGCGTCTCTGTATCACAACGGTGTCCGTCGTTCTGGTGTTTACACCATTGTCCTGTCACCAGGCACCGCCCGGCCGGTCTACTGCGACATGGAGACCGAGGGTGAGACAGCTGGTGTGTTAGTTCTTGCAATACTAGTGCCAGTAATGGAAACACTCAGATACTACACACACTTTACACAATTCTATGTGTGTGTGCACTAGGTGGAGGCTGGACAGTGTTGCAGCGGCGCCGTGATGGGTCAGTGAGCTTCAACCGTGGATGGTCTGAGTACCGTGATGGCTTTGGCGAGCCGCGAGGTGAACACTGGCTGGGGAACCAGCACCTGCACCGGCTGTCTAACCAGGGCCACTACAGCCTCCGCATTGACCTGCAGGACTGGAGCCACGCCCACAAACATGCTCTGTACCACACTTTCAGGTAAACAGACACAATAGAAGAATGAAAGGTGGTAAATGCACAGGAACTGGACAGTTACTTACTCAGTAAGAGAGATGCTCTTAACGATGGTTAATGAAGACCTGTGGTGAAGTCTGTCTGATTTTCACTGTCTTGTTGTTTTTAAACAGGAAGTGATGAAAACTGAAGAACTGAGGGATGCTCCATGCTCAAATAATAGGGACTTGCTGATGTCACTGCAGGCTCGCCCTAAAGCAAACCTGCCTTATACTCCTTTTCGGCACTAACGAGGAGCATCACTTACAAAAAAAAGATCCTACTGTATTCAATAAGAGCGGTTTATGATTTATGGTTTGGAGTCAGCGGCACTAACAAATAGGCAGGAGGCCGAGCTGGACGTAGGAGATATGAAGATCTTAAGATTTTCACTGGGAGTGACTTGGATGGACGGGATTAGAAATAAGTTCATCAGAAGGACAGGTCATGCTGAAGGGTTGGAGAAAAAGGTTGGAGTGGTGAGACTGAGATGGTTTGAGCCTGTGCAGAGGAGGAATAGAGAATATACTGGATGTTGAATATGGAGCTGCCAGGCAGGAGGAAAGGGGAAGCGCACAGAGGAGATGCACGAGTGTAGTGTTGGAGGATACTGGGGACAGGGTGAGATGGAGGCAGGTAGTCCGCTGTGGTTACCCCTAAAGAGCAGCTGAAAGAAGATTAAACAATACATAAAACCTCAAACTGAAAGTGCATGGTAGATCTGTTCTGTTATAGATTTCTACACACCCAGACACCTTTGTGCTGCCAGAAGAGACTGCCCCCTGCTGGTTAAAGAATGAAGGTGTACGTCCGCACTGGCTTCTCTTTGCAGACCCAGAACTATATTCAGAGCTGCATTTAACGAAAACTGTCACATGCAATAAAAACTGAAAAGGCACTAACGTTTCCACCTTGTGGTTTTCATCTACCTTATTATAAACAGTAGTAGCTGTTTGGCACAGTACAACAGGAGTAAATCATCAGCCAACCTTGAATAGTTTTGATTTGATCATTTTCCTCTCGCTGCAGAATCGAGGATGAGGACAACCAGTACCGCCTGCATGTGTCCGGTTTCAGCGGGACAGCGGAGGATTCGTTCGGCTGGTATCATGACCTGCAGGGTTTCAGCACACCAGACACGGGCAACATCTGTGCTGAGATCAGCCACGCTGGCTGGTGGTTCCACCAGTGTTTCTATGCTAACCTCAACGGTGTCTACTACAAGGTAAGTTCTAGTCTTACAAAGTTGTTTTTCTGCCAGAAATTGTGAGAATAACAGTAAATTTGTATGAAATAAAAGAAACAATGGTTTGATGGTAAAATTAGACTGATGCTTCCACGTGTCTCCATCAGGGGGGGCACTACTCTCTGAAAGCTCAGAACTTGCTGGGGCCAGATGGCATTGTTTGGTTCTCCTGGAAGGATTCAGACTTCTACTCTCTGAAGGCGGTCACCATGATGGCACGACCACATAACTTCAGGCCACGCCTGTCACCATAGAAACACTCTCAATGACACTCAAGGATTCTGCAGCAGCAGATTTTTGAAAACATTTTTCTAGAAAGTGACTGGTGATTCTGCACAGGCTGTTTTAAAAGTCATTGGCCACTGAAATGTAAGCTAATTCAGATATTTCTTCCAAACTAACTTCACAAATAATTGCCCAATGAGCAGCACTTGAGCTGAGCAACTAAGAGCTTCCAGAAGTAACTGTACCAGAATCAATTACGTACTGGAAATATTCCCCCAAAAATGCATCATTTCCTTCTGTATAACTTTTTGCTTTTTTTTTTTTTTTAAACATATATGATGAATAAAACTGATTATTTTTGAGCTGTTTGCAGGGATTTCTATCAATCATAAAATGCTTGCTTAAAGATTTTCTTAACCACACCAAGTGCCCTGAAATCACTTTAAATTCAAACTGACACACCACTGGACTTGAACCTGAGACGCAGTCAACTCAGAAAGTAGTGAAAGTTCCACGTTGTTGGTTTGGGGGAATTTAAAGGATGAAGATTTCCTGAAACACGAGCAGCAGCTGGTACAGAAACCAACTGGTAACACTTGATTTCACAGCTAACATCAGTAACCCACAGGTCCACATGTTAATGAGCGTGTTCACAGGGTTCCTACAGCTTCGGGAATTTTTTCTCAAGGCCAGTTTAACAAGATCCAAGGACACGTGTGTGTGGCCATCAACGGTAACACCACAGATTTGTGGTCAGTGCGGTCACTCTCAGAGTTTGAGAACAGCTTAGGATTCAGTTTGGTTTTTTAAACATTAATGACATTTAAGGTCATACTCTCCCGATAACAACTAGAATGCCTTTCAACGCTTTAATGATCTACAAAAACTCTGCTTGTCTCAACATGTAAAAGCGAACTGTGAGCCTTTTCTATTTCGTTAAATTAAATGTTAAGCAACATTTATTTTAAGGCACTGCTCTGACTGTCACTTTGTTTACTCCTGAAACATGTAAAATGATCTGGTCGATCAGACCTTCAGGTACACCTAATAAACGTCTGACAAACAAACGTTTCAGCTGCAGTAAAACACACAGTCAGTTTTAATACACATTTATTAGAACAGGAATTAACTGGTACATCTACAGGACTTCTGAGTCACTCTGAATTCACAAAGGCTGTTTTTCTTAATTAATGCAACCTGCACCGGTGAACTCCTTTAGAAACGACTCTGTACAGACAGATGGTAATGACGGGTCAGCCTGTCTTCATGCTGTTGTTGTGAGATTTTCTTCAGGTTGCAGGAACGAGCAGGCCCACGTGAAAAAGATCCTTTATGTGGGGCGCTCCCTGGGACGGGTGACGAACTGCCACCACAGAGGGGGGAGGTCGCCCTCTTTGCGGGCAGGAGGGAGAGCTTCGGACTTCGGTCCAACAGCAGGGGTCTCAGCCTCTAGCTGGGCAACCTGGAAGTAAAAGGAAGGAAATGGTGGCCTGAAGTTTCCAGTCCAACAAAAGCACTCTGGTGCCACCTACTGGAGTTTGTCATCAACAGGGACCCTTACATTCAGTTCCAGCTCCATGTTCTCAGCATTGGGCTCTGCTTGTATAGCTTTGCATGACTTACAGTTCAAAATAATTCCTATTTATCTTATACAGGCCTTAGATCCTCCTGTCTAAAACAAGCCTTTTATCTCCAGCCATCAAGTTTCTTAACCATTTATCCAATCAGGTTTGCAGAGGGGCTGGAACTTATCCCAGATGTCATAGGGTGAGAGACAAGCCTATCACAGGGCTAACACCCAGAGACAGACTCATATTCACACCTACAGCCAATTTAAAATCACCAATTAACCTAGTTAACCAATCAACTCAGCTCTCGTTAAGCTGTGACCAAGTCTAGGATTATTTGCTCTCAATGACGTCATACGAATCCAAGAGTAGAAAACCAAGAAGAGTCTAAAAGCTGAGCTATATGGAACAGTAAACAAGAAGTAGCACCTTTCTTGTCATTGGCAAAGGAGACCAGGTTAAACAAGGAGGTCAAAAGTAATGCTGGCATGTAAATGTTTGCTGCCCACCTCTTTCTCCCAGCTCTGATTCCTCAGTTTCTTCCACTGCTCTCTCTTGGAGAAATAATCAGGATACATGGCCTTCTCCGAGGGGTGCCAGTGGTCCAGCACCCACTCTGGGACCTACAGAGACAAAGCAGAGCTCACAGACACGTCTCTATCCAACATTAGGACAGCCAGCGTTTTCACTTCAAGTTTCTAACATCAAATGTTTTCCTGTACTTGTTCCCAGTTAGTTCAAACAGACCAGAAGTTAGGTCCAGAAAAAAGAAAGTTAGATACAGAACGAAATAATTTCATGGTTGCTCTGTTTTACCTTGTAGCACTCGTATCTCTCATATGAGGTCCCCCCAGGAGAGTCGGGGAAGATGTAGGGCTGAGGATGTTGGTTGGTCCAGAATTCCTCCTCTCCTGCCTTTAGCATCATGGTGGCCTTCACCATGTCCTTCTCAGTCTTGTTTTCATCAAAGCGAGCCCGCAGTAAGCAGGCATAGAAACGGTACTTGTCTCTATAATGACAAAACAACAGTCAGACCTCAAGAGAGACCACCAACATGTTTGAAGCAACTACATGACATCAAGAGAAAAAAAGTGTTAAAATATAAACATGTGGATATTTTATACTAACAGAAACATTACATATGAATTTTATCTATAAAACAGACAATAAGACTTTTCTTAAAACTTAATATCATCAGTGCAAAACATTTTAAAAACAAACTCTAAAGAAGGAAAATTAACAATTTTCTTTACTTTTTCTAAAATGAAAATATATATTATTGTTCTTGCAATCAACATAAATAACATCTCAACTTAAAGGAGCAGCCTTCAATCCTCATTAGAAAGACTATGCTGACGTGGGTAACATGGTGATTCACATTAAAACCCTGATACTGATTCTTCTGTCCATCTCTTTTCATAATGTGAAGCTCCTGCAGGCAGGTTATATTTCTAAACAAGCACAAAACTCTAATAATAATTTAAATACTGGCTGATTACTAGTGTAATATTAAATCTGTAATGTGGAGCACGAGTTTGACCAATGGATTGGTGTGGCGTCAGCAGTAATGTGTGTGTTGTATGAGGCTGGGATGGTAAAGAGAGCAGAAAGGACAACTTTTGAATTTACCAGTCTGAGCCCCAGACCTCACCGATGGTAATGAAATCTGACAGACAAGGTATGCTCTCAAATGCATGAGGCTGAAACTAGTTTCCTCCATACGATGTCTGAGCTCAGCATAACAGATTTTGGAGCAGAGACGCTGCTCCCGTGTGGTAAAAGGAGATGGTCAAAGTTGCTTGGGCATCATGTTAGGATGCTTCCTGATAAACCAGAAAGAAACCCTGGGGTGGACTCAGAACTCGTTGGAGATCTCATGTGATCTAGGAACACCTCAGGAGGTACTGGAAAGTATGGGTGTGGGGAAGGATATCTGGAATACTTAGCCTGCTGACACCACAACCTAACTCCATATAAATAGAAGATGACGGATGGATGGATAAATGTCCAAAATCTTACTGACCTAACTGTATGTATTGATCTTTCACCAATGAAAGCCTTTCATTTATTCACATAGACCAGAACTGACACAAATAACGCTACATCCGAGTGACTGAATGAATACTAGTTATCCTAAATATTAAACATCATGACAACTAACTTTGGAGTATTTTCCACATAAAGTTTAGACTAGTGCCTCTGATGATTAAGTAGAGTAATGTGTTTAATAACCTGTCTGCAGCTGAGCCAAGTGGGAGCTCAGCTAGAACTTTATTATTAGCTGCTTTTGACGCTAGCTGGCGCCATGTAAATACAAGTAACATATACTGACTCCTGCTCAAAAAGATTAAAATGAAACTATTGCAACTTCGCGATCTCTTACGCACATTCCCATCTGAATGACAAGTGGAGAAACAAAGATAACACTTTGGAGGTGTAACTGTCAGACTTGAGGAATGAGTGACCTGGCTTAGCAGCGGCTAGCTTCGCTGTTAGCTTAGCAGGACAGTGAACTTACTGCATGTAAAACACCGATATTCTATATTTTTCCACAGTCCTACACTAACTAAGAAGCCCTTCTTACCTAAATATGCACCACGACTCGAGGTGTCTCAAGGACTTCTTGTAAAGCCGCAGCACTTTCTGCTGGTGAGTGAGATAGGCAGAGGCCATGTTAGCCGTCCCCTGTCACCTTCTCGCCGAGCAGCGCGAAGGATTCTGGGATTTTGTGGCATCTGGAAGCTAAACCCGTAAATATAAAAAAAAAGCAGCGCGAATATATTACATTTCTTTTTGGTCACGCATTAAGTGTAAGTTATACAAGTGTAAATTATCTTCACGCGTCGAAATGTTTTCGATATTGTCTAAAATGTTTGGATAAGATGAGAAGAGTAGCCGAAAATCTTTTTCAGTAACAGTGATCCGGTCTGTTACAGTTATTACGGTATTGCGGCATTATGGGATTGGTGAGAGCTGCATGTGTAGTTCTTTCTGGGAGAATTTCAACCATGACACAAAACAAATTCATTGGTAAGTCGCCTCTGCTTTATCGCCTGTTAAACCCTACCAGAAAAGGTAGAAGAGAGCGAGTGTCACTGGCTGCCGCTGACGGTTATTAAACGGAGCAGCCTGCATGTTTTGTTAGCATCAGTGCTAATAAGTTAGCTTCTTGAAAATGACAACACAGCAGGAACAGACTGAGTGACAGGCTCACAGCTGTGCAGGAATACAGTATACCGGGCACTTTATTTCAGGTTTACAGTAGTTCAGCTGCCACGATGGCAGCTCACAGTAGACTGATCAGCTGATCAGCAGTTGGTGCTGTTGTGCTGGCAATGAAGAAGCTATAGCACAGCATGAGCTCTGTGCTGGTCCATATATTAGATTTAACCAAGTCAAACCCTTGACCTGTCTGTGAAGCTCCTCTGCATACAGCCTGTGGTTGCTCTTCATTAAGGACAGCTGTAAGCTGTGTAGGGTTGTAGTCCTAACTACACAAAGTTAAAATCAACTGAGATAAAATGATGCAAATCAGTACATCCAGCAGCTCATCTCTCATTTAAATATTAACGACCACAAAATGAAAATGTCTAAAAAGCAGAGCAGTTCTCAGTGTACTTAGATGTGTCCAAGCAATTTAGTAACTTAGCTGACAGAAAATTGTTAATTGGTAATATTTCTGAAAGAATCATCTAGTAATTGCTTAATGAAAACCTACCTCTGCTTCAAAGTATGTCAAAGAAGTATTTAAAGTATGCGGCACCTCGCAGTGAGTCACTATAAAGATTACCAATGGAGTGAAATAAATTCTTTAAAACTAATAATTGTTATTAAACTCAGTACATGATTGTTGTAGAATTTAGGTGTTTATTATAGTTTTTTATGTTGTAGGCTAAAGACAGATAATCTGTAATCTGTAATTACTCGTTTTGTTATATGACTGTATTTCTAGTGTGTTTCTATTGTCTGTAAGTAAAGTATCCATTACTGCTAAATGTGTTCAGTGTTATTGTATAACGTGACCTCAGAGCGTCTCTCACATGATGCTGGTACCAATACTGTGATGCTTTAATTCCAAAGATACAATCAGTAACACTCTGTGAGTCAGTACATGTAGATAAATCCTGACCTCTTGCTGTTCAGACATCGGGGTGAATCTGACAGATCCCATGTTCAGAGGACTCTACAGAGGGAAGCAGAAACATGACGGTGAGCTACTGCTTCACTCTTATTTTCACTGTGGGGCTGTTCACATGATGTTTTTCTGAGTCTCACGTTTTCCTGACAGATGACTTCAATGAGATCATTGACCGAGCTCTCAAAGTAGGAGTTGAAAAGGTATGCTGTGTCCATCACTTTGATGAAGCCTCATGTATTTTAATCATAGCCATGACTTCAGGGATCGCTGCAGTGTTGATTTGTTTTAAAAAGGTCATCGTGAAATTCTGGGATGATAGAGATTTTTACAGCAACAGTTTGGCTAATAGCTGTTGGAGATGTTTATGAGTGTTAATATCCCGGACAAAACCCTCATTTATTTCACTCCCTGATATGGACTGGGCGATGAGGGAAAGAAGAGAAGAACAAAAAAAAGCCTCACCTACATTTTAAGTACACTCAACATATAAGCTGGTATACTCTATCATGCTGAGCCTTATTATATATGCTAAAGAATTGTGGTGCAAGTAGTCAGGATGCCGATGCAGATATAAAACATAATATAAACTCATAGTTACTCTTTTTTGTGTATGTTGGAAATGTGTAATTTGAAAGTTATTTGTTCTCAGTTGTAATGATTGCGTGTTTTATCTGTTGCTTCACTGCAGTTTATGATCACAGGGGGGAGCCTTGACGACAGCAGGGAAGCTCTTAAACTAGCTGAGACCAGAGGTAATAATGACAGCCAAACCTACCTAATGTTTCCCTCCGTGCTGGAGCGTCTCACCTTTAACAAGCCCCCTCCTTCATCACAGATGAGTTCTACTGCACGGTCGGCTGCCACTCCCACCCGGTGCGGCGAGTTTGAGCAGAATGGAGAATCCCAGTATTTAACTGGGCTGAGGGAGCTGGCAGCAGCACACAGAGGAAAGGTGGTGGCCATCGGAGAGTGTGGACTGGGTGTGTGTACACGAGCACGTGTATGAATGTACATGACAGAAATAAGTCTTCATTTACACCTTATTTATTTTTCACTCTGTGGGTTACCCACTCTTAGCGTTCAACTATGAATATGTTTCTTTTCTCCTCGTTTCAGATTTTGACAGGCTGGAATTTTGCTCAAAAGAAACTCAGCTCAAGTAAGTTTGTGTGATTTTCACAAGTTTTGAAAAACGGCCTTCTAGAAGCAAAACTTGCCACTCGGCGGCCATTTTTTAAGGCCACATTGGGAATTTTAATAGTGACTGCATCCTTTAAGTTACCAGTGAAACCTGATAGATGTGCCAAAAAGTCTAAAAGCTTTTTTTCCCCCTGAAGATTTCCTTCTAATTTCCTTCTAATAAACATTATGGTTCATTTATGACTCCACAGACTTGCAGATTGTTTCCGAGTCTGAAAAGTGAAAGTACCTTTAACCTGCTTTCTTTAGAAGTCTATAAGAAAATGGCCTTTAGCTTAAATGGCCCTCGTGGACTTTTGTTTCCTGTGCCTCAATTTGCTCCTGGTGTGTTGCAGATACTTTGAGAAGCAGTTTGACCTGGCGGAGGAGACCAAGCTGCCCATGTTCCTCCACTGCAGAAACTCCCATCAGGAGTTCATTGGTAGGTTTGTGAAGCAGACACCTGATCTGGTTCAGGAATTTGATTTTTATGCGAAACATTCAACTGTTTTTGTTTCCACAGACATCATGAAGAGAAATCGAGACCGATGTGTTGGAGGAGTGGTAAGGATGATATGATATCTAAATATCATAGACAGAGGAGGATATGCTTTCCAAATCCTGGAGATGCAAAAACAACCTGTGTAAAAGTGAATTATTTCTGTGACAGGTTACAATACTCGATGTAAACTGAACAGATTAAGGACCTAAAATGTAAAATTCTGTGAAGTTAATACTTTTGTTGGGATAAATTCACAAACAAACCTGATTTCATTCAATAAAACTAGTTTGCATATTTAAAAAGCCACTGAGTCACTTTATGAATGAATCTGATCAAAATTCTTCTGCGTCATTGCTCATTTGAATTTCAGGTCCACTCGTTTGATGGAACTGCAGAAGATGCTGCTGCTCTCATTGACCTGGACCTCTATATTGGAATAAATGGATGGTGGGATAATCTGAGAAATGTTGTTCGGTTTCCTTGAACGTGACCTGAATCACACTGAGTCTCACTTCCATATCTTTCAGTTCCTTGAAAACAGAGGCCAATATTGAAGCTATGAAGTCGATCCCCACAGAGAGGCTCATGATAGAAACAGGTGAGTCACACCGTCTGTTTATTTTAAAGCTTTTGGCAGAATGTGGCCTGAGTTTGATCACACAGTGAACCTTTAATATAAAGTTTTCTTAAAGCTCTGGAGTCATTGGTTTTATATTCTTGTTGAAGCTGTATCACCAATAAGAGGGAATATATTAGATTAAATAGGTTTGTGCTCACTTTATAGAAATATTTTGCTGATGTTACAGTTCTTTAAATGCTACATTCATGTTATTTATGGATTTCCACCTTCCTGCTCATTTCCAGACGCCCCGTGGTGTGGTGGTGAAGAACACTCATGCCGGGTCCAAATGTGTTAAAACTACATTTCCCACAAAGAAGAAGTGGGAGGCAGGGACACTGCCTGAAGGACCGGAATGAGCCCTGTCATATCATGTGAGTCACTAAAGGGAAACGCTTTATAAATCAATGGATACAATCAGACGTCGCACTGAAGCATGAATATTGTTAAACACAATAGACCTTTAATTTTAAGATTTCACTATTTGTCTCTTGCAGACAAGTCCTGGAGGTGATGGCAGCAGCGAGGGAGGAGGATCCACTGGAGCTGGGCAACACAATCTACAACAACACTGTCAAAGTCTTCTTCAGCTCAAGCTGATAATAAATGACATCATCAGACTCACCGATGTGTCATTAATATTCTTTTATGAATCTGTTTGTGCGCCTCAGGACAAACCACTTATACTGTTATATTATTTGTGTTTACAGTCCTCTGTTAGTGCACAATAAACATATTTTTTTCATAAGGAACACATCAGTTGTCGTGTTTAGAAAAACATAAATGTTAATGAGTTTATTCAAACCACACAAAAAGCTTTGATGTTTGTGATTGTTCAAGTACCCCTACAGTGCTTTTGCTTCAGATCATCAAACAAGTTTTAATATTATACAAAGTAACCCAAGCAAATGCAGTTTTCAAATGTTAATTTATTAATATAAAAAGTTATACAAAACCTAATAAACTGGCTGTGCCAACATTTGCAACAAGAGCTAAAATCAGCTGTTTTCAGTACCTGGCGATGAGTCTTTGGCCAAATGTTCTTTGCAAAATGATTTTAATTCAGTCAGCTTGTTTTAGAGTCATGCTGAAGTCCATCAAAAGCATTCTCAGAGGTTTGTGTTTTTAAGCCATGCAGGGGTGGACTTGCTGGTGTGTCACTATCATTGTGCTGCTGCATAACTTGAGCGCTCTTGAGCTTGAAAGACTTTCTGGAAGACAACAGAATTTATGATTCTATCAGTTACGGGAGTCATCCAGGTCCAGAAGCAGCAAAGCAGCCCCCGACCATCACATTACCGCCACCGTGTTTGACTGTTTATATGACCTTCTTTTTATGAAAAGCTGCCTTAGTTTAATGCCAGATGTAACAGTATTTGTATTTGTACCTTTCAAAAAGTTCAAGTTTTTAACTTTTGTCTTCAGTTTTCTCCGTCCATAGAATATTTTCCCACAACTTTTGTGGATCCTCGAGATGTTCGGAAATCCCAAAGTCTTTGAAATGTGTTTGTTTTTAGCTCAATAAATCAAATACGATAAGACACAACAAATATCTCAGTAAGGTATAAAAACTATCTGAAATCTAAATATAGTAAACTGAAATATATTTAATATACTTCTATAATGGTCTATTATATTAAGTCTGTGTTATATTTTATTTATGGATGTCTGTACTAGCAAACATCCTCTGAAGCAAAATAACGTCTACATTAAAACATGTAGCAAACAGGACACAGAAAAAATGACGCTGTGTAATTTTATAGTTTGTAGAAATGTACGTCAGCTGCCACGCCCACTGACGCGATACGTCGTAACAGCCTAGCAACTTCTTTGGTTTTTTTTTTAAAAAAAGAAGTCAAGTGGCACTTTCACAGCACTGACAAACTGACATTTAGAGATGCCTTCACTGGTTTTGTGACAGCGGACAGCGCCGGGTCTGATGGGGGCGTGAAGTTTACCGGCTGCCGGCTGTAACCCGGAGAAGCAACAGGAGGTTGAGGTGGACGAACATGGCGGACAGATGCAGGCTTCCAGCTGCCAGGTAAACGTTGGGCAAAGCGAAACTGAAGACGAAGGACTGCTGCCGGGTGACTCGTCACGTATTTCAGCGTTACATGGATAGCTGGGTCCCAACAGGACTGTAAAAGGCCCTCCGCTAAAGCCGTATGGCGTCCACCCAAGCCCGGAGTAGGCCAGCAGGCCTTGGTGGTGCTGGATGTGGCTCTGCGAGTTCCATGTATTTTTATTATCCGACGCCATTTTAACTCTTACTACGACCCTGGCTCGGGCTGGGCCGGGGCGATGGGGAAGGTGTTTGTCAGAGTCATGGGTAAGTATTTTTAACATGAAGGAGCGCTTAAGTTTCCCTCAACAGCAACGAGCTAGCAGCTTTAGTATGGCGTTATTTTTGTGCCACTATTCTGAGCGCACGTAAAGAAAAGTTTGCAGGTGCAAGTGTTGTATTTTGAGGAGAAATTTATTTTGAGCGAAGAAAAGCTGAATTTGAGTGAACAAAATTCATTTCTGCGTGCAAAAAATGTATTTCAGTGTTTGCTATTATCCACACACACAACAGCTGCCCCTCTCGCTCAGTTTTTGCATTTGCGCTCGCTCGCAATGTGTTGCTCGCGCGCTTAACATTTCTGCCCGTGCGCGCTCAACTTCACCGTTATATTTGTGCCACACAACCAGCCAATCACAGACTTGGATGCAAAAAAATCTGATTGGCTGTTCTGGTCTCCAATCAGCTCGAAATGACGAAATGCAACATCCCAGAATCCATTTCGTCCAAAACTCAAACGAGGCAGTGGCGGAGGAGCACCGAGTGGCGGAGTTTGAAATATTACTCTTTCTGAGTTACAAAATAAACTTTACACAGCACCATTCTCGCATGAAAATATCTTTAAACTTTAAATACCTGCTCGATTCATCAAGACATCACATATTTGCATAAGTGCTTTAACGTTTTCGGAGATACCTGTTACCCACCATAAGAAGATCATTTGTAACCTTCACTAAAGCTGTTTCTGTGCTGTGATGAGCTCTGAAACCTGACTGAAACTCTTCAAATAAGCCATTCTTCTGCAGATGATCTGTTAGCTGTTTGACAACTACTCTTTCAAGAATGTTTGATATGAAAGGAAGGTTGGAGATTGGCCTATAATTAGCTAAGACTGCTGGGTCTAGAGATGCTTTTTGAGTAAAGGTTTAACTACTGCCATTTAAAGGCCTGTGGTACATAGCTGGTTATTAGAGATTGAAGCATTAATTATTGGCAGAACTTCTTTGAGCAGTTTTGTAGGAATGGGGTCTAAAAGACACGTTGATGGTTTGGAGGAAGTAATTATTGAAGTTAACTCAATCAATCAATGGGAGAAAAAGAGTAAATGAATATCAATGGTACTGAAAGTAGCTGTAGATAATATTACATCTGTGGGATGATTATTGGTAATTTTTTTTTCTCTAATGATTAAAATTTTATTTGTGAAGAAGTTCATGAAGTCATTACTAGTTAACGTTAAAGGGATGGTTGGCTCAACAGAGCTCTGACTGTTTGTCAGCCTGGCTACAGAGCTGAAGAGAAACCTGGGGTTGTTCTTATTTTCTTCAATCAGTGATGAATAGTAAGATGTTCTGGCTTTGCGGAGAGCTTTCTTATAAAGTAACAAACTATTTCTCCAGACTAAATGATGATCCTCTAAATTTGTAACACGCCATTTCCTCTCCAGATTACGAGTCATCTGCTTTAGGGTACGTGTTTGAGAATTATACCACGGAGTCAGGTACTTCTGATTAGAGACCTTAGTTTTCACAGGAGCTACAGTATCCAGAGTCGTACGTAGTGAGGAGGTGAAATTATTAACAAGATAATCGACCTCTGTTGGGGTAGCGTTCAGATAGCTGCTCTGCTCTATGTTGGTACAGTGCATTGAAGATGATAACAGTGGGTGGATTATATTCTTAAACTTAGTTACAGCGCTTTCAGAAAGACATCTACTGTGATAAAGTCTACTCTCCACTGCTGTGTAATCAATTATTGTAAATGTGAATGTTATCAGGAAATGATCAGACAGGAGAGGGTTTTCAGGAAACACCGTTAAATGTTCAGTTTCTATGCCATATGTTAAAAACAAGATGTAGAGTGTGATTAAAGTGGTGGGTGGGTTCTTTTACATTTTGAGAGAAACCAATTGAGTCTAATAACAGATTAAATGCCATGTTGAGGCTGTCATTTTTAGCATCTACATGGATGTTAAAATCACCCACAATAATTATTTTATCTGAGCTCAGAACTAAATCAGATAAAAAGTCTGAGAAATCAGACAGAAACTCTGTGTAAGGCCCAGGTGGATGATAGATGATAACAAGTAAGACTGGTTTCTGAGTTTTACAGCTGGGGTGGACGATGTTAAGCATCAGGCTTTCAAATGAATTAAAAGTCTGTCTGGGTCTTTGGTTGATTAATAGGCTGGTGTGAAAAATTGCTGCCACACCGCCCCCTCGGCCTGTGCTTCGAGGTTTCTGGTAGTTAGAATGACTCGGGGGTGTTGATTCATTTAAACTAACATTTCAAATTCAAATTTTATTTGTCACGTACACAGTCATACACAGTACGATATGTAGTGAAATGCTTGGACAACTGCTCGTGACCTAAAGAAAACAAAAAAAGGAAAGGCTATGAATAAGATAGGAAATAAATATGAAAAATTAAAAAGGGTAAATTTAACTAGGAAGGAATAAAATATAAATTAAGGTTAAAAATGAAATAACTGTACAACACAAATTAGAATGAAGGGTAAATTTAACTGGGAAGAATAAGATAAAATATATAAATTAAAGTTGAAAATAAAATAACTGTACAACAAAATACACAATATAGAACTATATAAGAATGTATGAAGAAATCTAAATATAAATAAATATATACACAATAACAGCAGCTGTACAAGTATTAACTGGAAATGAAGAATATAGTGACCAGTGTTGTGCAAAACCAAAGTCCAGAAAGTCCAGTGTGTGTGTAAGAACCATATGTGTGGGTCAGTACTGTGTGGTGGTGTGATTGAGAGACCGTATCGCCTGCAGGAAGAAGCTCCTCCTCAGTCTCTCTGTGTTGGTCTTCAGGGAGCGGAATCGCTTTCCTGACCTCAGCAGAGAGAACAGTCTGTTGTTGGGATGGCTGAGGTCCTTCACGATCTTCCTGGCCTTGGTCCAGCACCGCCTGCTGTAGATTGAGTGCAGGTCAGGGAGCTCGGAGCGGATGGTGCGCTCAGCTGACCGCACAACCCTCTGTAGAGCTCGTCTGTCCTGCATGGTGCTGTTCCCGAACCAGGTTAAGATGTTTCCCGCCAGGATGCTCTCTATGGTGCACGAGTAAAAGTTCCTGAGCACCTTGGAGGGCAGTTGGAAGTCTCTCAAGCGTCTGAGGTGGTAGAGACGCTGTCGGGCCTTTTTCACCACGGTGTTGATGTGACAGGACCATGACAGGTCCTGCGTGATGTGAACTCCGAGGTATTTGAAGCTGTCCACTCTCTCCACTGGGCACTCGTTGATGACGGGGGTCTGGTAGTTCCTCTCCTGCTTAGTGCTGAAGTCCACTATCAGCTCCTTTGTCTTACTGACGTTTAGAAGGAGGTTGTTCCTCTGGCACCAGTTCTCCAGATTCCTAATCTCCTTCAGGTAGGCCGTCTCGTTGTTATCAGAGATCAGGCCCACCACGACGGTGTCGTCAGCATAATCATCCTGCTGCAACCAGGTTTCTGTAAGGCAGAGTAAATCAATTTGTTGATCAATTATTAAGTCATGTACTAACAGAGACTTGGAGGAGAGAGACCTAATATTTAATAATCCACATTTCACTGTTTTACTCTTTGCTTCAGATGTGGATGCTGTATTGTTTTTTCTTTGTGATTTTTTTTTTTTTTTTTTTATGTTTAAGTTGTTTATCGCTGGTTTTTAGTTTGTTTTTGTCTATTTGGGAACTGACACGGTCTAGCCTTCAGAATTACATGACAAGCTCATTCGGTGGAGTGAAACTCTGGCATCTGCTCCTTCCTATCTAAAATATAACCGAACGCTGGCATAAATTTTCGACCATCTCACACTTCTATTTAATCAGTTTTCTTTTTGATGTTTATTCAGCTGTGTGAAAACCCCGGAGGAACCCTCCCGAGGGATTAATACGTTTTATTTAATCGAATCTAATAACTTTAATGTCAGCCAAACCGATTAACTCAGGAAAAAAAAAACACTGAAAAAGGCCAAACAAAAAGATGTTTAAGTTATTTAAGTGACTTATATGTCATGTTTAACCTGAGAGGCAAAAGACTGCGGGGGTTTGAAAACGATGTGCCGGGAGTTCTCCCCGGCTCAGATATTTGAAGTTTACTCAGCTACATTCTCGCCTGAAAATATGTTAAAAGTTAATTTTGCGACCACAAAAGACTAATAAGAGTAATATTTAAACTAAGTAAATGGTAAATGGCCTGTATTTATATAGCGCTTTACTTGACCCTAAGGACCCCAAAGCGCTTTACATATCCAGTCATCCACCCATTCACACACACATTCACACACTGGTGATGGCAGCTACATTGTAACCACAGCACCCTGGGGCGCACTGACAGAGGCTCCAGTAGTAGTAGCCATTGTTGGAAATTGGAATTGGCTGGGCCAATCTGGGATATGGTTTTTCAATTTTGTACCCGGAAGGAAAATTGGGAGAAATTCGGGAGAATGGTGGCTCCGAGAGATTTTTGGGAGTGGCACTGAAATTCGGGATTCTCACAGAAAAATCGGGAGGGTTGGCATGTATGCCTGTCAGACAGGCTAAAGCCGATTAAGCGACCAGCAATAACATTTACACAGGGCAGATCCATCTGACACGCTGCTTAACTGCTTCACCTCGACCCTAATTTACTCTGCTTTGGCGCCATCAGCTCGCAAGCTAGCTAGCTGGCTAACGTCAAGGTGTGTTGTCACAAGTGTGATTTGTGGTGTCACGGATGGCCTCAGAGGCACCTTGGACCCAGATGGGTCATATTCAGGTCCTTCTTCCTGACAAAGCTCGCTTCTTCTCCTCTAACTGTACCCAGAGAGCTGCTCTCTGGTCTGAACTCTGTACCTGTGACTTTATATCGACGTGTGTTGACCTGGTGTCCCACTTTATGCACATCATTTGTATGTCTTGGCACTTGTCATATTTTCGGACAGGGGAATTACATTCTGGACTAGTGCTGTGTAATAACCAGAGCTGCTACTAACAAAAATCTGTTTCACTTTTTATTTATTGATAGAATAAGTCTTTAGCCTGACTAACTTTGAGTTTCCTCTACACCCCGTAATTCATAACAGCTCCTCGTTTTCATCACTGTGACAGAGTAAAGCTTCTCTGTGTTGAGTCAACAAACAGGTTATGTACCTCAGTTTTC
Source organism: Mchenga conophoros (assembly GCF_057382185.1). Classification (NCBI taxonomy): domain Eukaryota; kingdom Metazoa; phylum Chordata; class Actinopteri; order Cichliformes; family Cichlidae; genus Mchenga; species Mchenga conophoros. The sequence goes on along the minus strand of NC_140546.1, from coordinate 77,421 downwards.
CAGTTTGCAGACCTTTGAGCAGCTCGGGCCATCTGAAAGTGTTAGCCAAGAGCTCTGGGTTTGGATGGACAGGAAGTGAGATTAGCTGTTGGGTTTGCTTCTGTACCCGTGTTTCTTTATGTTTAGTACAGGAACAGAGACTCCATAGTGCCAGATGTTTGAACAACTTTATATTAAAGCAGTAAGGCTCAGGTTGGTTGAGGTCCTCTACAGTATGTACGATCAGTTTATCATAGTGTTATCAAATGCACACGTAGCATTACGTGGACTGTGAAAGGCATTTCTTTGTTTGTTTTTGTTCTTATTTGTTTTTCTATTTATGTTATATTATGTATGTTGCTTGTTCATCCTTTGACTTATCAGGATTACTCAACTCTATGCTGATTATTTTGCTCCAAAATTCTTTAATGTGCAGCATCTGTTGTTTTCTCACAAAGATTGATCTAAATACTCACTATAATCAGACAAACTTGGAAGCTACAGTTAGCTGACATTTGTTCAGTTTGCAGTGAGAAATATTTGCCTTTCCTGTCTTTCTGACTGCTTCTCCGGTGTGTTCCAGGTGTCCTCATCTCCACTGTGGTGCTGCTGCTTTCTCAGAAAGCCTTGTTTAAGTTCTACACTCTATTCTTTGCTGTCCTCCTTGGCATGGCAGCAGTCCTCATAAACTACTACGCCACCTCCCACATGGACTTCTACAACGCCTACTACAAAGCAGCGTTGGGCTTCAGGTTGCTGCCTAGAAACGGGCCGACGCTGTGGCTGGGCATGGCCGCCGTCCAGCTCGTCTTTGGGATTGGCTATGTGTTCTTGCTTAACCTCCAGTCGGTGTTTGCTGCGCTGGTGGTCCTGGACATCATGATTCCTCTGTGGGGGCTGATGATTGAACTTCCTGCAGATGTCAGGCATCTGGTGGCAATGTTCTCGGGCCTGGTGCTGGCTCTCAGCACAGCCGTTTGCCTCGCCACGAGGCTCAAATGGTTCTACTATTCATGCCGGTACGTCTACCTGCTCGTACGGCACATGTACAGGATCTACGGACTCCAGCTGCTGCTGGAAGACACGGGGAAGAGGATCAGGTTCCCTGATGTGCTTCGAGTGTTCTGGCTGACCCGGGTAACAGCCCAGGCACTGATACTGGTTTACGTGGTGCAGGCGGTGGGGAGAGAGAGCGGAGATGCCACAGGTGGAGCTGCAGATGGGAGCTCTGATGCACAGGTAAATGCTTTTAGATAAAAAAAACTTCACTTCTAGGACATGTTTGCTATATGATGGTCACTTCATAAGCAAGGTAAGCTAACAAGATGTTAGCCACAGTGAATTGATATTTGGTTAATGACCTTATTCAGAGTCTTTGACATATCATAATGTTTACAAAAGTCATATATTTGTTTGGGGAAAGAAGTTTTCCTTTTGCAGCCCCAGGCGCCCCTGTTGGATTTCTGTAATTATATCTAAAAATTAGTTATATATAAATAATTATATCTAAAAATTAGTTCCTGTGTGTTTAAAAATATCTCTGAAAGCCTAAAATGTATGTAGGTGACCTCTACAGGTTTACTGTGTTCTGTAGCCAAGTAAAGTCCAGCTGGCACATTAGCTCTTTGCAGTGTTTTACAGGTATATTAATGCACGAATTTCAATGTGAAATATTCTTTTAATAATTTATAAACAGTGTCTGATGTCTGAAGAGCAGTTAAAAATGATGCACACTACATAACAAGGTCATAATTCTTTAACAACCTCATTTCTACTGAAGCTGCTTCTTCATGTTCTGTGTTGCTGTTAATAATAAAGTCTCACCTAAAAAGACGGCAGAGTCTGAACTGAAGCTTAACGGGATTATGAGTAAAGGTGACGCATGTACCTGTGTGACTGCACCGTTTTCAGGGTTACCTGCTGAGCTGGGATGTGTTCTGGGATCTCACGAGTAACATCATCATCTCCGGCTGCGACTCCATGCTCACTGTGCTGGGGATGAGTGCTGTTATCTCCTCTGTTGCACATTACCTGGGTCTCAGCATCCTGGCTTTCATAGGTATGACTGAGATTGTTAGTTGGAGTGGTAGCAGGTGTAAAAGCCTTCCTGATTTGCCCTTCACATAATTGTTTGGATGCTCCTGGAGTTGAGCACTTTCTTAATTTGAACCTTCAGGTTCGACTGAGGAGGAGGACAAGCGGTTGGGCTTTGTGGCTCCTGTCCTGTTTTTCATCCTGGCTCTTCAGACTGGCCTCAGCAGCCTGGAACCTGAGGAACGTCTGGTACGTCTCAGATTTGGGCTTCCAGTTTACGCCATCAAAGCAGCCGGCAAACTGTTTTTCTCTCATTTTTCTGTTGTTTTAACCTCTGTGTGAATTTTTATGTTGCCCTATAAACTAACAAAACATGTTTAATGATTTATACTGTAAATGACATTTGCACACAGTAGCAGAGTTCACTGTTCCTTTTGTAATCCTGTATTCCTGTGGTTATAACGTAATAACTTCGTACACGTAACTTAGTCTTGGTTTTGATCCACAGGTCCGCCTAAGCCGGTACATGTGCCTTCTGCTGACCGCCATCCTGCACTTCATTCACGGCATGACTGACCCCGTCCTCATGTCTCTCAGCGCTTCCCATGTCTCCTCTTTTCGGCGGCATTTCCCCGTCCTGCTGGTGTCCCTGGCGCTCTTTGTACTCCCTGTGGTGCTCAGCTACGCCCTCTGGCATCACTACGTCCTCAACACCTGGCTCTTTGCCGTCACCGCCTTCTGTGTTGAGCTCTGCCTCAAGGTGAGCGCAAACAATTTATCTTTGACTGGAATGGATGACGTCCAATGTCTCCCAAAGTTTTCACAGTCTGTGAGATTTTTGTGTGTTATGTTAGTCATTCAGTTTCACGTATGTGAGGTTTTTTGGACTCAGCATTACTCAAACTAATGAAAAAAATTAATGAATTAACATCCTTGCGGCCCGGCCGGGCACAGCCCGAAAACGGGACACCACCCGCACAAGGCACCTTAGGGGTCGGGTGCGATGCGAGCCAGGCGGCAGCCAGGAGCGGAGGCCCTGGCTGACCCGATCCCCGGCTACCAAGACTGGCAATTGGGACATGGAATGTCACCTCTCTGGTGGGGAAGGAGCCTGAGCCAGTGCGTGAGGCTGAGAGGTACTGGCTAGATATAGTCAGGCTCACTTATGGCCGGGGCTCTGGAACCAGTCTCCTCAGTCTGGGGCAACTCCAGACCTCAGTCTGGAGTTGCCCCTGGTGAGAGGCGTCAGGCTAGGGTGGGTATCTTTGTATCCCCTTGGCTTGCTGCTGGTATGTTGGGGTGTTTCCCATTGGACAAGAGGGTTTGTTCCCTTCGCCTTCGGGTCAGGGAACGGGTCCTGACTGTCGTCTGTGCTTATGCACCGAGCGGCAGTTCAGAGTACCCAGCCTTCTTGGAGTCCCTGAGTGCCCCTCCTAGGGACTCTGTTGTCCTACTGGGAGACTTCAATGCTCACGTGGGCAACGGCAGTGAGACCTGGAAGGACGTGATTGGGAGGAACGGCCTCCCGGATCTGAACCCGAGCGGTGTTTTGTTATTGGACTTCTGTGCAAACCACAGTTTGGCCATAACGAACACCATGTTCGAACATAAGAGTGTCCATAAGTGCACGTGGCACTAGGACACTCTAGGCCAAAGGTCAATGATCAATTTTGTAATCGTATCACCAGACCTGAGGCCATAAGTTTTGGACACTCGGATAAAGAGAGGGGCTGAGCTGTCAACTGATCACCCCCTGGTAGTGAGTTGAATCAGGTGGCGAGGGAGGACGCTGGACAGACGTGGCGCACCCAAACGTGCAGTGAGGGTGTGCTGGGATGGTGGTCCCCATCTTTAAGAATGGGAACCGGAGGGTGTATTCCAACTACAGGGGAATCACACTCCTCAGCCTCCCTGGGAAAGTATATGCCAGGGTGCTGGAGAGGAGAGTTCGTCTGTTAGTCGAACCTCGGATACAGGAGGAACAATGCGGTTTTCGTCCTGGTCGCGGAACACTGGACCAGCTCTTTATCCTCTCGAGGATACTTGAGGGTGCATGGGAGTTTGCCCAACCAGTCTATATGTGTTTTGCGGACTTGGAGAAGGCATTTGCCTGTGTCCCTCGGGGGGTTCTGTGGGGGGTGCTCTGGGAGTATGTGGTGTCTGGCCCATTGCTACGGGCCATTCAGTCCTTATACGACCGTTGCAAGAGCTTGTTCCGCATAGCCGGCAAGAAGTCAGACTTGTTCCTGGTAGGTGATGGGCTCCACCAGGGCAGTCCTTTGTCACAGATTCTGTTCATAATTTTTATGGACAGAATTTCTAGGTGTAGCCAAGTGGCGGAAGGCTTTCAATTCGGTGGTCTCAGGATCTCATCTCTGCTTTTCGCAGATGATGTGGTTCTGTTGGCTTCATCGGGTGAGGGCCTCCAGCTTGCCTTGAAACGGTTCGCAGCCGAGTGTGAAGCGGTGGGAATGAGTATCAGCACCTCCAAATCTGAGGCCATGGTCCTCAGCCAGAAAAGGGTGGAGTGCCCACTCCGGGTCAGGGACGAGACCCTGCCCCAAGTGGAGGAGTTTAAGTATTTCGGGGTCTTGTTCGCGAGTGATGGGAGAAGGGAGCGGGAAATCGACAGACGGATTGGTGCAGCGGCTGGAGTGATGCGGACGCTGTACCGGTCTGTTGTGGTGAAGAGAGAGCTGAGTGTAAAAGCGAAGCTCTCAATTTACCAGTCGATCTACGTCCCTACCCTCACCTGTGGCCACGAGCTGTGAGTAGTGACCGAAGGAACGAGATCGCGAATACAAGCGCCGGAAATGAGCTTCCTCCGAAGGGTGGCTGGCCTCTCCCTTAGAGATAGGGTGAGAAGTTCGGCCATTCGAGAGGGGATCAGAGTAGAGCCGCTGCTCCTCCACATCGAAAGGAGCCAGCTGAAGTGGTTCAGGCATCTGACAAGGATGCCCCATGGGCGCCTCTTGGGTGAGGTTATCCGGGCATGTCCCACCGGGAGGAGGCCCCGGGGCAGACCCAGGACACGCTGTAGAGATTATATCTCTCGGTTGGCCTGGGAACGCCTTGGTATTCCCCCGGATAAGCTGGAGGAGATGGCTGGGGAGAGGGAGGCCTAGGCTTCTCTGCTTGGGCTGCTTGCCCCGCGACCCGGCCCCGGATAAGCGGAAGAAGACGGACGGATGGATGGATGGATGGATGGATGGATGGGTGGATGAAATTAACATCCTATGGTCAAGAAGAGATCAAGAGATCCGGAATAGTAAAACTTGTTACTTAAATAATCAAATGTGTAACAATAATGACCGGATTGATGTGCATATAAGAGCATGATTTAGCCCTACAAAAACAAGAAATAATCAGGATTAAATGATTACTTGTCTGGATTCCTTTTCACAGTTATGCTCTCGCTTTGTGTTTTGTGCTAAATCCAACGCACCACTTTTCCTTTGCAGCACGTCTCTAAAAACCCAAACTCACTCCTCGACAGGCGAGGGGAGAGCCGAGGTGAGGGCCAGGCTTTGTCAGCAACAACAGTAAAACTGATTCAGAGAGGTGGACAAGGAACCACAGATACTGTTTGTAAATTCTTAAGTGTTGTGAGTTTGCATATAAAATGTTTCTACTGCTTAGAGACAAATGTAACTATAAGAGCATGGAACCAGGCTCCTACATTCGATATTCTGGGCATGCTCACTTGACTAAAATTAGCCTGGGGACCCGCTGAGGAATGGCGAGTTTGTGGGTGTCGAATCGAAACTGTTCTGAAGGAGAGCGGCGACACATTTTTAGACTGTTTACTTCAAGCTTAGGGTCCAAAAACATTCCAGCTGTCACCAGAGGTCAGCTTCAGCTCCGTGTCACAGAGGATGTGTGGCTGTTGCATTTTTACGTTTGTGAATGTTCATTATTCAGGGAGTAAACTTTAAGGAACAACAATTTAAGTAACGATGTACAAACTTCAACTAAAACATGAATTGTGAGTTCAGGCGATCAACAGCATGCAGGATATTTTTGTTCTTTCTCAAATTAACTTGGAGCATGCAGTGAAGCATGAACACACACACACACACACACACACACACACACACACACACAGAGCAGAATTTAAAGGAGAGTGTGGGTCAGAGTACCACTTGTCCATATTCTTAGTTAACATTCTTGTTTTGATTTAACCATATTTCATATGTATTCTGTAGTAGGGAAACATCTACTATCCCGGGTTTGTTTGTATTTTGCACTTTTACAGATTATATAATTTAACACTTAAATCAATTCCTACAAGTTTGTTAAGTTAACATGTTATTTATTTCAACTGTTAATTGGTTTAGTTAGAACTCACCTTACCTACCTGTCTTCCAGAAACAAAAGGAGGAAATTTAGTTTTACTTCTTGCTTTATAGCTTCTGGGTTCATCTGAGGTCACAGGAAGAGACCAAGTGCGGAAGGGGAAGAATTCTTGTAATTTAAAAAAGTTGATTTTAGAGTGTTTATGGAGAAATAGATTTATTGTTGTAATGTATGGATTACACCAGAGTTTATGTTGCTAGTAAAGAATCGCAGTAGAGGTCAATAATATTCATCTTACCTACTGAATGCAATAGTCCAGAGGAGAAATTGTTTGGTTAAGTGGACGATTTAAGCAGAAGAACTCAGGTGTTTGGGGAAAAAGGTCAGTGTAGCTGTGTGCAGTTATGTTTATTTGAACGGAGTTAACTATGGAGTTGAGTTTCTTATTTATTTTTTGTAAATATTGTTTGGGTCACAAATGGTGAATAAATCACTTGCTACACAGGACAGCATCAGTGTCCTGCACTTCTTTGGCCGCTTAAGTCAAGTCCTACCACAGAGAGTTTGTCAAACTTCCCGTTGGCGTGCTCACTCCCTGTCAGGAGCTGAAACCGTTCACTAGTCTGCTTTGCTCTCTGCAGATTAAATTCAGCTCACGTTTCTGCTTCCTGCTCTCCAGGTGGTTGTGTCTTTGACCGTCTACGGCCTCTTCATGGCTGACGGATTCTCCAATGTCCTGTGGGAGAAGCTGGATGACTACGTCTACTACGTGCGCTCCACGGGCAACATCATCGAGTTCCTGTTCGGCGTCATCATGTTCGGAAATGGCGTCTACACCATGATGTTCGAGGCGGGCAGCAAGATCCGCGCCTGCACGATGTGCCTGCACGCTTACTTTAACATGTACCTGCAGGCCAAGAACGGCTGGAAAACGTTCATCAACCGCCGCACTGCCGTCAAGAAGATCAACTCCCTGCCGGAGGTGCGCGGTGACCAGCTGAGGAACATTGAGGACTTTGATTTCAACCATGGCACAAAACAAATTCATTGGTAAGTCGCCTCTGCTTTATCGCCTGTTAAACGCTACCAGAAAAGGTAGAAGAGAGCGAGTGTCACTGGCTGCCGCTGACGGTTATAAAACGGAGCAGCCTGCATGTTTTGTTAGCATCAGTGCTAATAAGTTAGCTTCTTGAAAATGACAACACAGCAGGAACAGACTGAGTGACAGGCTCACAGCTGTGCAGGAATACAGTATACCGGGCACTTTATTTCAGGTTTACAGTAGTTCAGCTGCCATGATGGCAGCTCACAGTAGACTGATCAGCTGATCAGCAGTTGGTGCTGTTGTGCTGGCAATGAAGAAGATATAGCACAGCATGAGCTCTGTGCTGGTCCATATATTAGATTTAACCAAGTCAAACCCTTTACCTGTCCGTGAAGCTCCTCTGCATACAGCCTGTGGTTGCTCTTCATTAAGGACAGCTGTAAGCTGTGTAGGGTTGTAGTCCTAACTACACAAAGTTAAAATCAACTGAGATAAAATGATGCAAATCAGTACACCCAGCAGCTCATCTCTCATTTAAATATTAACGACTACAAAATGGAAATGTCTAAAAAGCAGAGCAGTTCTCAGTGTACTTAGATGTGTCCAAGCAATTTAGTAACTTAGCTGACAGAAAATTGTTAATTGGTAATATTTCTGAAAGAATCATCTAGTAATTGCTTAATGAAAACCTACCTCTGCTTCAAAGTATGTCAAAGAAGTATTTAAAGTATGCGGCACCTCGCAGTGAGTCACTATAAAGATTACCAATGGAGAGAAATAAATTCTTTAAAACTAATAATTGTTATTAAACTCAGTTCATGATTGTTGTAGAATTTAGGTGTTTATTATAGTTTTTTATGTTGTAGGCTAAAGACAGATAATCTGTTTTGAAAATAATCAGCACGATAATGAAGCTGTTGTAATTACTCGTTTTGTTATATGACTGTATTTCCAGTGTGTTTCTATTGTCTGTAAGTAAAGTATCCATTACTGCTAAATGTGTTCAGTGTTATTGTATAACGTGACCTCAGAGCGTCTCTCACATGATGCTGGTACCAATACTGTGATGCTTTAATTCCAAAGATACAATCAGTAACACTCTGTGAGTCAGTACATGTAGATAAATCCTGACCTCTTGCTGTTCAGACATCGGGGTGAATCTGACAGATCCCATGTTCAGAGGACTCTACAGAGGGAAGCAGAAACATGACGGTGAGCTACTGCTTCACTCTTATTTTCGATCCCCACAGAGAGGCTCATGATAGAAACAGGTGAGTCACACCGTCTGTTTATTTTAAAGCTTTTGGCAGAATGTGGCCTGAGTTTGATCACACAGGGAACCTTTAATATAAAGTTTTCTTAAAGCTCTGGAGTCATTGGTTTTATATTCTTGTTGAAGCTGTATCACCAATAAGAGGGAATATATTAGATTAAATAGGTTTGTGCTCACTTTATAGAAATATTTTGCTGATGTTACAGTTCTTTAAATGCTACATTCATGTTATTTATGGATTTCCACCTTCCTGCTCATTTCCAGACGCCCCGTGGTGTGGTGTGAAGAACACTCATGCCGGGTCCAAATGTGTTAAAACTACATTTCCCACAAAGAAGAAGTGGGAGGCAGGACACTGCCTGAAGGACCGGAATGAGCCCTGTCATATCATGTGAGTCACTAAAGGGAAACGCTTTATAAATCAATGGATACAATCAGACGTCGCACTGAAGCATGAATATTGTTAAACACAATAGACCTTTAATTTTAAGATTTCACTATTTGTCTCTTGCAGACAAGTCCTGGAGGTGATGGCAGCAGCGAGGGAGGAGGATCCACTGGAGCTGGGCAACACAATCTATAACAACACTGTCAAAGTCTTCTTCAGCTCAAGCTGATAATAAATGACATCATCAGGCTCACCGATGTGTCATTAATATTCTTTTATGAATCTGTTTGTGCGCCTCAGGACAAACCACTTATACTGTTATATTATTTGTGTTTACAGTCCTCTGTTAATGCACAATAAACATATTTTTTTCATAAGGAACACATCAGTTGTTGTGTTTAGAAAAACATAAATGTTAATGAGTTTATTCAAACCACACAAAAAGCTTTGATGTTTGTGATTGTTCAAGTACCCCTACAGTGCTTTTGCTTCAGATCATCAAACAAGTTTTAATATTATACAAAAGTAACCCAAGCAAATGCAGTTTTCAAATGTTAATTTATTAATATAAAAAGTTATACAAAACCTAATAAACTGGCTGTGCCAACATTTGCAACAAGAGCTAAAATCAGCCGTTTTCAGTACCTGGCCATGAGTCTTTGGCCAAATGTTCTTTGCAAAATGATTTTAATTCAGTCAGCTTGTTTTAGAGTCATGCTGAAGTCCATCAAAAGCATTCTCAGAGGTTTGTGTTTTTAAGCCATGCAGGGGTGGACTTGCTGGTGTGTCACTATCATTGTGCTGCTGCATAACTTGAGCGCTCTTGAGCTTGAAAGACTTTCTGGAAGACAACAGAATTTATGATTCTATCAGTTACGGGAGTCATCCAGGTCCAGAAGCAGCAAAGCAGCCCCCGACCATCACATTACCGCCACCGTGTTTGACTGTTTATATGACCTTCTTTTTATGAAAAGCTGCCTTAGTTTAATGCCAGATGTAACAGTATTTGTATTTGTACCTTTCAAAAAGTTCAAGTTTTTAACTTTTGTCTTCAGTTTTCTCCGTCCATAGAATATTTTCCCACAACTTTTGTGGATCCTCGAGATGTTCGGAAATCCCAAAGTCTTTGAAATGTGTTTGTTTTTAGCTCAATAAATCAAATACGATAAGACACAACAAATATCTCAATAAGGTATAAAAACTAATCTGAAATCTAAATATAGTAAACTGAAATATATTTAATATACTTCTATAATGGTCTATTATATTAAGTCTGTGTTATATTTTATTTATGGATGTCTGTACTAGCAAACCATCCTCTGAAAGCAAAATAACGTCTACATTAAAACATGTAGCAAACAGGACACAGAAAAAAATGACGCTGTGTAATTTTATAGTTTGTAGAAATGTTACGTCAGCTGCCACGCCCACTGACGCGATACGTCGTAACAGCCTAGCAACTTCTTTGGTTTTTTTTTTTTTAAAAAGAAGTCAAGTGGCACTTTCACAGCACTGACAAACTGACATTTAGAGATGCCTTCACTGGTTTTGTGACAGCGGACAGCGCCGGGTCTGATGGGGGCGTGAAGTTTACCGGCTGCCGGCTGTAACCCGGAGAAGCAACAGGAGGTTGAGGTGGACGAACATGGCGGACAGATGCAGGCTTCCAGCTGCCAAGTAAACGTTGGGCAAAGCGAAACTGAAGACGAAGGACGGCTGCCGGGTGACTCGTCACGTATTTCAGCGTTACATGGATAGCTGGGTCCCAACAGGACTGTAAAAAGCCCTCCGCTAAAGCCGTATGGCGTCCACCCAAGCCCGGATAGGCCAGCAGGCCTTGGTGGTGCTGGATGTGGCTCTGCGAGTTCCATGTATTTTTATTATCGACGCCATTTTTAACTCTTACTACGACCCTGGCTCGGGCTGGGCCGGGGCGATGGGGAAGGTGTTTGTCAGAGTCATGGGTAAGTATTTTTAACATGAAGGAGCGCTTAAGTTTCCCTCAACAGCAACGAGCTAGCCGCGTTAGCCGTGACATTAGTCGGCTGTGTGGAGCTGTGTCACCTGTCAGATAGGCTAAAGCCGATTAAGCGACCAGCAATAACATTTACACAGGGCAGATCCATCTGACACGCTGCTTAACTGCTTCACCTCGACCCTAATTTACTCTGCTTTGGCGCCATCAGCTCGCAAGCTAGCTAGCTGGCTAACGTCAAGGTGTGTTGTCACAAGTGTGATTTGTGGTGTCACGGATGGCCTCAGAGGCACCTTGGACCCAGATGGGTCATATTCAGGTCCTTCTTCCTGACAAAGCTCGCTTCTTCTCCTCTAACTGTACCCAGAGAGCTGCTCTCTGGTCTGAACTCTGTACCTGTGACTTTATATCGACGTGTGTTGACCTGGTGTCCCACTTTATGCACATCATTTGTATGTCTTGGCACTTGTCATATTTTCGGACAGGGGAATTACATTCTGGACTAGTGCTGTGTAATAACCAGAGCTACTACTAACAAAAATCTGTTTCACTTTTTATTTATTGATAGAATAAGTCTGTAGCCTGACTAACTTTGAGTTTCCTCTACACCCCGTAATTCATAACAGCTCCTCGTTTTCATCACTGTGACAGAGTAAAGCTTCTCTGTGTTGAGTCAACAAACAGGTTATGTACCTCAGTTTTCCAGTTTGCAGACCTTTGAGCAGCTCGGGCCATCTGAAAGTGTTAGCCAAGAGCTCTGGGTTTGGATGGACAGGAAGTGAGATTAGCTGTTGGGTTTGCTTCTGTACCCGTGTTTCTTTATGTTTAGTACAGGAACAGAGACTCCATAGTGCCAGATGTTTGAACAACTTTATATTAAAGCAGTAAGGCTCAGGTTGGTTGAGGTCCTCTACAGTATGTACGATCAGTTTATCATAGTGTTATCAAATGCACACGTAGCATTACGTGGACTGTGAAAGGCATTTCTTTGTTTGTTTTTGTTCTTATTTGTTTTTCTATTTATGTTATATTATGTATGTTGCTTGTTCATCCTTTGACTTATCAGGATTACTCAACTCTATGCTGATTATTTTGCTCCAAAATTCTTTAATGTGCAGCATCTGTTGTTTTCTCACAAAGATTGATCTAAATACTCACTATAATCAGACAAACTTGGAAGCTACAGTTAGCTGACATTTGTTCAGTTTGCAGTGAGAAATATTTGCCTTTCCTGTCTTTCTGACTGCTTCTCCGGTGTGTTCCAGGTGTCCTCATCTCCACTGTGGTGCTGCTGCTTTCTCAGAAAGCCTTGTTTAAGTTCTACACTCTATTCTTTGCTGTCCTCCTTGGCATGGCAGCAGTCCTCATAAACTACTACGCCACCTCCCACATGGACTTCTACAACGCCTACTACAAAGCAGCGTTGGGCTTCAGGTTGCTGCCTAGAAACGGGCCGACGCTGTGGCTGGGCATGGCCGCCGTCCAGCTCGTCTTTGGGATTGGCTATGTGTTCTTGCTTAACCTCCAGTCGGTGTTTGCTGCGCTGGTGGTCCTGGACATCATGATTCCTCTGTGGGGGCTGATGATTGAACTTCCTGCAGATGTCAGGCATCTGGTGGCAATGTTCTCGGGCCTGGTGCTGGCTCTCAGCACAGCCGTTTGCCTCGCCACGAGGCTCAAATGGTTCTACTATTCATGCCGGTACGTCTACCTGCTCGTACGGCACATGTACAGGATCTACGGACTCCAGCTGCTGCTGGAAGACACGTGGAAGAGGATCAGGTTCCCTGATGTGCTTCGAGTGTTCTGGCTGACCCGGGTAACAGCCCAGGCACTGATACTGGTTTACGTGGTGCAGGCGGTGGGGAGAGAGAGCGGAGATGCCACAGGTGGAGCTGCAGATGGGAGCTCTGATGCACAGGTAAATGCTTTTAGATAAAAAAAACTTCACTTCTAGGACATGTTTGCTATATGATGGTCACTTCATAAGCAAGGTAAGCTAACAAGATGTTAGCCACAGTGAATTGATATTTGGTTAATGACCTTATTCAGAGTCTTTGACATATCATAACGTTTACAAAAGTCATATATTTGTTTGGGGAAAGAAGTTTTCCTTTTGCAGCCCCAGGCGCCCCTGTTGGATTTCTGTAATTATATCTAAAAATTAGTTATATATAAATAATTATATCTAAAAATTAGTTCCTGTGTGTTTAAAAATATCTCTGAAAGCCTAAAATGTATGTAGGTGACCTCTACAGGTTTACTGTGTTCTGTAGCCAAGTAAAGTCCAGCTGGCACATTAGCTCTTTGCAGTGTTTTACAGATATATTAATGCACGAATTTCAATGTGAAATATTCTTTTAATAATTTATAAACAGTGTCTGATGTCTGAAGAGCAGTTAAAAATGATGCACACTACATAACAAGTAGGGGTGCAACGATACACAAAATTCACGGTTCGGTTCGATACGTTGGTGTCACGGTTCAATATTTTTTTTGATACAAAAACAATGTTCATGCCTTTTTTAATTTGTCATTTATTAAAATTATAAATATATATTTTAACTCAAAAGTACAGTTTTTAAATTTAATGTTGCTGAAACAACAAAGTAATAAAAAAATTAATCTATCTGATGGAGAAATCACTCATCTTTGGAAAATAGAGTTTATTACAGAAAAATGGCTCTTTCCAAAATAAAAGCTCTACTATACGCTTCTTCTGGGCTATATTCTCAGCAGCATATTAAACATATCATAAGGAGAATCATGTGCTAACGGCTGTCTAAATGACTCGGGTAAAGTTTGTAGCATGCGTGCTTGTTCTTTTTTTTTTTCTGCTTCCACTTGTCTTTGCACTAGGATGATGTCGGAGTAAATGTGCAGTCATATTCGTTGTGTTCCCACTCGTGCTGTCAGCGTTAATCTGAAAAGACGTTAACGCCACAACACGGCAAATCTCTGTTAACGAGCTACTGCGGATTGCCCCGTGCGTGGGGCTGGACGACGTCAACACGTTCACGAGCTAACTGCGCTAACACACTAGTTCCCCCCCATGTAACTGAGCATTGCGTGGCACATCCATACTGTTTTACTTTTGTCCATGACGCGCTTACCTTCAAAGTCATGCTTCACATGAAAATCAAAATAGTTCCAAAGGCCAGATCTGAATGAGGGTGGGGGAGGTTCAATTTGCCATGTTGCAAGGAGAGCTTAACTTCTATTTTGCTTGTACGGGTGGGCGATATAAACGATTTACGATAGAAACGATATAAATTTGGCCAACAATAGAGATTTTCACTATATCGCTCTATCGCGATAGCGCATGTTGATGATGTCATCAAGCTGCGCCTGTTTTGGTCGAAAGCATCGCAGCGGCTAAAACGATTATCATCTGCAAATTATTCCGGGCGACAGTCATAGCAAAAGGTTGAAGCACTTTTCAAATAAGGGGAAAGCCAAAAACTGCGCTTCCTCCACTTCTGTACCATTGATTCATTGATGCTGTATTCTATCACAGCTGCTCTGTTCCCATGTTGTTGCAGTATATTAATAACTAACCTTGTATTGTGGATGAATAATCTCAGTTGTTCCCCTGACTGATGTTTGGCCCGTGTATAGCATCCTGCTATGCGATTGCATTTGTCCCTGACCACCAGAATCCCTGAAGTTAACTTTTAATGAGTGGAAAAAAGTTGGCGTTCATCCTCCAGCTTCACTGTGCTAATGTTATGCTAACATAGCTGTTTCGCTAGCAATCACGTAGCACAACATGTTTAGGTGGAATCTAGCGAGCTAACGAGCTAACTTCCTGTTAACTTCTAACTCCGTTAAATGTAATAAATTTTGTTTTCATGGATGCATGGATGTTAAACTTAATTGTTACACCTGGTAAAGCAACAAAGCTGATGATTAAAGATGAAAGAATTTAGACAGTTTTTAACTCTCAGTATTCGTTTGACTTTGGGAGCTGAAGAGACGGAGTTTTGGACCCAGATTACCCCGCAAAGCTCCTGACTACGGCAGCCGTAATGCTCTGACAATCCATCAAGCAGTGCGGCTTACCAAAGTTGTACTAAAACATTTTTTAACAGATTTTTTAACAGAACAGTGCTTACTGTTCGAGGTCAGTAAGCACAACCAGAATTCATACATAAGGCGCACTCTCGATTTTTGAGAAAATTAAAGGATTTTAAGTGTGCCTTATAGTGTGGAAAATACGTTATACAGAAGAAAAGAATATATCGTGATATATATCGTTACCGCACATGCATCAAATTATATCGCGATATGAATTTTAGGCCATATCGCCCAGCCCTACTAGCTTGCCCTGCGCTCAGTGAATCTGCGTTCGACTATTCCACCTAGGCTGCACTGTCGAGCGCAGATCCACTGACACAGACAGCATCGTCAGAAGAAAAGTTGATAAAATAAATTGAAAATTTTGTATTGTTCGATGCATATACATACCGAACCGAAAGCACTGTATCGAACGGTTCAATATCGATACGAGTATCGTTGCACCCCTAATAACAAGGTCATAATTCTTTAACAACCTCATTTCTACTGAAGCTGCTTCTTCATGTTCTGTGTTGCTGTTAATAATAAAGTCTCACCTAAAAAGACTGCAGAGTCTGAACTGAAGCTTAACGGGATTATGAGTAAAGGTGACGCATGTACCTGTGTGACTGCACCGTTTTCAGGGTTACCTGCTGAGCTGGGATGTGTTCTGGGATCTCACGAGTAACCTGATCATCTCCGGCTGCGACTCCACGCTCACTGTGCTGGGGATGAGTGCTGTTATCTCCTCTGTTGCACATTACCTGGGTCTCAGCATCCTGGCTTTCATAGGTATGACTGAGATTGTTAGTTGGAGTGGTAGCAGGTGTAAAAGCCTTCCTGATTTGCCCTTCACGTAATTGTTTGGATGCTCCTGGAGTTGAGCACTTTCTTAATTTGAACCTTCAGGTTCGACTGAGGAGGAGGACAAGCGGTTGGGCTTTGTGGCTCCTGTCCTGTTTTTCATCCTGGCTCTTCAGACTGGCCTCAGCAGCCTGGAACCTGAGGAACGTCTGGTACGTCTCGGATTCGTGCTTCCAATTTACACCGTCAAAGCAGCCGGCAAACTGTTTTTCTCTCATTTTTTTTGGTGTTTTAGCCCGGGGGTGGGCAACACCAGGCCTCGAGGACCGGTGTCCTGCAGGTTTTAGATCTCACCCTGGGTCAACATACCTGAATCACATGATTTGTTCGTTACCAAGCCTCTGGAGAACTTCAGGACATGTTGAGTAGAGCAGGGCGATATGGCCAAAAATATTTATCACGATATACATTTGAAAATTTGCGATAACGATATAACCGACGATATAATTGATGCGAGACAAAATACTCCACAACATTACTAGCGCAAAAAGACAACCTTCCATTAATTTTCACTTAAACAAGAAGCTGGTTTTTATGTACATTAAAGCTTTATAAAAATGTAACAGTGCAAATGCAAATTCCTTGCTGAAAGTTTAACCAAAAGGCATTTCCAGTAGAAATGGGCTGACATATCCTGAGCATAACCATATATAATATCCACTGAAGTTAAAAAGAGGTGCTTTGCAACATTAAACTGTAGTGTGCAGTACGTATTTTTTGGACCATAAGGCACATTGAGCTAAACAAAGCAGTTAGATAAATCAAACTTTATTAAACTCATTCTTCTTGCTTCCTCCACTTCTGTACCATTGATTCATTGATGTTGAATTCTCTGGCAGCGGCTCTATTCCCATGTTGTTGCAGTATATTAATGACTAGCCTTGTATTGTGGATGGATTATCTCAGTTGTTCTCCTGACTGAAGTTTGGTCCGTTTACAGTATCCTGCCATGCGATTGCATTTGTCTCTAACCATGAGGAACCTTAACGTTAACTTTTATAAGTGGAAAAGTGTTAGTGTTCATCCTCCAGCTTCACTGTTTATGTTATGCTAACATAGCTGTGTCGCTAGCGATCACGTAGCACATCATTATATACCAGCTAGCCCAACTTCAGTAACCCTACAAACGTCACTGCTGTTTAGTTTCCTGCCTTCATTTATGTTGGAAGTGATAGCAGAACTGTACGTTTGAATTTTTTCAGAAATCTCTCAGTCAGAACATGCAATATCATGCTTAGGTAACTAGCGAAACTAGCGAGCTAACTTCCGCTAGCTTCCTGCTAACTTCTAACTCCGTTAAATGTAATAAATTTTGTTTTCATGGATGCCTGGAAGTTAAACTGAATTGTTACACCTGGTAAAGCAGCAATGCTGATCGTTTTATTAAAGATGAAAGAATTTAGACAGTTAACTCTCAGTGATGCTGCAGTGTTTGTTTGACCTGAAGTGTACTGAGTTTAGGACCCAGATTACTCCCAGATTTAAGAGCATCTTAGTCCGACAAATACGACAATAACGATGGCCGCTTGCATGTTCTGCAAAAAAATGTGCTTTGTTGTGTATCTGACGGACAAACACCAAACCAGTTCCACATCACAGAAGTTGCACCATTTTTACAAACCAATTCTGGTTCATCTGTTTCACTCAACAATCATGTGCGTATGAAAACAAAGGCACTGCGCATGCGCGTTTTACTCATATTCTATCGCGATATTTCATTTTCCTATCGTTGCCTAACATTATACCGGTATTACCGTGAACGGTATAATATGGCCCAGCCCTAATGTTGAGGTCATTTAACCATTTGAATCAGCTGTGTCGGATCAAGGACGCATCTAAAACCTGCAGGATACCGGCCCCTGAGGCCTGGAGTTTCCCACCCCTGTTTTAACCTCTGTGTGAATTGTTATGTTGCCCTCTAAACTACCAAAACATGTTTAATCATTTATACTATAAATGACATTTGCACACAGTAGCAGAGTTCACTGTTCCTTTTGTAATCCTGTATTCCTGTGTTTATAACGTAATAACTTCGTACACGTAACTTAGTCTTGGTTTTGATCCACAGGTCCGCCTAAGCCGGAACATGTGCCTTCTGCTCACCGCCATCCTGCACTTCATTCATGGCATGACTGACCCCGTCCTCATGTCTCTCAGCGCTTCCCATGTCTCCTCTTTTCGGCGGCATTTCCCCGTCCTGCTGGTGTCCCTGGCGCTCTTTGTACTCCCCGTGGTGCTCAGCTACGCCCTCTGGCATCACTACGTCCTCAACACCTGGCTCTTTGCCGTCACGGCCTTCTGTGTTGAGCTCTGCCTCAAGGTGAGCGCAAACAATTTATCTTTGACTGGAATGGATGACGTCCAACGTCTCCCACCGTTTTCAGTCTGAGATTTTTGTGTGTTATGTTAGTCAAGAGATCAAGAGTAATCAAACCTGTGACTTAAATAATCAAATGTGTAACAATAATGACCTGATTGATGTGCATATAAGAGCATGATTTAGCCCTACAAAGGAGTCAGTAAGGATTCTGTTGTCTGTTTGTCAGCGTGGGATTGAGTGGAGACTGATAGTATTCTGCTTATTGAGTTTATAGTCTGTGCCTACAGTTAATTAGTATTTATGTTCAATTACACTTATGGCTTCCAGCATTTATGAAAACAAGAAATAATCAGGATTAAATGATTACTTGTCTGGATTCCTTTTCACAGTTATGCTCTCGCTTTATGTTTTGTGCTAAATCCAACGCACCACTTTTCCTTTGCAGCACGTCTCTAAAAACCCAAACTCACTCCTCGACAGGCGAGGGGAGAGCCGAGGTGAGGGCCAGGCTTTGTCAGCAACAACAGTAAAACTGATTCAGAGAGGTGGACAAGGAACCACAGATACTGTTTGTAAATTCTTAAGTGTTGTGAGTTTGCATATAAAATGTTTCTACTGCTTAGAGACAAATGTAACTATAAGAACATGGAACCAGGCTCCTACATTCGATATTCTGGGCATGCTCACTTGACTAAAATTAGCCTGGGGACCCGCTGAGGAATGGCGAGTTTGTGGGTGTCGAATCGAAACTGTTCTGAAGGAGAGCGGCGACACATTTTTAGACTGTTTACTTCAAGCTTAGGGTCCAAAAACATTCCAGCTGTCACCAGAGGTCAGCTTCAGCTCCGTGTCACAGAGGATGTGTGGCTGTTGCATTTTTACGTTTGTGAATGTTCATTATTCAGGGAGTAAACTTTAAGGAACAACAATTTAAGTAACGATGTACAAACTTCAACTAAAACATGAATTGTGAGTTCAGGCGATCAACAGCATGCAGGATATTTTTGTTCTTTCTCAAATTAACTTGGAGCATGCAGTGAAGCATGAACACACACAGAGCAGAATTTAAAGGAGATTTTATCAAACTTCCCGTTGGCGTGCTCACTCCCTGTCAGGAGCTGAAACCGTTCACTCGTCTGCTTTGCTCTCTGCAGATTAAATTCAGCTCACGTTTCTGCTTCCTGCTCTCCAGGTGGTTGTGTCTTTGACCGTCTACGGCCTCTTCATGGCTGACGGATTCTCCAATGTCCTGTGGGAGAAGCTGGATGACTACGTCTACTACGTGCGCTCCACGGGCAACATCATCGAGTTCCTGTTCGGCGTCATCATGTTCGGAAATGGCGCCTACACCATGATGTTCGAGACGGGCAGCAAGATCCGCGCCTGCATGATGTGCCTGCACGCTTACTTTAACATCTACCTGCAGGCCAAGAACGGCTGGAAAACGTTCATCAACCGCCGCACTGCCGTCAAGAAGATCAACTCCCTGCCGGAGGTGCGCGGTGACCAGCTGAGGAACATCGAGGACGTGTGCGCCATCTGTTATCAGGAGTTCGCCACCTCAGCCCGCCTCACGCCCTGCCACCACTACTTCCATGCACTGTGCCTGAGGAAGTGGCTCTACATCCAGGACACGTGCCCCATGTGCCACCAGAAAGTTTACGTTGAGGAGGAGAGTAGAGACAGAGCCGCCTTTTCCAATAACAACGGGGGCTACGCTCCGCAGCAGGATGCCGCCGCTGCGGGCCCGCCGGCACCGGGGGATAACCAGCGAGGACAGCCGGCTGCAGAGATGCAGGCCAATGGAGTGGCAGTTGGCGCGCAGGCCGCAGGAGGAGCGGCGGCGCTGGACCACGATCTGCTGGAGGACAATGACAGCATAGAGTATGACGAAGACGAGTGGGGGACTCAGAACGGCAGCGCGCTGATAGAAGAAGACTATATCAATGATGACACAGACTCCACAGAGGACTGACGACAGAAGAGCTATAGATAAATAAACATCTATCTTTATTATATTTAAGTTAAGAAATGATAAAAGACATCTTAAGCATCTTAATTTGCTCTTGAAAAATGTCAGGGATGTCTTTCTTGTTAGTTTCTTTACGTTTTTGAGTTTTACTCTACAAGGGCTCGTGGAAAGAGTAACTGCTGCTCTCGTTGTGTGTGTGTGTGTGTGTGTGTGTGTGTGTGTGTGTGCGTGTGCATGTTGAAGCTGTATGACAGACCAAAAAACTCCCAACTACTCTGTTTATTCGACAGTATCTCCGGAGTATCGAGATCCTGATAGAAATCTTGCTATGTGGGCACAGCTGACTTTGCACAGTTTATTCCCTGATGCCAATCAGAACGTTTATAATACAAATAAACCTGAGACTATCTGCAGCAGCAGATTCTGCCTTGTTGGAGATGGTGGTAGAAGTGTTTTGTTCCAAATGGAGAAAAGACACAAAGCTGCACATTATTTTCTTTCTTTAGACTTTGTCACTTATGAGCATAAAAACTTATCTGGTTTGAAATTTAGCTGAGCTCCTCCTTCGGGATCCTTGTTTTGTGCACCTCTAGAAAGCTTTCAGATTGTCTGTTTTTTGTTTTTCATTGCGATCTGGTCTCTCCTGTTCTGACCACTCTGGGTTGCCTGTTGCATTTCCTCCAGTTTGTCAAAACCATGACTTAAATTTCATTTTAAGGAAGGGAGGGGAGAGCTGAGCTGGAGGCTTTTAGATTTACCAGTCCATGATGCTACAACCCTCACCCTGTGGCCATGACCAAAACAGGAAGGTCAAGAATACACGTGCCTCTCTTACATTTGTAGTGGGTAGGCTGGCTGGGCTTAGCCTTATGTGTGATTCATGTATTCTGTTGGCAGCAGAAGCAGTCACAGATAGGAGGAAATGGCAGTGCTGAGCAGCCAGTCCCTGTCATTGTGAGCTGCGTTGATGCATTTCTAGGGAGGTGCATGTCAGGTTATGGCACAGGGTCTCAAAACCTTTTGCAGTTACAAATGAGATTAAATACAGATGCATGCGCTTCACTTAAGATAAGAAGCTCAGAGTAAAGCCGCTGCTCGTTCATCTCAGGCTGAGGCAGCTGAGGTGGTTCAGGCGTCTGGTCAGAATGCCTCCTGGACTCCTCCCTTCAGAGGTTTTTCAGACACGCCCAGGTACGAGGACCCATTACAGCAGACCTATAAACAGAATTGTAAAGTGTTTCTGGTGAGGAGGATGTCTGCTTAGCCGGCTCCTACCACAACCCTCCTTCAGATAACGGTTGGACTGATGTCATGGAAAAAGTTACAGGGAGGCAAATCTGGCTAGTAGGGTGGGCGGTGGATGATGACGTTTTAGTGAAGGTGGTTTGTGCCACGGACTCTCACGGCATTACAGGAGAGCTTTGCATAGACAGGCGGTTTGACCTTGGTGGACAAATCCACCACCAGCACCGATCAGTAGTCCAAAACAGTGAGGCTACTGGAGCTGATGTGCTGCTTCAGAGACCTCATCCACACTGATGATTCTTAGTGTGAAAGTTGTCCGTTTGAAAATGGAGTTTTCTCTCTGCACTAGTTAAAGGTTCGTGGTTAAAATAGAGAAACTGTAAAAGGTCTGAAAGTACAAACCATGCTGAGTGGATCAGAGGTGCACGGGGGGGCTTAAGTGGGGAGCCTGGTGAAATTTAAGTTATGGTTAATATGCAGCCCTGGTGTGTGTGTGTGTGTGTGTGTGTGTGTGTGTGTGTGCCGACTTGTAATGTGATAAGATGGTGTCTTAATAATTTGGTTCATGTTCCCTCGTGGTGTGCTGCAGGGAAAGATGCTGGAGTGTTCATTAACGACAACTGAGGAGCGATTTCAACAGATTTTGAGCTCTAGTCATTCTGCTGGATTTGAGTTTTTAGAAAAGCTGTGAGCACAAACAGTCACGACTGATTCAGCTGTTTTTATTTGAATAGACGATTGATCCCCATCAAAGTTAGCATCTTTCACCTCGGTGACGTTAAATGTTTGATTAGTTTCCTGTGTGTTAAAATCTCCGACTTGCAGACTGATCACAGCTCAGGTTTGTGGTGAACTCGCTCAGCTTTTGTTTTTGTCCTTAAATGCAAACCGAGGATTTGTGAATGAAGCAGGAGAGCGAAGCAGTTCCCCATCAGCTCTGCACCGACCAGAGAAAACTGAGAGGTGTCTCTTTTTTTTTCTTTTTTTGTAAAGGTGACATCCTACTGTAATCACTGATATACCTCTGTCATTACTTACTACTGGTCTCTTGTGTGACCTTGCTTAGATTTGTGTACGTTATTGTACATTTAATGAAACAAACACGTGCACACGTTTCCCCTTGACGCTACTTTCTACATCATTCTTTTAAGAAATCAGTGTTGACGTTGGTTAAAAGCTTGTTTCAGACCTGGGAGCGGTTAATAAGAGTGTGAAGGTGTGGTGGAAAGCACATCTGAAGAGCTAGAGTCCAAAAATGTATTTGGTGAAATGATTGCTATGTTCAGTAACGGTCATAAAAATATAGGTGGTGCCAGTTGTTTTGCATTTCTTAAGGGAAAAATTTAAAAGAGTTGGATGAAATTTCTGTTCCCACACTGGTGGTTTTATCATTCACTAAATGCACATTTTCTTTCTAATCACTGGTACAGATTCCTTGTTGTGTCCGAGCTGCGAGGACGGCACTTTTTTAAAGGCTAAAACTGTGTTAGCAGCCACAGGCTGCAAGGCTGGAAGAAAGAAACTGGAAAAGATCCAGACGTGCAACCTCTGAAGGCAGTGTGCGATCATGTTGTTAAAAATTTGTTTAAAATAAGAAAATGTTTTTATTTTCCTGAGGTTTATACCTGCTGATCTAAAAATTTAAACTACTGGTCCAAAACGAAGCCCCGGCTGACTCGGCTCCCTCAGCGACTACAGAGATCTTTAATGTGAAACTGTATTAAAACTGGCTTTCAAGCACAACTCCACGAGTATTATGATGTGTAGACTTCCACAGCCCAAACGTTTTGAAGGCTTTGACTACAAACTTGTGCTCTGTGCTGTTTTAAAAAAAAAAAAAAAAAAAAGCTGCAAGGAATCCATTTAATTCTTGCTCGATAAGAGGATATGACATATGAGGAAGTGTTGGGTCTAATTTGATTGGAAAGCTGTGCTTTTTGTTTCAGTAATGAAGGACTTTGATTATTAGTTTGATTGTTCTGAAAGCTTTTTAAAAGGTGGAAGCTGTTCATTTTGCCTTTCGTTTTAAAAAAGAGATTTATGTAAATAAAATCATCTTTGATATTGCATCTGGACTCATGACGCCTTTAAGTGACTTCTTCATAAACACAGTAGAGCATAATCTAATTTTTTTATTATTATTATTATTTTATTGAAAGAAGGACTTGTTACAATAAAGTGCATTGATATTATTTAGTCGGGGAAAAAAAAAGACTTTTTCTTAGTCCTTTTGTTTTACATTCAGGTAACGAAAAGTGATCTCGAATTTTTAAAAAGAATGTCAACTTTTCCATTTTAAATATTTCAAAAACCACCTTAAACCAATCAAGTGTTGGTGGAGTTGGATTTGACACTTCCTGGTTATTAATTTTTTGCTGGCTGCTAATAGCTCTTGTAAGAGCTTTGTGTCCCCTCCCCGGACCGAGCCAGCAACCAGGCCCAAGTACAAATTTACAAAATTAATATCAAATTTTATCTTAAAAACCTCACACAGAGTCTCATGAATTCCCAGCCAGTGATTATTTAAGTTAGGGCAGTCCCAAAAGATATGGGAATGATGTGCCTCTTCTGATCCACATCTTCTCCAGCATTCTGCTGTCCCATTTTTATATTTAGTTTGATGAGGGCTTTAGAAAAATCGAATAATGATTTCAGATCTTGCTGCAGATTCTCGATTGGATTTAGACACCAGACAGAACCCGGAGTCTTGCCTACGTTGCCTAATAGAGCATAACTTCATTAAATGAAGGACTGTAGAAGTTTAGGTGCAGACAAGTGTGCCCACATGCAGTTGAGTCATTGGACCACAAGGTGGTGCTGTTATACTATGTCCTGAAAACGTTTTTCTTGCACAAATCACGAGTGTGAGACCACGCAGGTTGGTGGGGTCACAACATGAACCACGAACGTTCCCACCAGTGGATAACGTTTTTGTTTCCACTCACTGAGCAGCCACCCCAAAAATTATTCTTGGCAGCGGTGGGATTCGAACCCACGCCCCCGAAGAGACTGGAGCCTTAATCCAGCGCCTTAGACCGCTCGGCCACGCTACCGATGTGCACACGCAAACACGAGCCCCATCTGAACTGACAGGCTGATGAACCGAAGTATTTATAGATGACTTTGAGGTGAGAAGGTGAGGAACTGGTTTCGTTTTATTGTTTTATATGCAATATACTAAGAAATCTGTTATATGACGCTGTATTATTTCTGATAAAGCTACGCGTCGTCATATAACTAAGTAAGATCACCTCCAGCAGCAACATGAAAGTTATTCATGGTTCAATAATTCTTCTACTTTCAGCTGCTTTAGGACATCATAGGTGGCCCTCCTCTTGTGGCCACCACCTCCAAACCCTGCATCATACACGTCTTACTGTCATCCTGTAAACATCCTCTCCAGGTCGTTTGCAAACATCTCAGTCCGCAGAGACTCCTGCCTGAATAGTTGACATTGTTCGTCCGTAAAGACTACCTTCACCTGTCCGCTTCCTCGATATTTTCGCTGATAACCAACTTAGAAACACTCCTGGCTGCTGCACACGTTTTAATATTACGACAAAAAAAAGTTTTGACCGGATGCCATTATTTTATTTTGAAAGCCACCAGCGGAAGTGTGACTGCGGCTGTCTTGTTCGCCTTTTAGCTTGAACTTCATGTGCCAAACTCCTGACCACCGAGTCATAAAAGATCATGAGACTGCTGTCTCGGCAGACAGCGGGGAAAGAGGACATGTACGGCCGTTTGAAATTTGACCAAAGTTTTACAGAAACTGCTCTTAAAAGCACATTTTATCACCATTAAACACGAGCGAGCGACAAGGACCGACGGACGGCCAACTTCTCCCCGAGAGACGTGAAAGCGAAGCGAAGAAGGACCCTTCAGAGAAGTACTTTGTGTCTTAAAGACTGGAGGAGTCGCTCTTTTTGGCACCATGTTAAGGATTTGCCTGCAGAGAGCTTTCCGCCCGGCTCTCCGTAAGTTACCGAAGGCGGCGGGGACTGCGCGACACGCTCCGAGCTGCTGGATGGGAACACACGGGAGAAACGAGCCCCTGGAGCCTCTCAACTCCCCCACCAGAGCCAAAGAGTTTATTTACCGCCTTCACCCCAAGGAGAGGACGTGTTTACTACAGGAGCTGCAGATCTTCGAGTCCAAAGCACTCGCACAAGGTAAAGCAACGAGCAGCGTGGGTTAAACGTGGCACATTGAATGAGAGGTCACAGGTTGTCGGTGCAGGCGAGCCCACATTTCCCTCCTGCAGTGTAGACCAGCAATGATATACTTCTGTACCTCCCCAGGGTCAAACCCAGGTGTAGAACACTGTTGGGTGTTCGGTCAGGGGCCGATTGATTTCACGATGGGCGGGCTCTTCTATGTTTGAACGCTCCTGGTCATTGGGTGGAGTCTTTGACAGCTTACCCTTAAAGGCACACGCGGACTCACTGTTTCAATACAGTTGAATACACCAGGTGTTGCTAATTAGACGCCTAATTGACGTTTAAAGGCGTCATTAGAAAGAAAACAGTAGTAGTGACACCAGTTGGTCGCTGTGGGAAGTGCAGCAGTGTGCCAGCATCCATAGCTACTGAACCCTGCTGGGATTTGATGGTTTAAAGGTGGTTAAGACTTGAGACCGTTACATGTACACGTTGCATGTCATTGTGGCAGTTTGAATCTGTGACTGACATCATCAGGGTGTGACGAGACCTGCCAGCTCTGTCCCAGTCTGGGTCAACTGTTTGAGGCAGATAAAAACTGTCATTTCAGGTCTTCAGCTCCAGCCACTCAGTCATTTCTGACTGAAATACTGTAAACAGCCTCATTACCAGCCCCCTCTGTGAGCTCTGCAGTCAGCCTCGCTCATACTCAGGATCTCAGCCAGGCTTTCTGCCTCTTCAGCACAAATGGCTTTACATATAAACAGTGCGAGCTGCTGGTTGTCTTCCCTGTTTGTTTTGGTACAAAGTCATGTTCTGTCTTTCAGTGTGTTGTCTGGTGCATTGGCTCAGTCACACAGCATATTTTCTTTGTCGCCTGCCAGACTGCAGGTTGCTGGAAATCTCCTCACTGGCTGGTCTGTCCAGGCTGTGTAGCCACCTTAAGCTTGAAGACGAGCTAGTTTGGGTGCTCGAGCCAGATGTTGACTGTGTTGAGCCAGCACAGAAAGTGGGATTATATCCAAGTCTAAATTATAAGGAATAAAATCTTTTAAAGACTTTGTAGACCTGATATTTAAATTTTAACAAAGCCCAATAACAGAGGTTTTTTGTGTGGTTTTATTTCTGTTTTATGATGATATGAAAGTGTTTTCTATTTTATATTCTCCAGATTAAAAAAACGAACCACTGTAAAGCAATTTAAAGGCCCACATAAATGCTTAAATAATACCAATATTGATAATAATCCAGGGAAACTGGCAGAATCTTTAAAAGAAAAAAAGCTGAACATTTTTTATGATGTCGCTCTTCAGCTGTCGTGTGTTTTGGATGTTTTCCCACCAATGCTGTGTGCAGAAAATGACTCGCATCTTTACAAAGACTCAGAAACGTGAAGCGCAGAGAATCAGACTTACATTCGATGGAGGATGTTACTGATCTCATTACCACACTTGGAGTAATAAGTTTAAAGGAAACTATAACATGAATATAATGTCTGTCACATCCTGTCTGCCTGTATTTTCTCTTCCTGCTGGAGAGTTGATCCCCTGCAGCTCCCGCCTGTATTAAGACTTAATGCACCCGAAGTCAAATTATTCCTCAGCAAACTGAGGACCAAAATAATAAAGTGAATTATGCTCACCTAAAACTCACTTTGATCCTTTGTATATAGCTCACACTTTTAACTTAAGCTCAAATTCCAAGCCAACTGCCTCAGAAGATCACAGCGGTGTTCAGAGTTCTCCTGTGGGTTTAACGAGACCTGTGATTGAAGGTTTGAGACATATGGGCAGGTTGTGCCATTAAATGCAAAACGCCTGCTAACTTGTGCAGCAGTCATTGTGATGGTTTGTTTACATGAATGGTGGGATGACGTGTCGTACGGTTCTGTGTAAGAAGGAAGCAGCAAAGTGCCTTTGCTTTAGTGCAGCCATGCAGATGCTTTCTGTCGCTTCACTCCCAAATGCTGTTCCCTCAGCATTTGGGATTTTTGTGTACATTTGGTTTGTATTGAGGTGCTTGGTTTATGTGTCTGCACTTCACTGGTTTTTAGTTTTGTGGGCGTGTCCTCCAGGGTTAAAGGCAGTTGCATTCACCTGGAGATGAGCGTGCAGGTGGGGTGAGGGTTAAACGCTGTCTCGTTCATAGTTTTTGTTTGTGTGGTAGCCCAGAAGTGCATGTGATAGCGTTCTGCGTGTCATCAGTGTCTCCACGCTTCGCCCACTGTGCTTCCCCACTCATGAGTGAGGAGTGAGGACACGTTCAGGATTTGTCAGGTGATGCTGGGTAGGGCTGTTCATATAACGATATATATCGGATGACGATATAAAAACGTCTATCGTTTCATTTTACGCTATCGTTTGTTTCGTGGTGTCGCAAAATAAACTGTTTACGGCAATATTTTTGTATCGTTTTGATGGTCACTGTAGTGGCTATATTCATTTCTTAAACTTCTCTCTTTCTCTTATATTTAATATAACCACACTACAGACGGACAAGCGCCTGTTTTTATGCGTTGTCCGCTTGTTTATGTTCCACATAAACCTTTCACAATAAAGCTCAAGATCCTGTTGAAACTTTTCAAAATAAACTGAATCACGTGAAAGAGTATGCAGAGTATTTACGGATGAGAAGCCAAAAAGAGCCGTCAGGTGCTAAAAAATAAACCTTAGACTCAAACGTTAGAACAGGCTTTTCCCCGCAGCACGCCGTGTAATAAATACAAAGCCTTTTACTGAGTAGTTACTGGCAAGTGAACGCCTTACTCATAAGCTTACAGTGTGTGTGTGTGTGTGTGTGTGTGTGTGTGTGTGTGTGTGTGTGTGTGTGTGTGTGTGTTGACGTGTCTTCCAGTGTCAGGTTGTACATTTGTTGGGTGTGGACAGCTGGGCGTGCGTGCACATGTGTGTTGTTCTGTGTTTGACTCACGGGGTATTTACTGTTTGCTTGAAAGCAAATAAAGCGTCTCCACGTGAATGAAACCAAAACCACGGTGACTCATCGGAGCACCAAAATAGTCAAATCAGCTGCCCAGTCAGGAAATGTGAGTAATCCCCTCGAGTGTCTGGAAGCACTCTGTAGAAGCCACGGGAGATGCAAATATGGCATCCACTGACCAATACGCCGGACCTGCAGCACCCAGGGTGTGCTCAGTGTGTGGTTAGTGCCTCAAATACCTCGTGGTGCGTTTACAGCCTTCCTGCAGTCAACAGTACCTGTTCTCCCTCATTCTTATTCACAGTCAGATGATGCTGAAATGGTGAAATCCCGACACACTGAGAAGTAAGGCTGGGTCATATCATACCGTTCATGGTAATACTAGTATAATGTTGGGAAACAATAAGAAAATGCTGGAGCCGAACAAACTCCCTGATAACGACTGTGTGATGACTATTCTTCCCATCCCATGCAAGGCCACCTGGGTTGGCTGGAAGACTGTTTATCTAAGGCTGATAGGGCGAAGGACACTGTCTCAGTTGAACTATGGACACGCACACATACACTTACACTGATAAGCACTCACACATCCCCCCTCCCCTTCCAACGCCTTCGATGCTTGTTGCCTCCTGGGAACACGAGGCTGGTCTGAGCCCGCGCTGGAGAGTCGGCGCAGTGGCAGGATGGCTGCTGTGTTGCCTAGGATTACTCCTTTTCCCTACCCAACCCTGTTGCTGGTCACGTGCTCCATAATGTTGTGCTGTGGACATTTATGTGCTTTCTGTGCAGAGGAGTTTTTTTGTTTCCTGTTCTCGCCCAGCATGAGTAGAGGTCTCTTTTTTTCCTCTTGTACTTTCCCATTGTAGTGTCCATTTCAGTGGTTTTCTGTAATGCAACCGTTCTCTGACTTGTATCCCCATGTGATGTCTGTGTTGTGTGTGTAAGGTCGGGGGCGGGTTCATTTCACTGCAGTTTACTGCATGTGGCGAATAAAAGTTGATGATGATGATGATGATGAAATATCGCGATCAAATATGGGTAAAACGCGCATGTGCAGTGCCTTTGTTTACATACGCACATGGCGGTGACGGAGAATGAGAAGAGTGAAAGCGGATCGTTGAATGAAACGGATGAACCAGAACTGGTTTGTAAAAATGCTGCAACTTCATTGCTGTGGAACTGGTTTAGCTTTCGTCCGTCAGATACACAACAAAGCACTATATTTGGTAGAGCATGCTAGCGGGCCGTCGTTATCACCGTATTTTTTGGAAAATACAGCACATTTAAAATCTTATATATCTTATAATCCCGTGTGCCTTATGTATGAATTCTGGTTGTGTTTACTGACCTTAAAACGATTTTATGTACACGGCGCTCGAAAATCTGTCAAATGTTACAGTACGACTTTGCTAAGCTACGAAGCCGCACCGCCTAATGGATTGTCGGAGCATTACGGCTACCGTAGGCAGGAGCCTCACGGAGTGATACGTACTGTGCTTCAACATAATATTACCGTATTGTAGGGGTGGGGGAAAAAATCGATTCTGTGTAGTATCGTGATATTTTGTTTGCTAATAATGTATCGATACAGGGACAGCAGAAATCGATATTTTGTTACAAAAAAGGTTTTTGTGCTCTGACTTCAGAGCACGTTGATCCTTTTTCTGAGCAAGAATCCTGACATTCCTTCACTGTCCAAATGTGTTTAACTTTTTTTTTGGCAGCAATAAACATGACAGTTTACTTATTTTAATTTAAGACATGTTTTATTTTAATTAAGTTTAAAACTTTTTTACTTAATGTAAAATTACATTTTGTTTTATTTTACTTTCAAATTCTTCAGTTGCTGAAGGGGCTGCATAGTTTTCATAAATTGCATAGTTCAGAATAGCTGTAATTGTACCAGATGGTTGCATTCAGTTAAGTTGGACTAGACTGTAATACAAACCGTTCAGTTTGTCAACAATAAAACTGACTGAAATGAGAGAAAGACTGAGTGCAAGACTTTGATATTAGATAAAACAAATATTGATAAAGTTTACCTTTATGTACAGAATCTGAATATCACAAAATATTTTTAAAAAATTGCAATAATATCGTATCGTGCGTTAAGTATTGTGATAATATCGTATCGTGGGATGTATGGTGATTCCCACCTCTACTGTATTGTGTGTGTATAACCTCTTTTTAAGTTTTGTGGATGTTATACATGGTTATGCTGAGGATATGTCGGCCAGTTTCCACTGGAAATGCCTTTTGGTTAAACTGTCAGCGAGGAATTTGCATTTGCACTGTTACATTTTTATATAACTTTAATGCACATAAACAGCTGCCTGTTTAAGGGAAAATACATTGATGTTTTGTTTTTGCACTAATAAAGTTGAGGAGTTGTAAAGTATTTTGTCTAGTGTCAATTATATCGTCAGTTATATATATATCATGATAAATATTTTTGGTCATATCGCCCTGCTCTACTGAGAAGACATTAAAGGAAACGGCGACGGCTTCAGACCAGCTCCCCATCACTTTGTTGTGCAGCACGTTGCTCGTTAGTCGTGTGCACCGAGGCTGCTGTGTGGGATGATGCGCTGATTTCCTTTTTCAGGAAACTGATTTCTTTTTCTGACTGTTAGTTTTTATTTGCCCACCACTGAACATGATTTTTTCCGATTTAGGAGAGAGAGACTGCTGTATCAGGTGTTTTATGCAGGCGTGTGTCTTCTTCCCACGTTGCACGGGTGTGGAGAGCTTCGAAAAATTGCCAGACAATATTTATTAGCTAAAAATCTCTCACTGATCTCAACAGGTTTCCTATTACAGAAACGCTGAACAGCAGCATGAGAAGTTAACAAATGTGTGGGCGTTAATTTGAGGGTTTCTGCTGAGCAATTTTAAACTCCTCTTGCTCTTTGGGCTGCACCAGTCTGGATGTGATCTGGTCTGACTGCCAGTATCTAAAGCAGGGGCGGGGAACTCCAGGTCCAAGGGCCGGGGTCCTGCAGGTTTTAGATCTCACCCTGGGTCAACATACATGAATCAAATGATTAGTTCGCTACCAGGCCTCATGTTGAGGAGGTAATTTAGCCATTTAAATCAGCTGTGTTGGATTAGGACACATCTAAGACCTGCAGGGCACCGGGCCTCGAGGCCTGGAGTTCCCCCACCCCTGATTTAAAGGTGGATGGGTGGATGGAGGTATCGCACACTGCACAGCTTCTCTCTTTCAGCAATGCTTTGGCTCCTCTCTCACTCTGACTCGTTCACTTTCACTCATCATCTTCAGTCAGAGAAACTTTATACGGGGTAGAAGCTGCAAGGACGATGGTTCAGTTCAGGGAGGATTTTATTAAATTTAGAGGAACCTTACGTGTTACCATCAGCTTGGTTGATATTATTTATCTTAAGCTGTCTGCCCTCGGCTTCACTCCATGTTTGAGGGCATGTATCACAAAGGAGGAACTAGTGGGACTATAAATAACCACAGGATGCAGCAACCCAGTGACTCAGTAATGAAATGACAGGCTTAATAAATTAGGACCAATGAGGCCGTGACACAGTCTGTCTACAGCTGATGAGAATGATTTCTCCTCCAGTGTTGGTTCGATTTTAGTCAAACTTGCACACAGTGGACTTTAACCCTCTGCAGCCGACCAATGAGAAGAAAACTTCACACATTACAGTTTTATAACCTGTGAACTGTAATGGACTGTGAGGAGGGGTGGGTGATTTCAGCCTCAGAATTATATCAGTGTTTTAGGAACATTTCGATGAAGATTATTTATGATGATATAGGAAAAAAATACAAAACCAGTTTACAGGCAGCAGCATTTTGAGTGTTAGTGAATGAATGATGTGTTCCTGTTTTTAAAAATCAGCTGTTGTCACTGATGACACACTACCGAACTCCAAATGTGAATCTATTGAAACACAGTGCCAGCAGCAGCGTTGTAGT
The DNA here is from genome assembly GCF_057382185.1 of Mchenga conophoros. Lineage (NCBI taxonomy): Eukaryota > Metazoa > Chordata > Actinopteri > Cichliformes > Cichlidae > Mchenga > Mchenga conophoros. The sequence goes on along the minus strand of NC_140546.1, from coordinate 44,925 downwards.
GCAGTATATCCAGTACATGCAAGTACAGCAGCAGCTGGGTGGGAAATGTAAGCAACAGTCTAAAATAACAGTCTAACAATAGGTAACTTAACCTTAAATATCTTTTAGATCAGTACAATATTCTCACGTGCTGTTTTTCCCACCACACGTCACTGATTTCCACCCACTGTTTGCTTTTTCTGTCACACGGAGCCCAAATAGTGCAGTTTGGTTTTGTCACCAGCTGCTTGCACCTCCTCCTTCGTAGCCTCGTTGTGTTCACAGATGTGTTTTTGCCACTTTGTTGCTTCCACCTTCACAGTCTTCTGTGTTTGTTGAAGTAACATCAGAGGCTGATGCGCAGCTCTCGCTCTCAGACATGGTTGGCTTTGTTTCGTTGTTGTGCACCAGGAAACGTAAACAAGTGGAGTTACTATAGCAACGGCAGTGCGATATGACACTTTTATATTACGTAAAGATGCGCCACAGCCAGGACTGTGGGCTGGATGAGCTACTGCATTACTGATGTTTGGGTGTATTTAACCAGGAAGTTATTCCTCAGAATTACTGAAGTTTTCTTTTATGAGGATTTTTTTAACAGAATAGAAACAATCATAGGAGCCAACATTTCATACAGGGTACACTAATATACTGACTGAACACTGATAAGTGGTCGCTTGCTTTAGGTTGAATAACAGGATCTGATTGGAGTCCATTTCTGTCCACTAACTGCAGATTATTGTAGGTTAGCTCATTCTAGCTCGAAATGTTTATTAAAAACATAGAAAAAGAAGAAGAGAACAGCACCATGAACTCTGGTGAACAGGGTTGTGTGGTGAGTTCTCACTGAAATAGGCTGTAAAGGTGAAGCGAACGCTCTGGTGTGTCTCTGTCTTCCTGTCTCGCCATCTCGTCACCAACAGCTCAGCATTAATAGTAAATTACATTTAATCACCCCCCCTCGTGTTAGTTGTGAGTGATACATGCAGTTTATACAGAGCTGCTTGTTATGGGTAGTATATTAATATTAATGTTTATGAATTTATTTCAAAACCTGGTTTGCTGTGAAAGCAATGCCTGACTCCCCCGTCATCTGTTCAGCTGCTGCTTAGGTTTTCATATCATTTCATGTTCAATAACGTATAAACCGGTACCATTATTTCTATACTGGTCTGGTATTTACACACAAGTACCGGTCGGATTCGTGTAGGGGGAGTGGACGTGAGTTCTAATTCTTTAACTATTTTTTTCTTTGTTTAAGCACCCAGAAAGTTTTAAAGGTCACTATTTAAATGTCTTTTTGTCCCATTAGATGAGTGAATGTCAGCCTCGCAGCAGAGCGCTTTGAGCGCCTCTTGGGAGAGTTTGACCCAAACAGTTAATCTCCTTTCAGAATTAGAAGGATCACCACAGTTCAGCTTCGTAGAAGCTCCTTTCTTCATAGACTTACTTGATGCTTAAACTGCTATTGAACTTCTTTGTAAGTGCGGTGCTTTCTTTTCAGTTGTAAAAGTAGAAGCAGGCAATCCTGTTATTGTTGCTCTTCCCACTGTTTCTACCAGAAAAGCCTTAAATATGAAAGTGTTCTGAGTTTCTTACAACAAATGGAAAAAGTTGCAGTAAAAGTAAGTTAGTAAAAGTATGTCAGGTTTCAGATGACTGGCTAATGTGTTTTTTCAGTGTGATGGTGTAGTCGGGCACCGAAGCAGCACCTCTTTCTTCTGCACCATCTTCCATATTAATTAGACGGCCGGTTTGGCCCCGAACGTCTTCTAATAAGCAACTGTCTGCAGCTCAGACCCCCACCCGTCCCCCCGCGCCCATTACTTTTCCAGCTAATGAGCTAAATGCCATCGAGGAACAGCGAGAAACTCTGAAAGATTTTCTCTGAGCTCGTCTCCAGGCTTGTTAACACATTACATCTTCTTGTAGGGAACCCTGTTAATGCAGGAGGCGCGCTGTGAGTGTAATCTGATGGTTTGCAGATTGTTGGCTTGTCACAAAGGTTTTGAGTTGTCATAAACCAGGGTAGATTCACATCTGTATTTCATGTTGTGCTGTGGCATCATGGGCTCCTGCTGTTATCGTAAATCCTTGCACTTCATATCCATCAGTTAGTGCTAGTGTGTTTTCCCACATTGGGTGAAGTCCTTGTTTTTCCAAGCCAACAAAGACTCATATTCAGGTGCAACCAACCTGTGGTGTACACTGCAGCCCAACGACATAAGTCCCAGAGGCACGGACCACCATCCGAACTGGACGAGACCTGGTGCACTAACCCTCCGTCTGCAAGGCTACAAACCACGAGCTCGCTCTGCTGTTTCAGGAAGCTACAACACAGACAGGCCTCAAAGATGCAAAGTTGAAGCCATGTAAACACCGACTGCAGTTTAAACTGTAACAACTAGTGATGAGGAACCCACTCGAGAGGGGGGAAAAGGAACATTGAGTACCTAAACCTAAAATGATGATCTCAGTTATGTAAATGCCAAACTTGAATCTTCAGGATCCTTGGGTGCGTAAAGGTAACGTTACTGCTACATTACTACGGGTGTTTCCACACTGTCGGCCTGTTTAGTTTGTTTAGTGTTGACCTCTGGTTCATTAGGTGCGGTTGTAATGACTGACTGTGTAATCACAGTCTGCTTCGGACCAAAACAACCGCACGGAGACCGTCTCCTCCAAATCCATCGAAAAAGCAGTCCAGCTGAACCAGAGGTCATTTTTCGACAGCCTTGGGTCCTGAAGCCTCGAGCTGAAAGCAGTGAGTTGTTGTGAGTTGTGGAATTGCATACATCCCACTGGGACTATTATTGTGTAGCAGACTCTCTGACCACTCGGTCGCTCCAAAACAAACAGTGACATGTGCAATAACGTCGGACTGGCAGCCAGTAGCAGTTCCCATCCAGGAGCCAAAGAAATAAATTGAAGTTATGCTGCAAACTCAATTTGCACCATTAAATATGTCGTCACACTTAATAAGGACATTTAGAGATTTTCAAGCAGCAACAGATTGTGACTAATGATGCTCTTGTAACTCAGTTTGTTTTTGGTGAACTAAATTAGATACTGATGCTTTCTGAGGACATCATGTGGTACCAGTCTGATAGAAATGTGGGCTTAGAGTGCTGTTATGTGACACAAGTCACATATAATGTGATACATGCAAAGACGTGTTTTCACACTTTTCATTACTTTAGTTTAACATAAAAACGAAGCTGTTAGGAAACCATGAATAATGAGGCATAAATTAGCAATGTGGATGTGCTGCTGCTGCTAAGCTGTAATTAAACTCTCCGTTACTGATGGAAATTATCACTCGCAGCAAGATTTCTTTTAAAGCCACATTTAAAAAGCCCACTTTGAACCCGACTGACTCGTGGTATTTTAAAATGAGGAAAATATTGAGCTGTTTTGTGCAGTACCGAGGATGAGACTGTCATTACATTTCACCTGCTCTTCAAAGCGTGGGAAGCAGCGTCACTCATAGATTTGTTTTCCCGTAATGGTGAGCGGCTGCTCAAAAGGAGGCATGCTGATCCAGACGGTATATGCTGTTCTTCTGCAAAGGGCCGTTAAATAACAGAGTGCTATGATCAGCTGCGTGGCCGATCATTCTCTGCTGCTGCTGGTTATTGTTCTGCTCTGCAGGACATGAAGCAGAACCTGCATCTGCTACAGGTGATGGTTGGAGAGCAACCCCAGCTCACGGCAGAGGAGGACAGCAGCGGTCCATCACAGTGGAGCAGCAGTGAGACAAGAGACGCAACTAAACTGTGACTTGGACTTTGACAATGAAAGTCAGGTGTCCACTCATATATTGACTGTGAATGACATCATGCTCTTCAAAATATGGGGAAAAAGCTAAAATAACTTGCTTTGTATAATTCATTTCCTGGATGGATGCACTGATATGTCAGCTCTAATATGGTTTTTGGTGGATTTTGGGCTTTGCATACGAGGAGCATTTGGCGTCCCGTGTATCACGTCCAGGGTTTTCCCTGGCTCAGTGTTGCCTCACAGTTACTGTCCAGGGTTCAAACCCTTCTGTCTGGAGGCTGAATCCTTTTCTGTTACTGGACAGTTTGTCCCGACAGCTGAGAACCAAGTTCACCGTTTCTGTTTTGAGCCAAGCGACTGTAACGAGAGGTTCTTAATCTGAGCAGTTTCACTTTCTGGTTAAATAAAGGTTTAAAAAACATGTGCAACCATGATTGGTTTACATGTTAACACCAAACATAATTAAGCTCCACGTAAAGAAAACCGTTAAATATTTTATCACAGCGCTTGTGATTTTCATTTGAGTACAGAAAATTTTAATGTGCAGGAAAACTGTGACGTTAAAGTTTTGTGCTTGCTCATTGTTCAGATAGTTCAGCTGTTACTTTATTTTTTCATAAAGATGATTCTTGGCTTACTGCCCTTGAAAGGGCTTATCGACAACCACAACACCACAACAAAGTGCATAAACTGGTGTCTTATAGTTGGTATTGGTGTAGTTCTTTGGTTACATTGTTGCTACAGTGGACTAACACGAAGCACCACAACGATTCTATTTGAAGTGTTTCACAGTTCTAACATTAAAGGAACATCTGTATCTGCAGTATCTGTGTATAACTGTGTGCCACAGCTGGACTGGATGATCCACTGAGTCCAATTAAAATGCATTACAGTGTGACTCTGCTGCTCATGTGGGTTTGAAGTAGATGATGGTGGTTTTCACAGTGTGGCTGCTGTCCATTGAAACGATCCTCCCGTGTAGATGAAAACAGCAGGAGCTGTACGGATGTTGCTTCTTATCCTGCTGGCAGGAGCTTTTTTTTTTTTTTTTTTAACTCCTCAGACTTTCCCTTGAGAACGATGCTGAGAGCAACTCTCTGGAAAGAAAATGAGATGAAACCAATAAGAACGATTGACCGCATTACTTCTGGATGATGTCACCGTTCTTGAGAGATTGCTGGGCGATAGAGGCAGCTGAAGTTTTTTTTTAATATATTTTCTAAACTGTTTTGATGAGCAAAGACACAAAAACAAAGCTTTATTCACATGTTGGATTTCTGCTCGTACATTTTTGGTCGCAGAGATGGCGTGGGATTGTGGAAACTTCCACTCACTCACACACTGTGAACATTAACTTCATTGCTGATTATTAATCTAAAAGACTGATCCATAACTGCATTTTAAAGGTGGTAGTAGTCTAACAGTAGAGTTTTGTAGACAGTGATACTGGATGTTACTAAAATATTTATTTGTGTTATTAATGAGGTGATTGAACATCTTACCAGCTTCTTCAACATCACCATCCTCTTTAATGGCGGCTCACTGCTGTAGCTGTTTAAAATACTGGTGCACATTTACTGGCAGTGACCGCAGAGAAGTTCTCTGTTAGGAGCTCATTTTAGCACTGCGAGTCCTAAAGGTAGAGACGATGCATTCTTTTATTTTCTTCTAACTCACCCTGCTAGAAGCTACCGTTAGCTTTAAGCTTTTTTGTGAACTTTATAAAACAAGGTGAGGTAGCAGTCTGAGAGATCAGTGACTTATAACAGGCCATTTGTCATGATACCTGAAACCACCAGGAGTAAACATGAGGATTTAAAGGAGTAAAACGTGTCCTAAGGTCAGCACTCTGCGGCTCAGATGATGCAGATGTTTGTGCATCGGCAGTGGGAGGACAGATCAGTGTTGGACTGTTGTTGTGCATTGGCAGCAAGTGTCACTGTGATGTGCTTCTTCCAGAACAACACATTCTGCTGTTTGGGGATATTGATTTAAAGCCACAGCTTTGTGTGTGTGTACTGCACAGAGCCTGGAGGCTAGGGTGTTTTAAAAGAATCCAAACCCAGGCTTAGCTTTAGGAATTAGCAAATATCCAAAGTTGCAAATCCTTTGAAGAGGAAACAAAGGTGTTGGCACGCTTAATTAAACTAATTGAATGCAAACAGAGGGGCTTCTCTGCCACCAGCAGCAGAGTTTTGAGCATTTATTGGAGAAGCTTTTGTATTGCATATAACAGTACTGTTACACATTATAGTACATAATAATACCATAGTCTATGTGCATCACAGAAATGTAAGTACATGCCACTGCTGCTGCTTTTCCTCACTTTCATAGTGCTGACAATGTTTAGACTTTTTGCAAAATGATAAAAATAAACACTGGGTGAGAGGCGAGAACAGTTATCTGCTGTACTCCTCGTGCTGGCTGTCAGAGCAAATAAATAAACTTGAGGCGAAGGATGCTTCACTGTGGCGTGAACGAACCACAAGTTAGTTCTGGAGACTTCTCTCTGTCCTGTGTTTCAGTCCAGAGTGAAAATCTCACTTTATATTGTGTTGTTCTCTACACCGGGAAACAACAAATGGCACTTATGTAGTCATCTTCAGTAACATTACTCATGACCTCGCACTTAACTAGGCGTTGTGGATAACCATCATCTCACAAAGAAAAAACCACACGTTGTTTCGTTCTGGTATTTTATTTCAAATTGGATGCATGGCATGGATTTTATGAAAGAATGAATGAAAAACAAGACACAAAATCTCATGTGTAAGCTGACATATGTAAACATTTTTTTACAATTAGAAAATTCTATGACCTATAAACATCAGGCTGTATTTCCTTATCATACAAAGTAAAGCAAAACTAAACATGCTAACGTTAGCTAACGTATAAACAGTCGCAAGTAACTCACGACAGTTGGCACCAAACACACGCTTGTAAAGATACAACATTACTGCCAACTTACAGACGGTTTTGGCTTAGTACACAGCATAGGCAGGCACAGGAGTAGATAATTATCCTTCTACCGTTAGACAGGAAGTAGTGAGATGCCCCGCTTCTGGTAGGATGTCAAAATAAAAACAGACAGTGTAAAAATGCCCCCCAAAACAAATACTGTATGAACCTATTTATCACCACATAATAGCTCGGGCGACCCTTGAGGAGCCAGAACATTACTTTTACTTCACCTGTTGGTCCTCTGCCCGCACACGAGCACGATCGGTCTGCATAAAGATTTTCTATTTAGCAAAAGTCAGAATTTTCCTGTTATTTTTCCCATTTCATAAACAAAAATATATTTAAAGTTTGACTAATTGAAACTTCGTTAGTAAAAAAAAAAAGAAGCCACCATCAGGTTTGTCTGAACAAAGACTGAAAGGAATTCTGAGGGGAACGTTTCAGTATTTTGCATTTTCCTCATTCTGAGTGCACTCAGTGGTCAGACTGAAAAGTGTGACGGACATTTCCTTCACATGAATGCAGAGCAGAGCGCTCTGTTTATGGTGCTGCTCAGTGAACCTGCCTGATGGATTGACGTGACCTCCATACGCTTCAGTTTATAATTTGTCTCTGTGCACTGAGTTTGCGACACATACAGCGAACCAGCACGTAGACCAGGCAATGAATGGGTCACACTCGGGGTCTGCTGTGCATTTCGGTCTTTTTATCAAATAATTTGGCCAGATGAACAAAATCATACAACACCAAACTGCTTTTAAGTAGCCGTGTGGTTTCTTCCTTAAGCAACCAGACAAACCCAGACGTGCATGAGAGCGAGAGCTACTTCAGGAACCTCTGTCTTAAATTTGCTCAACATATCATGACATAATTTTGAGCCTATATTGCCCACCCGTGTTGCTGATACAGATTTTTGATGCAGCTTTTATATAAACATATATATTACCATACCAGCTGTGCTAAACTGCTAGTAAAATATCCCCTGATCTCAGAGAAGTCGTTTTAGAGGCTAATGCGTCTAAGGCTTTCTTTTTCTCCAGGTTTGAGCACATTTCCCACCGGTGACACCTGCAGTGAATTCAAGAAGTGAAAATCTTCAGGGAGTTAATTAGTGGGATTAGGACACGTGGAGTGTCGCTGCAGCGAACATTGGGGGGGGGGGGGGATTCTTTTTGTTTGCCTACAAATTCTGCTTATTAATGCACAATATCAATGCTCCCTCACTTCAGACATCAGCTTAGTGCTGGATGGAGGCAGCTCTGATTACATATTGGCTTAAAAAGATGAAACTAGAAGAAGCTGTAGTCATAGACTGTATATGAAGGATGGACTGTGTGTAACCAAAAAGCAAACAGTTCTAAAAATGTTGCAAGTTTTTTGCATATTTATGTATGTATCTGTTTATTACTATAAACAGACTATAAATAGTCTGTTTATAGGAGTTTATAGGAGGACTATAAATACCTTGGAGTACACATTGACAATAAACTGGACTGGGCTAAAAACACTACAGCACTTTACAGGAGGGCCAGAGTCGTCTCTATTTTTTGAGGCGACTGAGGTCCTTCAACATCTGCCAGAAAATGCTGAGGATTTTCTATGAGTCTGTGGTGGCCAGTGCGATCCTCTATGCTGTTGCATGCTGGGGGAGCAGGCTGAGGGTCGCAGATGCCAACAGACTTAATAAACTAATCTGTAAGGCCAGCAATGTTGTGGGGATGGAGCTGGACTCCCTCAAGGTGGTGTCGGAGAGGCGGATGCTGTCCAAGATAAAGACAATGTTGGATAACACCTCCCACCCACTCCATGACATGCTGGTCAGTCACAGGAGCTCGTTCAGTGAGAGACTGAGATTACCCATGATGCACCACTGAACGACACAGGAAATCATTCCTGCCTGTGGCCATCTCCCTGTACAACGCATCCACTTAACACACTGTTTGCTGCTACAACTACACATGTTTCCTTTTCCAACTATTTATTTATGAGTGACTTATGTATGTATATATATGTATATATTGTACTATTCTTAGTTAGCGTATTGTCTGTCTTGTCTTAATGTTGGTTTAAAATGGAGCACTGTAACAAAAAATAATTTCCCCCAGGGATCAATAAAGTATTCTGATTCTGATTATTATAGGGATGACATCAGTTCTAAATAGAAAAAATGACAAATTTGTAACAATATCCTCAGAGTACAAGGTCACATTTAATTTGTAAAGGATCCGTTGTATGTAATAACTTTTTATTAATCATTTAACTCAGCGGTCTCCAACCCCCAGGCCACGGAGCGGCACCAGGCCGCGAGGAGTTGAGACTCAGGTGTGAAATCCATGGTTTTCAGGGTTTTTATCATTAACTCGGTTTCCCTGGGTCTTCTCCTGTGTGTTATGAATAAACTTTCTTTTTTTTTTGGTACCGATACCGGTTTATTTGTTGTATTTATCCGCGACACCGTAAAGGCTGGTCTGTGAAAATATTGTCGGACATAAACCGGTCCGTGGCGCAAAAAAGATTCAGGAGCGCTGATTTAACTAGACACTACATGTGTAGTATAGTCGACCTAAGGCCTCCTTTTCATAGTTTTTCATCTTTCTTTCTTCTCATATCTGTTCTCCATCATTTACAGTCTTTGAAAAATAGACAAACAAATCATCCAGACTAATACTGGATTACAGATTACATGGATGTAAGTGTATTTGTCAAATGGTTCATGGCAGAGAATGAGGCAGAGCTCATAGTAGTGCAGCCATCAGTCACAGCCACCAGTCTAACAGATTTTAAGATTTTCTTCTTCTACTTATATTTATATATTATTCCTCCATTCAACATACATAATGTATGATAACACCAAATCCTTACTGCTGGCAAAGGCCATCAACAAACATCCAGAATTTTATTATAGAACTTATAAACAAAGACATTTGATAGTGAAAATGAATAATTGATGATATTCTGATGGTTCATTTCTGTGTTGATGGTTTCTTTTGAGGAAATAAATGTTTTGACAGCACTAGTATGACAGACAGCGCTGTGTGCACATGTCCACGTGCTCATCCACTCGATCGCGCCCTGCAGGGTGCCAGCCCTCCTCGGGAACTTGTCAGCCTCTCTGTGGACGTGAGTGTGTAGCGTGTCATTTCCTCTGAGATTTGAGGCCGATGAACACTCTGTTGAAGAAGTGGTTTGAGGTGCTGTTGAGTGGCACCATAAATTAGGCCCTCGCTTAAAAACTCGAGCTGCCTCCTTATATCAGCGGCCCGCCTGCCAGGCCCACATCATATCGCTTTCAGCTGAGCCCAAAGTAGCCCGTCACGCAGGGAGATTGAGATGAATCGTCTCCTCTGACAAAGCTGACAATTACACAAACAGAGCGCGAGAGAAGAAGAACAGCAGGGCGGAGAAATGCAGAACGAAGAAGGCTGAGAGCTGTGAAGAGACCCAGTCAGCTGCAAACAGAAAGCAGTAAATAAAGTAAAATAAAGATAAAATTAAAAATCCTCAAGGACGAGCAGAGCTCCAGATTATGTGATTATTCTGTTTTATTATTAGAAAAACTGTGTGGCAGCTTTGAAATGGAACAAAGAAAGAAAACTGATGACTCGTCACATAAATGAGATTAATGATAACAGTCTGCAGGAGACGCTGAGCTGAGTGAAATCATTAAACCACACGCACATCAGACTTCATTATCACTGGTCATTAAGTGTCTGGATACACATCAGCTTTTCATGTCACTTAATCAATGCTTATTTTGCTCTTTCATATTCTGTGATTATAGTAATTATAGTGGACGGGGTGTTTGCAGGAGCCTAAAATACTAGGGGTGCAACGGATACTCGTATCGATATTGAACCGTTCGATACAGTGCTTTCGGTTCGGTATGCATGTGTATCGAACAATACAACATTTTTTAATTTATTTTATCAACTTTCCTTCTGACGATGCTGTCTGTGTGGAGCGCTCAGTGGATCTGCACTCGACAGTGCAGCCTAGGCGGAGCAGTCGAACGCAGATTCACTGAGCGCAGGGCAAGTTAGCGAGACAGAAGTTAAGCTCTCCTTGCAACATGGACCTCCCCCACCCTCATTCAGATCTGGCGTTTGGAACTATCTTGGTTTTCATGTGATGTATGACCCTGAAGGTAAGCGCGTCATGGACTAAAGTAAAACAGTATGTTGATGTGCCACGCAATGCTCAATTACATGGGTGGGAACTAGTGTGTTAGCGCAGTTAGCTCGTTAACATGTTGGCGCCGTCCAGCCCCACGCACGGGGCGATCCCGCGGTAGCTCGTTAACCGTGTTGTGGCGTTAACGTCATTTTAACGAGATTAACGCTGACAGCACTAGTGGGAACACAACAAATATGACTGTACATTTACACCAACATCATCCTAGTGCAAAGACAAGTGGAAGCAGACAAAAACAACAAGCACGCATGCTGCAAACTTTACCCGAGTCATTTAGACAGCCGTTAGCACAGGATTCTCCTTATGGGGACCTGATATGTTTAATATGCTGCTGAGAATATAGAAGCGTCTAGTATAGCTTTTATTTTGAAAGAGCCATTTCTCTGTAATAAACTCTCTTTTCCAAAGATGAGTGATTCCTCAATCAGATAGATTTAGTTATTTTTATTACTTTGTTGTTTCAGCAACATTACATTTAAAAACTGTACTTTTGAGTTAAAATATATATTTATAATTTTAATAAATGACAACTATTTAGACCCCAGGCTGAAAATGGGGATGAGGTTGCTTTAAAACGACTGATGCCAAACTGACACCACCAATTATTTTTCCTCTGCGTGAGCAGCAAAGTTTCTA
>NC_140546.1:0-33278 GCF_057382185.1 Mchenga conophoros | reverse complement strand
TTGCTGTGCTGTTTTAGATCTGAGTGCAAACAAAAGCACCAATTTGGAGCTTTTTCCAGCGTGGTGCAGGATCTGGCTTTAACTGAAGAGGCTCCTGTAGTGATGCTGTTGGGCTTTCATCACAGGCTTCTGTGAAAAGTGCTCATTCCGCACTAAAACCGTATAAAACTTTATGCTTCTGTTGGATTTTTGCTTGGCCGGAGAGCTTTGGTGGGAAGATCATCATCTCTCAGACACAGAGCAGTGCAGGAGATGGGAGAAAATAAAACCTCCCAGCTGGGAAATTCATGTTCTGATCAATAATTCAGGATTCCAGAGGAAGAAAGGTTTCTGTTGTTTCCAAAATTCATGACCACAATCTTTTCTTCTTCCTGTGGAAAAGCTTTCAGAGGCTAAATGTCAGCGTGCTGCTGAAAACACTTTGTGCTTCACTTATGTCCTCTTTCCTACAGCTGTGGTTTCAGCGCTCTAACATCCCTGCAGCAGCGCGGCCCAGACACACACACACACACACACACATCACTACTTTTATCTGAACCACATTCAGCTGTTTAAAAAACACACGTCCAGGTATGAGGCGTCACATGACCTGCTGAAGCACCGTCACAAAGCGATGTCCTCGGTTTTCATGGACGTCCTCTCACTGGACGTAAGAACTGCACATCGGACCTCACTATGGCAGAAAAGCATGTTTTTCACACACACAGTGAGAACAGATTAAATTGATCTGCTTCGGGGAGTAAAACATGAGTCACTGTTATTCATGAGCGCCTGTGTGTGTGTGTGTGTGTGTGCGTGTGTGTGCGTGTGTGTGTGTGTGTGTGTGTGTGTGTACAGCATTAGCTACACAAGCCTGACACACCTGAACTGAACCCAAACTAATATTTGTCATGGCTAAACGATGAAAACGCCCCGAGGCTGCACTCATACTCGCCGTGTTTAAGTTTAGCAGTGCCGCCATGATTTTCCCCTTTCCTCAGACACAGGCTGCGTTTTCTTGTTACTAGGGAACAAATACAGTACACGCTGGGTATTTACAGTCCATGAATCATGCACCTATAGAAACGAGGACTGCAGTCTCTGTGAGGTCATTCAGTGGTAAGGCCTGCTTAGCCAGACCACGCTCTGTGAAATGATGCTCGTTATTAAAGAGTGTTCGCCTCGCTTCACGGGCGATCGTGGCTCAAGAGTTGGGAGTTCGCCTTGTAATCGGAAGGTTGCCGGTTCGAGCCCCGGCTCCAACAGTCTCGGTCGTTGTGTCCTTGGGCGACTCCACCTGTTGCCTACTGGTGGTGGTCAGAGGGCCCGGTGGCGCCAGTGTCCGGCAGCCTCTCCTCTGTCAGTGCGCCCCAGGGTGGCTGTGGCTACAATGTAGCTGCCATCACCAGTGTGTGAATGTGTGGATGACTGGATGTGTAAAGAGCTTTGGGGTCCTTAGGGACTGAGTAAAGCGCTATATAAATACAGGCCATTTATTTATTTACCATCGCGTTTTATTGATAAGAGACAAATGAGGACGTCATGTGATTACAGAGACACAGACTGGCTCCACGATGGTTGCTTCTTGCTCCTCATATTAAAAGAACAACAACAAACAGTCTGACCCTCCATGGGCCTCAGTGTTGAATTCAGACTATGACTTGTACCTTAACAAAGGTAAGAAGCAGCATCACATCCTGCCTTTGTCTGGAATAAAGCGGCGCTTGCGGACAACCGAGTGACATTTTTGGGAATCTTTTCTTTCCCTCCGCCTGAGTCTAATGATGCAATTAACCTTAAAAATGTGTCAGTTTGATAGCTTCAGAGCATTTCAGTGTTAATTCTGTGTCCATTAGCCCCGGGGCAGAGCGAAGGGCCGCACACAGAGAACAGGTGACATTTAGATACCGACAAATTGGTATGACTCATTTTTGTATCACTGTTCCTGCTGACATAGGTGTCACGTTTAAGGTCAGTTTGCAGCTCCTGCGATCCTCAGGCTGAAGTCCAGGAGGTCAACAACACAAGAAAAGTTTGGTGGCAAACAGAAAACAGCTGTTCATGAAGGGATATGTTCAGAGGTTCAGGGGCATCCTCGTCTGTAAAATAAATGCTGCTTTTAGCTCAGACACACGAAGACTAACAGCAACACTTTAATATGTATGTGCCAACGTCTTTGCCTGGTCATTACACGCTTACTGTCAGGCTAATGTCCATCTCAACATTCCTGAAGTTTGTAATCCCGTAATCTGAGCATCTCTGTGCTACACACACTTCCCAGCCCAAATTAATTTGGAGCTTGCTTTGTTAGTAGAGATCCACCATCCTCATCCTGGAAACCAAAGACAAGAGTACCTTCTCCTCTGTGATCACTGCCAGGTCCCAGTGACCCCATCGTCAGCATCAGTGCACCTGCCACCTTGGACTTCTGTCATTGGTCAGTTTGGTTCCTGTTTCTTCATTCTGCTGGTCTGGGTTGGGAAACCTGCTCGATCCTAAATGATCCATCCTCTCTGCTCGTGTCTGCTGCTGAGTATTTAGTTATTTGTCAGACAAGCATGGACCCAGCAGACTGCACGATGTAAAAAGTCCTTCATAGAAGACTGAATCATGTAAGCGGATTGGAGGGACAAGATCTTCCTGCGTTTGTGGTCAAATTCCCATCTTCACATATTCCAGTCTTCTTTGAATCCCCTGAACTACACCTCGCTTCGATACTGTCGACCATAATATCCCATTAGAGCGATTAGAACATGCTGTAGGTATTACAGGTACTGCACTGCAGTGGTTTGTATCATATCTATCTAATAGACTCCAGTTTGTTCATGTAAATGGAGAGTCCTCTTCACACACTGAGGTTAATTATGGAGTTCCACAGGGTTCAGTGCTAGGACCAATTCTGTTTACATTATACATGCTTCCCTTAGGCAGCATCATTTGAAGACATAGCATACATTTTCACTGCTATGCAGATGACACCCAGCTCTATCTGTCCATGACAATCTATTCTTTTTTTCCTTTAATCAAAGAGAATCTGTGAAGAGTTCCTTCAGCTTTTTCTTCCCCTTGCTGTAAAAACGTTGGTTTGTAAAACCAGTGCACATATTTAGCATTACTGTTAACTGTATTTACTGCACCAACTTCTTTTTAGTTGAGTTTTGCCTCTACAGTGACTTGCAAAAGCCCCTTGAACTTTTCCACATTTGTCACATTACAGCCACAAACATGAATCAGTTTTATTGGAATTCCAGGTGAAAGACCAACACAAAGTGGTGCACACGTGAGAAGTGGAACGAAAATCATCCATCATTCCAAACATTTTTTACAAATAAATAACTGCAAAGTGGGGTGTGCGTAATTATTCAGCCCCCTTTGGTAGAAGGGGAGGAAGCTGCTCTGGTCAGATGAGACCAAAATGCAAAACGCTTTGTGTGGCGGAAAACTAACACTGCACATCACTCTGAACACACCATCCCCACTGTCAAATATGGTGGTGGCAGCATCATGCTCTGGGGGTGCTTCTCTTCAGCAGGGACAGATGTTTGCCTGATGTGGAGCAACAAAAGTAAATACAGGAGAGTTTATGTACATTTCACAGCTAGTTGCCAGCCCTACAGACCTTTGCACATCAATAGTTATATTTGCCTCATCCCAGGATGCAAAGCAGATGTGGTTACGGGAGTTTGTTCAGCTCAAACGTGGAACAAACACTGGCTAACTGGTCCGTCTCGAAGTCGGATCAGCGTTCACAAGTTCATTAGGAAACACACAGAGCTGGAAACGAACCAGTGTCATGATCCTGGGCCATGTTGACCCAGCATTCTTAGTTTCATGTATTTTTGTATTTTGTTCCTTATTTGACTTCCCCTTGTGACTTTTACCCCTGTGTGCCCCTCTGTGTATCTGTGAGCCCTCGTTTCCCCTCGTGTTTTATTCCATGTTTTCCCCAGCCCGTTATGTCTGCGCTCTCCCCGTGCTCCCTCTCTCCTCCTGTCTGCGCCGCTGTGTACTTCCTGTTTTACTTTGACGGTCTCCCGTCAGTATGCGTCATGTTGTGTTGCTCCTGCCCTGTCTCGTTACGATTATCTGTGTTCCCCGTGTGCTCCCACCTCCCTCGTTAAACCTCTGTGTATTTATGTCCGCGTCTCCCTCTGTTCAGTGTCGCGTTCCCCCTCATTCATGGCCATGTGTTTCTGTGTGCTAGTGTTTTGCTTCCCAGTGTAGTTTCTAATCAGTTTGTTTCGCCGTTTCCCTCCAGCAATGTGCTGTGTTTTGAGTTCATTCCTGCCTCTGTGAGCTTGCGTTTGGGTCCACTTCCTGCCTGCCACACAGCAGAATCATGACAACCAGAGTTCGACTAAACACTGCAAGTCACAGAGTCAGCTAAATTAATTCATTTAAATTTTAGGTGCAGACAGTTATAATGCAGGAAGGTGATGATGATGATGGAAGGGCTTTAATTTTATTTTGTTTCATGAAATGTTCTTAAGAGGAAACTCAGAAAGCCACAGAGGAAACCTGAGAAACAAAGTCAAAGACATGGCGGGCATCACGGGTGCTTTACATCCAAAAACAACTAAATCCAAGAAGCAGAGTGAAGAGTCACCATCAGGGGAACGAGACACAGCTGAAGCTGATAACGACAACGTATTTGTAAAGACCGAGCCCACACACTGCTATGATTATTACAGTGGTTATTATACTTCCACACATGCAGGGTTCGATACTTTCCAACTTCCCAACTGGTCTCTGGCGTCACTACATAAAGAGGAGAAACCTCATCAGGTTTATCGTGCACACCTGTCCCTCCAGCCTCCTTGGCACCGCCCCATGAGCTCACTGCACCACCCCTGCAGCTGAGCCAGGGACCACGCCACCACCACAGCATTAAACTTCAACAACACTCGGTGTATAAATGCTCAACAATCTCTTTTTTCCATACAACACTTTGAGCATTAACCATCCGGAGGGGACATGTGGACAGGAGGGTGTTCCTCACATTCTTATAGCTTCGGCCCCCCTCCACACTAAGCATTCACATTCTTTCTGAGTGACGGCCTTGGCTTCCTGTTTTGTCTCCTCCTGATGAGATGGTCAGGATGATCTACAGTGTGCTCTGTTCTCTTTGTAATCAGAAGAGAAAGGCCATGACTCTACACAACAGCATTTCTTATAAATCAGCAGTCTAATGTAATACCAATCAGTCTAATAAATGTAATAGCTGTCACCTTCTTCTACATCAGGAGCACAATGCAACCTAAAATGACAATCTTTAATTAGGGGTATAACGTGGCATAAGATAATATAATAATCTCACAAAGGAAAACAAAACCCTGCACAGGTGCCAACAAAGTCTAAACTGAAACTCAAGAGGCCAAAAAATGTGGAAGGCTGATCTGGATGAACTGACAGAGGAAAGCTCACGGAGACGGCTGATCAGGAAATGAGACACAGGTGGAGGCAGTTAAGGCGGGTTGGACCTTCTGAGAGGAAACACATGCAGAAATAAAAACCTCAAACTGTGATGACGCTAACCTTTAAAAGAGCGACAGTACAGCATGAACCAGAGGAGTACAACAAAACCACCGATGGTGAGGAACGCTGAGGTGACACGGCCGCACAAACAGGACGTTACATGAAAGATTCATTACTTTGTGCTCCACGAGGATGCTCCTCCCAGCAGCCGACGGGGTGACGACTCTGTCGGCTGGCTGAAGTGTTTCCGTGTTTTTAAAACGCACTATTACATTTTTCAGTGTTAGATCTTTCTGCCTAACCTTAACTACACATTCAGATACAGCCTCGTGTTCCTGACTGGATGTTAGTGAGACGTCAGGCTTTTGCTTCCTGCCGGATCGATCTGAGCCTGAAGTGTCTGATCTAGCGTGAGCGCCGGGAACGTCGACTCTGGCAGCAAAGACGTCGTATTCCTCGGGCTACATCACTTTGTCCTTTCTCCAGCTAAATACAGACTGACTGATGTAAAGTTTAAATACATCCACACTACTGAAAAAGTTCCTAAAACATGGATAAAAATGAAAAGTTCCACTGAGCTGCATCATGAACTGATGAGTTCAGATCCTTTATTGTGTTTCTGGCTTCATCAAGCTCCAGATGTGCCTGATGGCTTTCCTCAGTTATGCAGCTGTGCTGCTGGAGCTCATGAGGATGACAGCACATGTTGGTCCCTGCAGAAGCCTCTGCCATGTGCACTATGCCCCATCCCTCTGCTCCTCTCAGACCACGGGACGAAGGGGTGGAGGTGTTTCTACACGTGTGTGGTGGAGACTGAGCTTCCTGTGTGGGTGCAGTAATGAGCTGCGTTCACGCTGATGGTTTCAGACGTGTTTCCACCTCAGTGACCGAGTCTGAACTCCACCAACACCCACCCACATCTGCGGCTCACACACAGCTCTCGGATTCATCGTTGGACTATCGAGGTGTAGCTGACGGAGTCACTGGTTCTTTGTTCTTACAGCTGTTTTGGTTTGGAAGCAGCCCCTCATTGATTTTCAATCTGAAACCTTGAAGTTAATGATTCACAGTGAAGCGCTCTGAGCTTCCCTCTCAGCAGATCTGCAGATACGCCTTCAGTCATCACTCGGGATAATCAGACTGAAGCTTCTTCATCGCCCGCAGCCGAGGAGGGGCCGATCGGCCCCAACGCCACATCACTATTCGCCTCCTCGCTCCCTCTGCTGCAGGCTCTGACGCCTCCTCTCCTGACAGGATGTTTGTCTTCCTCCTCCTCACTGCAGCCTCCCCTCTCCACCCTGCATGACTGACTCATCTTAATGGGAGTATTTTCTAGGTTTACAGCTGCCGGGCGCACGCACGCACACACACACACACACACACAAGACGCGCGCACACACACACACACACACACAAGATGCGCGCAGACACACACACACACACAAGACGCGCGCGCACACACACAAGACGCACGCAAACACACACACAAGACGCGTGCACACACACACACAAGACGCGCGCACACACACACACACACACACACACACAAGACGCGCGCACACACACACACACACACAAGATGCGCGCAGACACACACACACACACAAGACGCGCGCACACACACACACACACACAAGATGCGCGCGCACACACACACACACACAAGACGCGCGCGCACACACACAAGACGCACGCACACACACACACAAGACGCGCACACACACACAAGACGCACGCACACACACACACAAGACGCACGCACACACACACAAGACGCACGCACACACACATGACGCACGCACACGCACACACACACGCACAAGACGCGCGTGCACACACACAAGACGCACGCACACACACATGACGCACGCACACACACACACACAAGACGCGCACACAGACACGCACAAGACGCGCGCACACACACGCACAAGACGC
Organism: Mchenga conophoros; assembly: GCF_057382185.1. Taxonomy (NCBI): domain Eukaryota; kingdom Metazoa; phylum Chordata; class Actinopteri; order Cichliformes; family Cichlidae; genus Mchenga; species Mchenga conophoros. The sequence goes on along the minus strand of NC_140546.1, from coordinate 25,886 downwards.
GCGCACAGACACACACAAGACGCGCGCACAGACACACACACAAGACACGCACACAGACACACACAAGACGCGCGCACACACACGCACAAGACGCGCACACACACACACACAAGACGCACGCACACACACATGACGCACGCACACACACGCACAAGACGCACGCACACACACATGACGCACGCACACACACACACACAAGACGCGCACACAGACACGCACAAGACGCGCGCACACACACGCACAAGACGCGCGCACAGACACACACAAGAGAGGCGCACAGACACACACACAAGACACGCACACAGACACACACAAGACGCGCGCACACACACGCACAAGACGCGCACACACACACACACAAGACGCGCGCACACACACACACAAGACGCGCACACAGACACACACACAAGACACGCACACAGACACGCACAAGACGCGCACACACACACACACAAGACGCGCGCACACACACGCACAAGACGCGCACACAGACACACACACAAGACACGCACACAGACACACACAAGACGCGCGCACACACACGCACAAGACGCGCACACACACACACACAAGACGCGCGCACACACACGCACAAGACACGCACACACACACACAAAAGACGCGCGCACACACACGCACAAGACGCGCACACAGACACACACAAGACGCGCGCACACACACACACACAAGACGCGCACACAGACACACACACAAGACACGCACACACACACACACAAGACGCGCGCACACACACGCACAAGACGCGCACACAGACACACACACAAGACACGCACACAGACACACACAAGACGCGCGCACACACACGCACAAGACGCGCGCACACACACGCACAAGACGCGCACACAGACACACACAAGACGCGCGCACACACACGCACAAGACGCGCACACAGACACGCACAAGACGCGCGCACACACACGCACAAGACGCGCACACAGACACGCACAAGACGCGCGCACACACACGCACAAGACGCGCACACACACACACACAAGACGCGCGCACAGACACACACAAGACGCGCACACAGACACACACACAAGACACGCACACAGACACACACAAGACGCGCGCACACACACGCACAAGACGCGCACACAGACACGCACAAGACGCGCGCACACACACGCACAAGACGCGCACACACACACACACAAGACGCGCACACAGACACACACAAGACGCGCACACAGACACACACACAAGACACGCACACAGACACACACAAGACGCGCGCACACACACGCACAAGACGCGCACACACACACACACAAGACGCGCACACAGACACACACAAGACGCGCACACAGACACACACACAAGACACGCACACAGACACGCACAAGACGCGCGCACACACACGCACAAGACGCGCGCACACACACGCACAAGACGCGCGCACACACACACACAAGACGCGCGCACACACACGCACAAGACGCGCACACACACACACACAAGACGCGCGCACACACACGCACAAGACGCGCACACACACACACACAAGACGCGCACACAGACACACACACAAGACACGCACACAGACACGCACAAGACGCGCACACACACACACACAAGACGCGCGCACACACACGCACAAGACGCGCACACAGACACACACACAAGACACGCACACAGACACACACAAGACGCGCGCACACACACGCACAAGACGCGCACACACACACACACACAAGACGCGCACACACACACACAAGATGCGCGCACACACACGCACAAGACGCGCACACACACACAAGACGCGCACACACACACACGCACAAGACACGCACACAGACACACACAAGACGCGCGCACACACACGCACAAGACGCGCACACACACACACACACAAGACGCGCGCACACACACGCACAAGACGCGCACACAGACACACACACAAGACACGCACACAGACACACACAAGACGCGCGCACACACACGCACAAGACGCGCGCACACACACGCACAAGACGCGCGCACACACACGCACAAGACGCGCACACAGACACACACACAAGACACGCACACAGACACACACAAGACGCGCGCACACACACGCACAAGACGCGCACACAGACACGCACAAGACGCGCGCACACACACGCACAAGACGCGCACACAGACACGCACAAGACGCGCGCACACACACGCACAAGACGCGCACACACACACACACAAGACGCGCGCACAGACACACACAAGACGCGCACACAGACACACACACAAGACACGCACACAGACACACACAAGACGCGCGCACACACACGCACAAGACGCGCGCACACACACGCACAAGACGCGCACACACACACACACAAGACGCGCACACAGACACACACACAAGACACGCACACAGACACACACAAGACGCGCGCACACACACGCACAAGACGCGCACACAGACACATGACGCACGCACACACACACACACACAAGACGCGCGCACACACACGCACAAGACGCGCACACACACACACACACACACACACAAGACGCGCGCACACACGCACAAGACGCGCACACACACATACACAAGACGCGCACACACAAACGCACAAGACGCGCACACACACACACAAGACGCGCGCACACACACGCACAAGACACGCGCGCACACACACAAGACGCGCACACACACACACAAGACGCGCGCGCACACACACAAGACGCGCGCGCACACACACAAGACGCACGCACACACACACACACACACACAGAAGACGCGCGCGCACACACACAAGACGCACGCACACACACACACACACAAGACGCGCACACACACACAAGACGCACGCACACACACACACACAAGACGCACGCACACACACACACACAAGACACATGCACACACACACGTACACAAGACGCGCACACACACACACACACACACACACACAAGACGCGCGCACACACACACACACACACACAAGATGCGCGCAGACACACACACACACACAAGACGCGCGCGCACACACACAAGACGCACGCAAACACACACACAAGACGCGTGCACACACACACACAAGACGCGCGCACACACACACACACACACACACACACAAGACGCGCGCACACACACACACACACACACAAGATGCGCGCAGACACACACACACACACAAGACGCGCGCACACACACACACACACACAAGATGCGCGCGCACACACACACACACACAAGACGCGCGCGCACACACACAAGACGCACGCACACACACACACAAGACGCGCACACACACACAAGACGCACGCACACACACACACAAGACGCACGCACACACACACAAGACGCACGCACACACACATGACGCACGCACACGCACACACACACGCACAAGACGCGCGTGCACACACACAAGACGCACGCACACACACATGACGCACGCACACACACACACACAAGACGCGCACACAGACACGCACAAGACGCGCGCACACACACGCACAAGACGCGCGCACAGACACACACAAGACGCGCGCACAGACACACACACAAGACACGCACACAGACACACACAAGACGCGCGCACACACACGCACAAGACGCGCACACACACACACACAAGACGCACGCACACACACATGACGCACGCACACACACGCACAAGACGCACGCACACACACATGACGCACGCACACACACACACACAAGACGCGCACACAGACACGCACAAGACGCGCGCACACACACGCACAAGACGCGCGCACAGACACACACAAGACGCGCGCACAGACACACACACAAGACACGCACACAGACACACACAAGACGCGCGCACACACACGCACAAGACGCGCACACACACACACACAAGACGCGCGCACACACACACACAAGACGCGCACACAGACACACACACAAGACACGCACACAGACACGCACAAGACGCGCACACACACACACACAAGACGCGCGCACACACACGCACAAGACGCGCACACAGACACACACACAAGACACGCACACAGACACACACAAGACGCGCGCACACACACGCACAAGACGCGCACACACACACACACAAGACGCGCGCACACACACGCACAAGACACGCACACACACACACAAAAGACGCGCGCACACACACGCACAAGACGCGCACACAGACACACACAAGACGCGCGCACACACACACACACAAGACGCGCACACAGACACACACACAAGACACGCACACACACACACACAAGACGCGCGCACACACACGCACAAGACGCGCACACAGACACACACACAAGACACGCACACAGACACACACAAGACGCGCGCACACACACGCACAAGACGCGCACACAGACACGCACAAGACGCGCGCACACACACGCACAAGACGCGCACACAGACACGCACAAGACGCGCGCACACACACGCACAAGACGCGCACACACACACACACAAGACGCGCGCACAGACACACACAAGACGCGCACACAGACACACACACAAGACACGCACACAGACACACACAAGACGCGCGCACACACACGCACAAGACGCGCGCACACACACGCACAAGACGCGCACACACACACACACAAGACGCGCACACAGACACACACACAAGACACGCACACAGACACACACAAGACGCGCGCACACACACGCACAAGACGCGCACACAGACACATGACGCACGCACACACACACACACACAAGACGCGCGCACACACACGCACAAGACGCGCACACACACACACACACACACACACACAAGACGCGCGCACACACGCACAAGACGCGCACACACACATACACAAGACGCGCACACACAAACGCACAAGACGCGCACACACACACACAAGACGCGCGCACACACACGCACAAGACACGCGCGCACACACACAAGACGCGCACACACACACACAAGACGCGCGCGCACACACACAAGACGCGCGCGCACACACACAAGACGCACGCACACACACACACACACACACAGAAGACGCGCGCGCACACACACAAGACGCACGCACACACACACACACACAAGACGCGCACACACACACAAGACGCACGCACACACACACACACAAGACGCACGCACACACACACACACAAGACACATGCACACACACACGTACACAAGACGCGCACACACACACACACACACACACACAAGACGCATGCACGCACACACACACACACACACACACACACACACACACACACACACACACACACACACACAATAATAAGAAAAATATGGACTCACATTTCCACGTTTTACATCTGCAGGAAATTGAAATTGTAAATGACACAAACACACGTTTGCTGGTGAGCTGCACAAAGACACAGTAACCCAACAGGAAGCCACAGTTAAAGTTTCTGATGGAAAGCAGCTCCACCACCCAGGTGCTGTTAAAACCAGAGTTCACCTTTACTCCAGTGTTTTGTATTTCAACCTGTAAATCTGACGGTCATGTGTCCCTGAGTGAGTCCAGTTTGGAGTCCGTGGCTTTCGAGCGTGTTGCTCAGGTGATGACAGAGACAGACAAAGGGCCGTTTGATGGATAAATGTGAGCTTAGGTCCAAACGGCAGGCTGATAAACTCTGAACCTCTGGTTCTCCCGCCTTCTTCACTTTGGCCTTGCAGCTGTTGATCTTTGGATTCATGATGTTTTTCAGACGGGATCAGGAACAAGATCCCAGCACTGTTTCATCCTGAGCTTGTTTTCTTTCTTCTGCAGCATCTCTGTGATGCTGGATTTGAAGTGCAGCCACAGTAAACTTCTTTACACTCTTTCATTCTCTCCTCCAGCTCGCTCTCTTTTTAAAGCGTACACTCTCAGTGTGATCCTCTCCTCCAGCCTCCTCTGTCCGTCCGGCTGACAGCTGGAGTCAGACAGGACCAGAATCAAAGGCTGAAACAGCATGAATAAGAAATGAAAGGAAAGGCCAGGAGAGGAGGAGGTGATGAAACGACACACGGTCAGTGTGAGAAAACACGGAGGGAGGTGGCAGGAAGTGAGAGGAGAGGATGAGGAGGAAGATCGTGAAGAAGGGTTTTTGAATTTGGCTACAGATGAGAAGCTGAGCCTGAAACAGACTGAGGCTTCATCGCGCTGACGGCTGTAAAATCAAAGATGTTTCATTTAAAAATGAAAGAAAAATAGTTTAAAACATGACAGCGCCCCCTGCAGGTGCATACAGATCGGTGACCCGAGCAGCGGCGTGCACTCGGAGCAGAGCTGGGGGGGGGGGCACCGACGGGTCGGTTAAAGTGAGACTGAAGGAAGAGTGCAGTGCTGCGCTACTGCTGAAGTACACCGGGTGTGTACATGTACACGTGCATGTGAAGGTTATAATAGTCCTCCTTCCTTTTACTTCCTGTTTTATTTTGAAGGTCGTGTCCTTGTGTTTTCTCCATTCAGTTCAAGTCCGACCTGTCTCTCGTACCTTTCTCCCCATGAATCCCAAATAAACCTCTGGACCGACGCCTGCTTCCTGAACCTGCTTCCTGAAAATCCCAAACCTTCCCGAGGTTTGGGATTTTCACACTTTTAAACTTCCAACGAGCCGTCCTCTATCTATGAAAACACCCCCACCCCTTATTTGTTTGTTTATGTATCTGTGACCTAAAAGTGGACTCACAGAAATCTGAATTGTTGACCTCTCTGCAGGTCTTTGATCTGTCCGATGGGGTGCACTAAAGAACCTCCACACATCCACTGTGAGGTCAAACTGAGACAGTTTCACACTCAGCTCCAGTGTGAGGTACATCCACCCACCTGCAGCAGGCTGTGGTGGCAGCAGAGAAGCTCCCGTTTCCCTCCACCTGTAGACTCCACCTGCACCTCCTCCACTGAGGAGCTTTGAGATGCATTTGCTATGAGTGCAGACTGAGCCTTCAGTCCTGTGTGACTCTCTGACCTCCTCTGACCTCAGAGTCTCTTTGAACTCCAGAGTTCTCCAGGTGAGGGCGAGGATCTGTCGATGGGGCCGTCGTCCCTGTAGTCCTCACTTTTCCTTTACTGGACGAATCTCCCAGATTCCGAGTGCGGCTCGGATTCCTGCAGAAAGCAACAGCTGCACAGTTAAAACAGTGAGATGCCATAAAAAGCCTGGAAGGACTCCACACTGTTCATGAACCGACCGCAGCAATAAAACTTCCTGCTCTGAAGGTCTAGAAGGTCTCCAGCTCCATAGAATAGAATAGAATAGAATAGAATAGAATAGAATCACTCGGATTGGTGGGTGGGGAGGTGATGGTGTTTGTTGACCGAATGGCCAGAGGACGAAGCAAACGTCCTGTTCGCGCTTTCACTCAAAGGTCCTCGCTGCGTTCGTCTGTAAACCATCCAGGTTCGGTCAGAGATCTCAGACTTATGGACACTCCTGATGTTCCTGTAACAGAACAGCACTGGGTTCAGATCTTGATGTTGGCTGTTTGTCTGAATCCCCCCCCCTCTGTTACTGCCCATGTGACCTTCGACCCCACATTCACACACTGACGCTCAGCTTGGGGTTCAGTACCTTGCCCCAAGGGTAAGTTGGCCTGAAGATGTGAGCAGTCAGGCATCAAACTACCAACCTCCCAGTCAGTAGGTGACCTGCTCTGCCTGCAGTAACAATAGGTGTTTGCTGTTCCAGAGTCTGTGCAGAGATGTGAGCTGCAGGAGAAACTCCAGCAGCTTAAATCTGTGCATTTCCATTTTGACAGTTTGAGTTAAAACCTGCGCTGGCCTCTGACAGAGGAGCTCTTCATAATCAGACAGTAATCATAATCTGAAAGACAAAGCAGCCGCGTGAAGTTTGAAATGACTTTCACCTGCTGATATCAAAGCCCAGGCTGATTAAATTCAAACGCAGCCTCCTGGACCTCAGACGGCCGTCGTTCGCTCTGTCGGCCGTTCGTCTGTGTGTTCACCGTGCTGCTGCTCAGACAAGTAAATTAGATTCACCTCCTCTTTGTCCTCCTGCTTTATCTCTCGCTCTGTTTGCACTCAGCTGATTGGCTCGGCTGCTCTCTGATGGAAACTTCACTCAAACGAGTGAGACGTTGAGGCAAGCGGGTCAAAGCGCGAGCAGCAAATTCAAACAAATGTTTTACGTCACGTTAAAGTCACGCTGAAGGAGTTCAGGTTTCACCTGCTGGTCAGATCAGGAAAACAGATCCTGGATCAGCAGAGTTCATGAGGATGTCAGTAACCGCTGTGACTCAGGAAACAGATTCTTAATGTTATAATCTTATAATGTCAAAACCAAACTCTGGCTTTACAGCGCCACCTTCAGGCGTCATGGGAGACGTCTGCTCATACACCTGTGACTGTGTTTTATTATCGCCTCACAGTCTCTGGTTCACAGGATCATCCTGCTGGTCCGAGTCAGAGTGACTATGTGAGTAGTATTTATTTAACAAACTGCAGAGGCTGGTGCTGACTGCTGCTACTGCCCCCTCACTGCTGTGAGTCCTGTTTGTGAAGGGCAGCCAATCAGAAGTAAGCTTCTTTCGAGGGGGAGGGGCTAATACAGCCTCTTTCACCCAATGATAAAGAGCTACTTTAGGAAAGTCCAAGAAAACTGAGCAGCTATAAATCAAACTCAGTGTAAGTGCGGAGGACAGTGAGCATAAAAGTGGTGATGGAGGAGCGGCGCCCTGCAGCCGTCACCTGCTCGTCTGCAGCTGCACGAGCAGGTGAGCGGCGCCCTGCAGCCGTCACCTGCAGCTGCACGAGCAGCTGGGAAAAGCCGAAGCTGCTCGTGAGCAGAAAGCATCTGACAGAAACACAATGCTGTTTTCAGCAGCGCCGTCAGCACCTGCACCTCTGAAGATTTATCTCCAGGACGCCGGCGCCGTGACAGATCTGCGTTATTATCCCATCGACGCTCAATCGGGAGGCAGCTGAGATACGCAGGGAATTCGAGGCCTCGTGTTCGCATGGCCCAGTTTATTTTCAGGCTTCCTGCTAAGCGGTTTTGAAGGAGGAGGAGGCTTTCTGCTGCCATTCACAGCAGCTGTTTGAAGTGAAGTTGTTTTTTCTTTTTCGGGGGGATTTTGGAGGCTTTTGTCGGGCAAGCAGAGCGATGGAGTCGTGGCCCGTCGGTGGATTACTCGCTGGCTTCTTAATCGTCAGTAATCCCTCCATTCTTCTCCACGTTTTGCTATTTCTGTGTGAAAACTGGAGTTACTAAAGCCAACTTCAAGGTTTTCAAATATCTGTGACTTGAGTTCGTGGGTTAGAGGAGAGATTCAGCGAGAACAGCAAACCCAGCTCACTTTTCCGGGTTTCCTTCAGCCCAACAGGACCAGCCGAGTTAAAAGACCAAATTAGGGCGCTTCGTGTCAAAAGTCTGTTTGGATGGCCGGTGTGGATGCTCCGCCTCTGCATCTAAAATCAGGACAATCGGCCTCTCTCTGCTCACGACTCTGCAGTGTCTCTGCAAACTTATACAGTCCATGAAGTGATGAGCTGGTGCTGCAACCATGAGCGGGATGAAGAGTCACCCAGAGACCAAAAACAGCCGGTCATCTACTTTCACATTTACGCTAGCACTTTGTATTACAGCTCGGTAATGACGTGGTAATAAAGCGGTAATAGAAGGGTAACAAGGGGAAACAAGAGTGTAACAATGTGGTCATTTACCAAAGTAATAACCATGTAACATCCAAGTAATATCATGGTAGCAACAGTGGTTACAGTTGAGTAATATTACCCTGAAACTTGTGTAACAGGACAATAACAAACTGGAGGAAATAATCGAAGTTCTGAAAGAAAACAGTGTTAAAGTGTGATGTAATGAGCAGATCAACACTTTCACAGATACAGACTGCCCTATTGAAAACATGCACCATTATATTTTGTGCATAACGTAAAATAATTAATTCATCTTTTTCCTTTTCTGCCCAAAGCAGGATATTATAATATTTAATGTTTATTATCAGAAATAAACCACTATAAAGTTTATGGGGGTAGATAGCTATATTCTGGTTATACCAAACCTCGGGCTCATCCAGGCTGGAGAAACTGATCAGGAGGGCTGGCTCTGTGGTCGGCGTGAAGCTGGACACTCTGGTGACAGTGGCAGAGAAAAGGACATTAAAGAAACTGCTGGACACTATGAACAATACTGGGCATCCTCTGCACACGGCCATAAGCAACCAGAAGAGTCTGTTCAGTGACAAGTTGCTTCTCCCCAAGACAAGAACCAACAGACTTAAAAACTCCTTTGTCCCACACGCCATCAGACTGTTTAACTCCTCTCTGGAGGGGAGAGGGAGGGGAAACAGGAGGACAAAGGAGGGGGGAACAACTAAGCTGTAGTGCCTCTTCACCTCACTGTGCAATACCTTTTGTGCAATACTTTTGTTAATATCCAACGATGCAATAGACTCACAACACCTGAAATGTGCAATTCCCTTGTACTGTTATTCCTATTTGTTCTATTTATCCCTTTGTATGCTCTGTATTTGTCTGTCTCTGTATTTCAAATTCAAATTTTATTTGTCACGTACACAGTAATACACAGTACGATATGTAGTGAAATGCTTAAACAACTGCTCGTGACCTAAAAAAAGAGGCTATGAATAAGATAGGAAATAAATATGAAAAATTAAAAAGGGTAAATTTAACTAGGAAGGAATAAAATATAAATTAAGGTTAAAAATGAAATAACTGTACAACACAAATTAGAATGAAGGGTAAATTTAACTGGGAAAGAATAAGATAAAATATATAAATTAAAGTTGAAAATAAAATAACTGTACAACAAAATACACAATACACAATATAGAACTATATAAGAATGTAGAAGAAGAAAGTGTGTACATTATTGTACTTTATTGAGCCCCGTGGGGAAATTGCTCTCTGCATTTAACCCATTCACTCAGTGAAGCAGTGGGCAGCCATTGGGCGCCCGGGGAGAAGTGTGTAGGGACGGTACCTTGCTCAGGGGTACCTCAGGGTAGCTGTTAAGGGGAATCGAACCCCCGACCTTCCGATCATGGGGCAACCACTCTACCTACTGAGCTATCCCTGTATGAAGAAATATAAATAAATATATACACAATAACAGCAGCGTGATTTAAGTAATGAAGTGAAACAATGTCCAGAAGGTCCAGTGTGTGTGTAAGAACCATATGTGTGGGTCAGTACTGTGTGGTGGTGTGATTGAGAGACCGTATCGCCTGCGGGAAGAAGCTCCTCCTCAGTCTCTCTGTGTTGGTCTTCAGGGAGTGGAATCGCTTTCCTGACCTCAACAGAGAGAACAGTCTGTTGTTGGGATGGCTGAGGTCCTTCACCATCTTCCTGGCCTTGGTCCAGCACCGCCTGCTGTAGATTGAGTGCAGGTCAGGGAGCTCGGAGCGGATGGTGCGCTCAGCTGATTGCACAACCCTCTGTAGAGCTCGTCTGTCCTGCATGGTGCTGTTCCCGAACCAGGTTAAGATGTTTCCCGCCAGGATGCTCTCTATGGTGCAGGAGTAAAAGTTCCTGAGCACCTTGGAGGGCAGTTGGAAGTCTCTCAAGCGTCTGAGGTGGTGGAGACGCTGTCGGGCCTTTTTCACCACGGTGTTGATGTGACAGGACCATGACAGGTCCTGCGTGATGTGAACTCCGAGGTATTTGAAGCTGTCCACTCTCTCCACTGGGCACTCGTTGATGACGGGGGTCTGGTAGTTCCTCTCCTGCTTACTGCTGAAGTCCACTATCAGCTCCTTTGTCTTACTGACGTTTAGAAGGAGGTTGTTCCTCTGGCACCAGTTCTCCAGATTCCTAATCTCCTTCAGGTAGGCCGTCTCGTTGTTATCAGAGATCAGGCCCACCACGACGGTGTCGTCAGCAAACTTGATGATGGTGGTGGAGCTGGTAGTGGCCACACAGTCATATGTGTACAAAGAGTACAGCAGGGGGCTCAGAACACACCCCTGGGGGGCTCCAGTGCTGAGAGTGGTGGAGGCTGTCTCTGTATCTGTCTCTGTATTCATATGTGTGTATATATGATATATTTCTGCTCACATTCTGTAACTTCTGTCGGTGCTGTGCTATTGGAAACCGAATTTCCCGGAGGAACCCACCCGAGAGATTAATAAAGTTTTATCTAATCTAATCTAATCTAATCTAAGTGCAGGAGAATTGCCAGGATTTATACATCAGGGAAACCAAACAACCTCTGGCTACAACACAGCAGAGCCACCTCGTCAGGCCAGGACTCTGCAGTCTATTTACACCTACAGGCCAGTGGACACTCTTTCAAGGATGAGGATGTAACATCCTGGACAGGGAGGAACGCTGGTTTGAGGGAGGAGTCAAGGAGGCCATTTACGTGAAAAGGGAAAGACCATCTCTGAATGGAGGAGGGGCCTAAGGGTGCATCCTTCACCATCTTACAATGCTGTGATTGCAGCCATTCCCCAACTCTCTGTGACTCATGGTTATTGGTCAATGGTTGTTGATCAGTGGTCATGACAACCATAAACTGACCTCCCAGCCTTTGTTCATTCAGTGCTGCTGGTTTCAGTCATTATGCAAATGTGCTGTTTATAAGGTTGAAGCCTGCAGTCAGCTGACACTGACACTGGATTTACCTACCTGAATGACTGAACATGCATCAAGACAGAGCAAAGTTAGATGATGGTTGTATGATTTAAAATCACTTTGTCCATAAAAATCACGTAAACAGACATGAAGAAGAATGTGTTTGTAAAACTAGCGTTAACGTCTAAGACACTGTTACTACTATCAAAGCTGTCAGATTCTTGGTCACAACATCTGCATCATCACAGAAAAGGTCTTTTACTCCACACCTTTGAAAAGTTTGACCATCAGATCCCAGAAGAATTAGTAATTGAGTTTGCTGCAGCACGATGTAGTTTAAGGTGTGAGAAGCTGCTTCTGCATACATTTGTAAGACTAAAGTTACAAGTGATTTACAATCAGGTCAATCCATAATACAAGAAGGAAAATCCATGAGGTGGTTCACATCATCTAAGCAAGACTCAAACGGAACTGTTAAAGTTCACTTCCTGTCAGTTCACTTCCTGTCAGTTCACTTCCTGTCCGACTTTTTTTTTACCTGAGCTGTAAAATCACCCTGACTGACAAAGAGACGAACACATTTGGAGAAACTCCTCGATATGTGGAGATTATAGAAGTAAATCATGCAGACGTCACATGTTAAAGGAAGTGATGGAAGTTCAGCTCATTTGGCTCTAAATGGCTCCTAATTTATTATCATCTGTAGCCTCATGTTGTAGCTTTATTTGGCAAATATGAATGCTTTGTGTGTTGTTATAACATAGTAATAAATGTTTTATGAACATCTGACACAGTCAAAGCGTACAAATAAAAGTTTTATATAAATCATATTCTTTGATGTCAAACTTAGTGTTCACAGAAACGGTTTTAGAGAACTTACACAGCTTTACTTTTCACAGTGCAGGAACTGAAGCCCGGACTCAGGAAGCACGTTCAACAGTTTATTTACAAAAGTCACACCAAGTGATGCACACATATATACATACATGTGTAACAGAGTCATAAATAACATTGTTATAATTACACAAAATGTGTTCTAAACCCCCAAACTTCTCCTTTTATACCTGACTTTTAGGACCTCCAAGCCTGTAGTTGTGTTCATTATCAGTTAGAGCCCCTCCTCATTCTTTTCTTCTTCTTTGGTGCAATACTATAAATACAGTGTACCCCTTTTGCCTCTCCCCTTTTTCTACAATTCCCCTGTGGGAGAGGTGGGTGTCATTTCTTTCCAGCACCTTAAAGCACACATAATTCATATTTAACCACCCTGATGTTTATGATTGCGATTTTAGTTCAGTTATTGTCATTATTGAGCCTGTTTTTGTAAGATGTTATAAGTGTGTAGTATGTGTGTGTCATAAATGTGTTTTAGGCGCCATAAATGATAGCATGAATATGTATTCCTTGCTAGCTTGGGAGCTGTGGTGGGTTGAGCTAATCCTCTTCCCCACTGTCTGTATTTGGTCGTAGGAGCTGGAGTGGGCAAATTATTTACTTGGAGGTCTTTCTTTCTTTTACCTTTTTTTATCAGGTATGTCAGATTTCATGTTGTTTTTGTTTTATCTTATGTCAAATATGTTACGTGTAAATGCATATTTTATGTTTAATGTAAAAATAAATGCCAGCCCCTTTTTCTACAATTCCCCTGTGGGAGAGGAGCTGGAGTGGGCAAATTATTTACTTGGAGGTCTTTCTTTCTTTTACCTTTTTTTATCAGACACAACGCAGAATCACACCGGTTACACTTGGTGCCGCTGACCCGTCACATCGCCAATCCGCGATCCACCCCTCCTCCTTCTGCTGCCGCTGTTTTCCCGCCTCCTCTCTGCAGCTGTGTGCCAGAATCCTGTGCCCTGCGCTTTGACTCACAGGTTTTTATGTGTGTGATCGATGCCCCGTAATTTGGCTTGCAGGCATCTCTGTCACGTGTGAACTTAAAGGGCAAATACGTAGGTGATCATTTCTGTCACTGTTTCATATTGTTGCCTCAAATTATACAGGCACGGATTGTAATTTTTTTTTTCTCTATTGATATTGGCTTTTACAGCCTGTTTTAATTGAGAGGAGAAAACAACATTTTATTTTCTATGGTGTTTTGATTCTTTGATGTTTTTTTTTCTTCTCCCCACATTTCATTGTTTTGTGAAGTTTTGCATAATTGTGTGTGGGGGTTAGGCTCGTTTTTTTTTTTTTTTGCTGTTGAACAGTGATATCTCACTTGGGCCAACATGTTAAGTGAGGAAACTGTGGATAGCGCTTTGCCTGATCTGTTCTCTACGGGGAGTAATATGACCTTTGGTTTGGGGAGGGGTCATCAGATTGCTCCAAAGTTTTTTGGGAGGGGTAGGCCAGTAGTCCCGGGTATTGGTGCCCACACTGTAGACCAGCCAGTGATGCACTCACCATTAATGCCAGCAGCTAGCTCCACACCAGCTGCTTGCGAACGCCAAACACACACCCAGGCTGTCACAAGTGACATGTTGAGCAGCTTGATCACTGACTTAGCAAAGCAAATTGGGGAAAATATCACATCCTCTCTTAACTCTATGCACCAGCCAGCCCCCACCCAGCCACAGTCTCCCCAGAATGTGCCCTCGAGCTGCAATGACCAGTCCCAGCTGAAGGTTGTTGTTCAGTCAGACACCAAAGCTCCACCATACTTCAAGGGTGACAACACAGATCTATTTCCCATCGGTGAATGGGAGGACATGATGAGATGTTATCTGCACAGAATCAGCTGTGACACAGATGAAGAAATGTTTGCCATATTAATGTCTAGACTAACTGGCAAAGCCAGAGATGTGGTCAAGGTGTCACTTCGTTGCCGCCCTGAGTTGAATCGGAATGATCCTATTACTGCTGTGTTTGACATACTGAGGTCTAACTTCAGCGACTTGACATATTCCAGCCTGCCCATGAAAGATTTCTACAGTACTGTGCCACGTCCAGGTGAGAACGCCATGGATTACTGGATCCGGTTGAACAAGTCTATTGATGCTGCTGATGAGTGTCTCCGCAGGCGCGGCAAGATGGTAGAGGACCCCAGTAGTGAGGTTGTTTCGATGTTCATTAATCACTGTCCTGACCACAGTCTTACGTTGTCTTTTCAACTGAAGGCCCCTGAGGAGTGGACTGCAGCTGAGGTTCAGAGCCGTCTGGACAACTATGTGAGGAAAATGAGACAGTCTAGTGTTTTGTCTCATAATACAGCAAGTCTGTCCATCCCGCATCAGAGCCCTGTCGCTGTTAACAGCCAGCCCCACTCCAGCGGTGCTCAAGCAGTCCCAGTAACACATGAGCCAGCCTCGTATCCTATGCCCTCTGTTCCCTCTGCAGCCACATGTCAACCTCTCTCTTCTGATGGCATGGTAAGTGTGCAGCAGCCCTCTGCTTGTCCTCCTTTGACTCTACATGTCATGCCCCCATCTTTGCCAGTTTCTGGCCCTCCTCCAGCTGAGCCAGGTGTTCAACAGATGGTAGCACTGTTTGACAAGGTTCTGTCCATGTGCACTGCATCACTAGCCACTGGTCCTAGGTGCCCACAACCCACAGGTCATTCCCATGGGCACCGCAATGCTCATCGTGCTTCGTGCAGAGTGTGTGGCTCACATGAACACACAACCCATGTGCATTGTAGGCTGTACAAGCTATGCCACAGCTGCTTTGACCCTGGACACATGAGGCGTGAATGCCCACAGTTGCACCAGAAACCAAGCGTTTCAGTCCCTCCTCCCACCGATGCTGCTTTAAACTAGCCAGCCCATGTAACGAGAGGGGTAGCATGGGCAGTGTTGATGAAACCCTCAGAAATGCAACAGACCCAGAAGCCATATATGTTAACTGCTGTAGTAGCCTCTCTGATGAGAAGACTGTTATTATGGGTTCACAAAGAGTTGGCAGGGCTAGTGAGTTGTTTTACACTCCAGTGTCGGTCAGTGGCCGGTGTTCCCTGACAAGCATGCTTGATTCAGGAAGTATGTCATGCACACTAAGTGAAGAGGCTGATAGCAAGCTAAGAGCCGCTGGTGTTGCTCTGATTCCGCAGCATATCCCTGAAAATGTGGTGCTGGTTGGTTGCGGTGGCCTTCTCACACAACCGAAATGCATCTATGATTTGGACATTGAAGTATATGGGACTAGGTTTCTTGTACCAACATTTGTGGTTCCTGGGCAAAAAGATGAGCTCATCGTGGGGAGCAATGTGATCCGGCCCATCATTCAGAAGATGAAGGCTGATACAAAGTACTGGGAGCTTATTAACTCCAATTACACTGGCACTGATTGTGAAGACTTCCTGCAGTTGCTGAGCTGTATCTCACGGTGGTCTGCTCCTGTGTTGCCAGATAAAGTAGGTACAGTCAGGTTGCGGAAGAGTGTCACTCTCCTGCCACAAAAAGAATATGTAGTTTGGGGAAAGCTGCCACCTTCTGCCCTCGTGTCTCCAGGAAGTACTGTCGTTGTGGAACCCACGTCAGCCCGTTCCACTCCAAAGAACATAATGGTGGGGCGCATTATAACACCCATGTGGGGAGATCGTTGGGTCCCTATGAAAGTCCTTAACCCAACAGAGAGCCCTGTGACACTTCGTCGCAATGCTAAGATTGCGGATGTCTTTCCTTGTATTGCTGTGGAGGACCTGCCCATCACTCAAGGTCTCTGCGAGACTCTGACTGACCAGCATACCAGTTTTCCCCCCTCATCAGACTCTGTGCCTGACTCTGCACAGCTACTCAAAGATGCTGGGTTGGCTGACATTGATATTGAGGGCTGTGAAGTGTCAGATGGGTGGAAGAGGAAATTGGTGGAGCTTGTGTTGACTTACCAAGATGTGTTCTCTAGAGACAAACTGGACTGTGGTGAGGTGAAAGACTTTGTCCATCGTATCCACCTCACTGACGACCGCCCTTTCAGGCTTCCCTATCGCAGAGTACCCCCGGCTCACTATCACAAGTTGCGAGAGGTGCTGTCAGACATGGAGATGAAAGGCATCATCAGTAAGTCCACCAGCGAATACGCCTCGCCACTGGTAATGGTTTGGAAGAAGTCAGGTGACTTGAGGATATGCACTGACTTCCGCTGGCTCAATGCCAAAACCATTAAGGATGCTCACCCACTGCCCCATCAGGCTGACTGTCTTGCTGCCCTTGGTGGGAATGCTTTCTTCAGCACCATGGACCTCACATCTGGGTTCTACAACGTTCCCCTCCATGAGTCTGACAGACGGTACACTGCTTTCACTACACCTCTTGGCCTGTATGAGTACAACAGACTTCCCCAGGGTCTATGCAACAGCCCAGCATCTTTCATGCGGATGATGCTCAGCATCTTTGGTGATTTGAACTTTTCCAGCCTCCTGTGTTATCTTGATGACCTGCTGGTGTTTGCGCCTTCAGAAGAGGAGGCCCTAAGACGTCTTGAGATTGTTTTCTCTCGCCTGAGGACCAGCAATCTGAAGCTGGCGCAGAAAAAATGTCACTTTCTCAGACGCTCTGTGAGGTTTTTGGGTCATGTCGTGGATGCTGGTGGTGTCTCGGTTGATCAGGATAAAGTGAGGGTTATCGCCAATTTTCAGAAGACTGACCTTATGGATGGTGACGGTTGCACCCCTTCTCAGAGGAAAGTGAGATCCTTCCTTGGCATGGTGATGTTTTACCAGCATTTTATTCCAGGGTGCTCTCGTATTGCGAAGCCACTCTTTGCTCTAACTGCCGGTCAGAAGAGGACTAAAGGCTGCCATGGGAGTCGGAAACCTGGAACTTTTCGCAAGCTCACCCCTCAAGATTGGACTCCTGCTTGTGAGAAAGCATTTGAGGGACTCAAAGGTGCACTCCTCAGCTGTGCGGTGCTGGCACATCCTGATTTTGAGAGGCCATTCATCCTTTCAACTGACGCTTCCATGGATGGGCTGGGTGCTGTCTTATCCCAGGTGCCAGCTGGTGAGGAGAGAGCAAGACCTATAGCCTTTGCTAGTAAGTCTCTCAGCCGCAGTCAGGCCAAATACCCAGCACACCGGCTCGAATTTTTGGCTCTGAAGTGGGCTGTGTGCGATAAGTTCAGCCACTGGCTCAAGGGTCATCGGTTCACTGTCTGGACTGATAACAATCCTCTCACATACATTCTGACTAAGCCAAAGCTGGATGCCTGTGAACAGCGTTGGGTCTCTAAGCTTGCACCATACTGCTTTGAGATCAAATATGTTCCTGGAAAGCTGAACATTGTGGCAGACACCCTGAGCAGGGAACCGTTTGTGAGGCCGTTGGCCCAGCGGCTCCTGTCGGAGCCCTACTTTGAGCTGCTAGAGCAAGTCAGTGGTGTGAAAGATGCCAGTGTCCAAGATGCCTTCCGTTTGACCTGTCAACCTCAATCGATACGCAGTGCTCCACCCTCTGCTGTGCTTGATGTGTCTCTGTCAACTGATGACGTGTCTTCTCTCATGTCTTCGCTCTGTGAGTGGGAGTCTGCTTCTCGCCAGCGTGCAACATCCCTCGCTGGTCACCTAACCTCCATCAGTCCACCTGACTGTGATGTTACTCATGCGCTGTCCCGTGCTGATCTCCTGTCTCATCAAACAGGGGATCCTGTGATCTCCAGAGTAGCCCGCTATGTTGAGCGTAAGCGCAGACCCTCCAGACGTGAGCGCTGTCATGAGAACCAACATACGTTGCGGCTCCTGAAACAATGGGATAAGCTCACATTCCTCAATGGTGTCCTCTACAGAGTCGTGAGGGACCCACTGACCAAACACAAGAGATTCCAGTTTGTGGTACCTGACTCCCTAAAACAAGTGGTGCTGTCTGGCATACACGACAATGCTGGTCATCAAGGTCAACCTCGCACACTCTCCTTGGCTCGTCAGCGTTTTTTCTGGTATGATATGGAGAAGGATGTGCGCGGTCATGTGAGAAATTGCCGCAGGTGTGTTCTCAGCAAGACCCCAGAGCCAGCAGCTAGGGCCCCGTTGGAAAGCATTAAGACCTGTGCTCCACTGGAACTTGTGTGCATTGACTTCTGGTCAGCTGAGGACAGCAACAACAAGTCTGTGGATGTCCTTGTGATTACTGACCACTTCACAAAATTAGCACATGCATTCCAATGCCGGGATCAGACAGCTAAGAGAGTCGCTAAAAAGCTCTGGGATGGATTCTTCTGTGTGTATGGCTTCCCTCAGCGCATTCACTCTGACCAGGGAGCTAGTTTTGAGAGTGAGCTGCTTGCAGAGCTTCTGGTTTTGGGTGGCGTTGCCAAATCCCACACTTCACCATACCACCCCATGGGTAATGGTACCACAGAGAGATTTAATCGCACCCTTGGAAACATGTTACGGTCCCTCCCCCCCAGATGTAAGCAGAAATGGCCGCAGATGATACAGTCCATGACGTTTGTGTATAACTGTACGGCACACGAGACCACCGGCTTTGCGCCATTCTACCTGATGTTTGGGAGGGTGCCAAGGTTGCCAGTTGACCTCATGTTTCGGGATGTCCTTCATGATGACACCATTTGTGACTATGATACCTATGTCAAGTCACTGATGGATGACCTGCGCTCTGCCATGCTCCGAGCCCAGGAACACAGCACAATGGAGCAGAGACACCAGTCTGACCAGTACAACAGAAAAGTGAAGGGTCTGCCTCTTTCACTAGGGGACCAGGTGTTGTTGGCAAACAAGGGAGTCAGAGGAAAAAGGAAGCTCTCTGACAAATGGGAACCTGTTGTGTACACGGTAGTTGACTTGGATCCTGCTCTTCACATCTGCCGTATCAGAGACAAAGAAGGTCATGAGCGTGTGGTGCATCGCAACCTGCTCCTTCAAGTTAACTTTTTGCCCTTGGACACAACACTGAATGACGATGCTGCACATCCTGCTGTGAGCGTTGTCAGTGGCCCCGCTGAGTCTGACCTGCATGGGTCTGTGACATCTTTTGGGGGCACAGGAGCTGTACCTCCTGCCACCTGGACTGTGGATTCCGTCTCCAGCATTGGCGAGTGTGATGACCGCACACTATCATGGATCCATCAGCAATCTGCCGCTGACCCGGTCGAAGATGGCGTTCATGGGACCCCTCCCATAATGGGTGTTTCTGATCTTGGTGGGCTGGCTGGTGATGGAGCCTCCCCAGGCTCCCCTGCTGCTTTCCCGTCCCACACTTTTCATTCTCTTGAACCCAAAAATGTGGACGTGGATCAAGGACTTACCACACGTTTTGGTAGAATCATTAAACCAGTTCGTCGCTTGATTGAATCAATGGCTCAACTTGAAACACTCCTTGGTGTTGAACCTGTTCAAGCAGCGGTTATTGATGTGTGAATTTGCTTATTTCTGTATGTTTTTCATTGCTATTGTTTTTGGAAAAGAATAATACAGGCACAGAGTTCATTGTATTTTGTCAGTCTGTGCAGTCTGATAGTGACGCCCATAGATATTATGGCCTGTTTTGTGTGGTGTAAATGGCACCTCATTTTGTCTATAGAAAGTCCTGGGACCTTGCTAGGCGCCGAGCAGGTCTCAGGTCTCTTATCCTCCTTGGAGGAAGCTATGTTGCTGATCTAATTCATTGTATATGCGATGTGAATTTGTTTGAGGCCACTGTATCTGTTATTGTGGGTTTATATTTTTTTTTTTTGGTGTACCCTTTAGGATTTTGTGTAATTCTTGGGGGGTGAATGTAACAGAGTCATAAATAACATTGTTATAATTACACAAAATGTGTTCTAAACCCCCAAACTTCTCCTTTTATACCTGACTTTTAGGACCTCCAAGCCTGTAGTTGTGTTCATTATCAGTTAGAGCCCCTCCTCATTCTTTTCTTCTTCTTTGGTGCAATACTATAAATACAGTGTACCCCTTTTGCCTCTCCCCTTTTTCTACAATTCCCCTGTGGGAGAGGTGGGTGTCATTTCTTTCCAGCACCTTAAAGCACACATAATTCATATTTAACCACCCTGATGTTTATGATTGCGATTTTAGTTCAGTTATTGTCATTATTGAGCCTGTTTTTGTAAGATGTTATAAGTGTGTAGTATGTGTGTGTCATAAATGTGTTTTAGGCGCCATAAATGATAGCATGAATATGTATTCCTTGCTAGCTTGGGAGCTGTGGTGGGTTGAGCTAATCCTCTTCCCCACTGTCTGTATTTGGTCGTAGGAGCTGGAGTGGGCAAATTATTTACTTGGAGGTCTTTCTTTCTTTTACCTTTTTTTATCAGGTATGTCAGATTTCATGTTGTTTTTGTTTTATCTTATGTCAAATATGTTACGTGTAAATGCATATTTTATGTTTAATGTAAAAATAAATGCCAGCCCCTTTTTCTACAATTCCCCTGTGGGAGAGGAGCTGGAGTGGGCAAATTATTTACTTGGAGGTCTTTCTTTCTTTTACCTTTTTTTATCAGACACAACGCAGAATCACACCGGTTACACATGCACATACACATATATACATACTAGAGATGGACCGATCCGATATTACGTATCGGTATCGGTCTGATACTGACCTAAATTACTGGATCGGATATCGGAGAAAAATTAAAAATGTAATCCGATCCATTAAATATCACAAAAGCATCTCACAAAACTTGCAACACGCCGTAACTCACCTCAGAACGTTAGCACGTCGGAGCAGTATGCATCACGTGATAGAGCAGCTGTGGCATGCGGGACCTGTCGGTGGTCTGGATAGCATTTGGAGCTGCGCTAGCAACCCGGCATTTCATCTCCGACAAAGTTATCCCGAGAGAAGTAAAGCAAGTGTGTAAGTCCATCTCTGAATGTTTGTAAAGCATTCCTGCGTTAAGCTTAACAAACGACTGCCTCTTCTTGCTGCTACTTCAATCATGAAACTGCTTAACGATCAGCTGATTGGCTTTTCTGTCGCGAGTCCGTGTCTCTAGTTTGCTTTTGGCCCACTTTGCACCAGAAAGAGGAAACCAGCGGCTGAACAACAGCAGCACGTTTAAGCTTGATCAGCTGTTGTTAGAATTTATTTAATATTACTTTCTACACCAGGATCTTTTTCTACAGCTGACGGCTGGTAACTGTGCAAGGGCGGATCTAGCAAAGTTTAGCCAGGGGGGCCGATAGGGCATGAACAGGGAAAAGGGGGCACAAAGACATACTTTTCTTTCTTATTCTCATTTAAAATGTCGAGCTTTTAATAAATAATTATCTGACACCCAAAGTTTTAATTTGATGCAAAATGAATAGAAGTCAATTACTGTATATAGTGACTATTAAGTCTAATATATATACCCTAGTAAGCTATAGTACTTTTTCCTTTGGGAAGGTACCATCTGTGCAGTCTGCAATTTTGTTGAAGAAAGATGTTGAATCTATTTAATATTTCTTGAAAAACAATTGATTTCTGTGCATTTTTTTTCACACTGCATCAAATTAAGGTTGATTACGTCGATTAAGCATCATGAGGTGGAGCGTGAGGGGTGGTTCCCTATTTTTTATTTATTTATTTTTGTTGTTGCTGGGAGTTGGAACCCTATTAGTTAGGCTGCTTAATATTTACGCTAAGTACTCTTTAAAATACCAGAATAGGGAGGATGGTGTAGGTTTGAGTTTATTAGATTGATCAGTATTGCTGAACTATGAAATATTATTTTTTGCATACAGGTATAACAGAATAGCTTTAGTGTTGTTGTTGTTTTAAACTTGAGTATGAACTTATACAAAATGCAGCAAGATATTTAAAAAACAGTTTTGTTGATTAAAAAACACTATATCGGATTCATATCGGTATCGGCAGATATCCAAATTTATGATATCGGTATCGGACATAAAAAAGTGGTATCGTGCCATCTCTAATACATACATGCATATACACATATATACATACATGCATATACACATATATACATACATGCACATACACATATATACATACATGCATATACACATATATACATACATACATATACACATATATACATACATACATATACACATATATACATACATGCATATACACATATATACATACTAGAGATGGACCGATCCGATATTACGTATCGGTATCGGTCCGATACTGACCTAAATTACTGGATCGGATATCGGAGAAAAATTAAAAATGTAATCCGATCCATTAAATATCACAAAAGCATCTCACAAAACTTGCAACACCTGTAACTCACCTCAGAACGTTAGCACGTCGGAGCAGTATGCATCACGTGATAGAGCGGCTGTGGCATGCGGGACCTGTCGGTGGTCTGGATAGCATTTGGAGCTTCGCTAGCAACCCGGCATTTCATCTCCGACAAAGTTATCCCGAGAGAAGTAAAGCAAGTGTGTAAGTCCATCTCTGAATGTTTGTAAAGCATTCCTGCGTTAAGCTTAACAAGCGACTGCCTCTTCTTGCTGCTACTTCAATCATGAAACTGCTTAACGATCAGCTGATCGGCTTTTCTGTCGCGAGTCTGTCTCTAGTTTGCTTTTGGCCCACTTTGCACCAGAAAGAGGAAACCAGCGGCTGAACAACAGCAGCACGTTTAAGCTTGATCAGCTGTTGTTAGAATTTATTTAATATTACTTTCTACACCAGGATCTTTTTCTACGTAGCTGACGCTGGTAACTGTGCAGGGGCGGATCTAGCAAAGTTTAGCCAGGGGGGCTGATAGGGCATTAACAGGGAAAAGGGGGCACAAAGACATACTTTTCTTTCTTATTCTCATTTAAAATGTCTAGCTTTTAATAAATAATTATCTGACACCCAAAGTTTTAATTTGATGTAAAATGAATAGAAGTCAATTACTGTATATAGTGACTATTAAGTCTAATATATATACCCTAGTAAGCTATAGTACTTTTTCCTTTGGGAAGGTACCATCTGTGCAGTCTGCAATTCTGTTGAAGAAAGATGTTGAATCTATTTAATATTTCTTGAAAAATAATTGATTTCTGTGCATTTTTTTTCACACTGCATCAAATTAAGGTTGATTACGTCGATTAAGCATCATGAGGTGGAGCGTGAGGGGTGGTTCCCTATTTTTTATTTATTTATTTTTGTTGTTGCTGGGAGTTGGAACCCTATTAGTTAGGTTGCTTAATATTTATTCTAAGTACTCTTTAAAATACCAGAATAGGGAGGATGGTGTAGGTTTGAGTTTATTAGATTGATCAGTATTGCTGAACTATGAAATATTTTTTTTTGCATATAGGTATAACAGAATAGCTTTAGTGTTGTTGTTGTTTTAAACTTGAGTATGAACTTATACAAAATGCAGCAAGATATTTAAAAAACAGTTTTGTTGATTAAAAAACACTATATCGGATTCATATCGGTATCGGCAGATATCCAAATTTATGATATCGGTATCGGACATAAAAAAGTGGTATCGTGCCATCTCTAATACATACATGCATATACACATATATACATACAGTGGGGCAAAAAAGTATTTAGTCAGCCACCGATTGTGCAAGTTCCCCCACTTAAAATGATGACAGAGGTCAGTAATTTGCACCAGAGGTACACTTCAACTGTGAGAGACAGAATGTGAAAAAAAAATCCATGGAATTCACATGGTAGGATTTGTAAAGAATTTATTTGTAAATCAGGGTGGAAAATAAGTATTTGGTCACCTCAAACAAGGAAAATCTCTGGCTCTCACAGACCTGTAACGTCTTCTGTAAGAAGCTTTTCTGTCCCCCACTCGTTACCTGTATGAATGGCACCTGTTTGAACTCATCATCTGTATAAAAGACACCTGTCCACAGCCTCAAACAGTCAGACTCCAAACTCCGCCATGGCCAAGACCAAAGAGCTTTCGAAGGACAGCAGGAAAAGTATTGTAGACCTGCACCAGACTGGGAAGAGTGAATCTACAATAGGCAAGCAGCTTGGTGTGAAAAAATCAACTGTGGGAGCAATCATCAGAAAATGGAAGACATACAAGACCACTGATGATCTCCCTCGATCTGGGGCTCCACGCAAGATCTCATCCCGTGGGGTCAAAATGATCATGAGAACGGTGAGCAAAGATCCCAGAACCACACGGGGGGACCTGGTGAATGACCTGCAGAGAGCTGGGACCAAAGTAACAAAGGTCACCATCAGTAACACACTACAACGGCAGGGAATCAAATCCCGCAGTGCCAGACGTGTTCCGCTGCTGAAGCCAGTGCATGTCCAGGCCCGTCTGAAGTTTGCCAGAGAGCACATGGATGATACAGCAGAGGATTGGGAGAATGTCATGTGGTCAGATGAAACCAAAGTAGAACTTTTTGGTATAAACTCAACTCGTCGTGTTTGGAGGAAGAAGAATACTGAGTTGCATCCCAAGAACACCATACCTACTGTGAAGCATGGGGGTGGAAACATCATGCTATGGGGCTGTTTTTCTGCCAAGGGGACAGGACGACTGATCCGTGTTAAGGACAGAAT